>NC_090938.1:157122350-157463065 GCF_040938575.1 Ambystoma mexicanum | reverse complement strand
GATGTGGCTTGCTTCACAGCGCTTGGATAATCAACCCACCGGGTCAGCCCTGATGGTCATCCCAGACTTTTAACTACCGCTAGCCACCGATGGCGCTGGTTCCAGGATCGTGGTATTGCTGATCTCCCAATCGTCACCTCGTGCCAATCTCCCTTTTACCTCATGGTCTTCTCCTGTCCTCCAATGTCCACCCCCCGGCCCTATACAATCTCAGCCTCACCCCTTGATATTACCTACTCCAGTGATCCAAAGAAAAGAAGACATGCTAGCAGGCAGAGAAAATCTGCCTGCACAGGAAATAAGGCTGAGCATCATCACGTCAAATGTACCTATAGCAATAGCTTTTGCTCCTTCAGGGGAGTGCTAAAGCGGAAGTCACCTACGAAAAATAAACGAATCAGGGACAAGGCAAAAGGCTGAGGAATGGTCTCCACCTCGTTTTCAGCCCCCGCCGCAAAGCGCCTATGATGCATTCTTCTAATGTCACAACTCCCCGCTATTCTAGCAATTGCACCAACCATCACTTTCCCAAAGCGCGCACTTGCGCGCGCGCGCTCACACACTTGCTTCTGCCGGTAAACCGCACCCTCTGGTAGTCAAATAGAAGTGCCCAACTCAATTTACCCAGTGCACTGCGATATAACAGCTCCTCCTAGTGGTGACCCCCCGCACCCCCCCTTGTGCTGTGGACGGTTGTCATACCGACAGGCTCTGATTTCTACCCATCGATCCCTCACTTCAGAAAAAATGTTAATTGATAGTTCTCTGGGGTCTTCTAAGGGAAAACTCCCTGACACGCAGCACAGCTGTTGTCATTACCGTGTAATTAACCTTAATAGAGAAGGCCTCGGAGGGAAAATCTCCTTGACACCCCAGAGGATTTAGAAGCAGAGGGGTGGGGCCAGACAGGGGGTAACCTCGCCTTGTTGCTTTCTCGGACTCACTCTCTGCTCCCACCCTCGATCCCTCTCTCCAACTGCACCTACCCTCCAACCCGATAACTGCTCTCTCTGAGTCCACCCTCCCTCACACCATAGGTCTGTTGCATCCCTTATTGTATGTGTACTCGTTCCATTTCTCTCTCTCTCTCTGTCTCTCTCTCTCTGTCTCTCTCTCTCTCTCTCTCCCTCTCCCTCTCTCTCTCTCTCTCTCTCTATATATATATATATATATATATATATATATATATGTCTATTTATCACAGTGATAGCGACTCTGTAGTTATGGTTAAGTCCCTGTCCTACAGAAAAGGTAATTTTGTGTGATTTATTACTTTGATGGAATTCAAGGAATTGACAGGACATTTAAAAAAAAAAAAAAAAAAAATTTGGAATGTTTTATGACAGCGGGGTCAAGTTATAGAGTCCCAGAATGTTTGACATCTCTCTCCGTAATATTGATGACATTTCTGTCGTGCTTACAGCCTAAACTGGACGCATTATTGTCAAGTTTTCACCAGTGGTCTGAAGACAAACCATTTGGGGTAAAGTGGTCCTGGACAACAAGTGTCTGATGGCCTTTGCCAGCGAGCGTTTTGAATGGCTTGGTTGAGCCTGGGGTACGGGAGAAGCCCATGCCTTGGGCAAAGTCAGTGGCCCACAGGCTCCAGTGGGTGGTAACATGACTAATCAGCCTGTCCTCAGACCATGGACAGTGGCCCATTGACTCAAAATGGTGATAAGGTGTCCCCTCAGTCTAGCCATAGAGATGGCTATTCCGGCGATTTAGGGAGGACTAGGGCGTGGATGATGGCCGTTCCCGAGGCAAAGCGGTCCCTGGCTATGGCCAAAGGCCAATGGATCCTCAATAGGCAGTTGGGACAGACCAAGTGGCTAATACCAGTGGCTTGGTGGGTCCTGGCTAAAGACCATGTCTGAGGTAATGACCATTGGCCTACAGAACTGAAATAGGGGCAGAGTGGCTACTTTGAGTCCCTTGAGATGGCCTTGGGCTTGGCAGAAGGCCAAGTCCAAGTCAAAGTGGCTACTGGTTCATGGACCCACAATAGTGGTGAAATCGCAAGTCAGGCCTGTTTGCCACTTTGAGGGACGTGATGGAGCCCAAAGCTCAGCCGTAGCCGATGTCGCCGGCAAAATGTCCACTGGGCATAGCCAGAAGCATGGCCAGTGGCATAAGGACCCGCAGTGGGTATAACCTGGTCAGTAGGACTGGCCACAGACAAAGCCGCAGAAGTTGACATTGTCCTAGGCTACAGTCTATCCCCAATGGCCACTTTGAGTGGTTTGGCAGGGTCTGGGCGATGGCAGAAGTCTATGCCCGCAGCAAAGTGCACACTGGCCTTTGTCAGAGGCAATGGCCAGTGGCCTACTGATTCCAATAGGTGGCAATGTCACTTGGCCTGGCACGTCACCCAGTACTGCATTGCCCATAGCAAGAGCACTTTATGAGTGAATTAGTATGGACATTTTCATGTGGATTTCCAAAAAGCGCAAAGTTATAGAGGGATCATAAAATGTATGAGGCAGTCAAATGTATAGGGGATGTGGCAAAAGGTGTTGCAATATGCCCCCAAAATCACAAAAAGGCCAATTGAACAGGAAGACTGTAGACATAGGGCCAGGCCTCAGACCTGGCTTGTGGACCTGGAATTTACCCAGAGGGTAAAGGACTTGTACTGGACAAAGTGGCCCTCTGAACCACAATGTGTGTAACATCAGCGATGGCATATGTGATCTTATGGATGACACCATTAGTGATGTTTCTGTGATGTCATGTCTGGTGTCATGAGCAGTGCAGTACAGTGACAGAGTCTGGGCTCCTGTTGATGAATTTGATGAATTTGTGAGGTTTTGCTTTCTTGTACTCAACCACCAGTCTCTAAGCATGGGACTGGCATTTGAACCTGTGTTATTTTACGTCGTCTTGCTTCCAAGATAAGCACTTTGACCCTAAGCTGAACTGAGTGAGGGTGAACTTCCAGCGGTGGTTACTTGGTGTCATTGTGACTGTGTAACGTTGCTCAAATAAATGCACTATAATATATATATACACACACACATATATATGTATTTTTATATATATATATATATATATATATCATTGACAAAAACATTGTTACAGGGACGTTATGGTTACAGGTAAAACCGAAAAACCCGAGAAATTCGGCAGTCATGGTAAGCTAAGTAACGATAACTCGCACTGCAAGGACTAACACCCATGACATCACAGATGACATCACAAATGTCATTGATGACATGAGTGATGACATCACATGTGTATTTAGTTTTCCAAAAGCCTCCACAAGGGATTGGAATTGTAATGTTGGCAGTAAACTTTCACAAAGTTCACTAACCAATGCATTCCTACAAACACCATTGCATTTAGAGTTCTTACCAGTCCATGACCCAACTCATGTAGAAACATAGGCACTGGGGGTCATTCCGAGTCGGGCGGTAAGGGTTAACGGTCACCGTTAACGAGACCGGTGCCGTTAAACCCTTACCGCCCTACTCCGAGTTCCCTTTGCGGGTTTGTACTTAACGCCTGCTTTTTGCAGGCATTAAAAAACGAACCCGCAAAGGGATTTAGGCGCTAATTACGGCACCGTAATTTACGGTGCTGTAATTAGCGCCTTCCCCATTCCCGTTGAGCCCTATGGGGCAAAAATGGGAATGGGGAAGGGCCCTTGGTGAATGGGGAATTACCGACCCCGCCAACCTTGGAATAAGGCGGTAATTCCGCCATTCACCATGGCGGAGTCGGAAAGATAACGGCGTCAACCAAGGCGCTAATAGCGCCTTGGTTAACGCCAGGGTCGGAATGAGGCCCACTGTCTGCAGCATGCATCATACAGGTGCACTATTCAAAATCTTCCCATGTTGGATAGTAAAATGATGAATGCTTTTGTTTTAAAGTTTTGTGTCCTTTTTTTCATCGGTGAAGCAGGGGAGTTTAGCAGTGCCCTGTGACCCCCTTTTGCCTAAATTTTGGTCCAATTAGTGCCCAGAGGCCCCGTGTGCCGTGTGCTTGTCCACGTCCCCTTCCTGATATCTGCATCTGGCTCCCACCCACCCTCTGATTGGCTACTTTCCCTTGTGCATTGGGTCTAGCGACCCGTTCTCCCCACATGCTTCCCTTTTTCATTGGCGAAGCAGGTGAGTCCAGCAGTGCCCCAATCACTTTACTCCAGAAAGCCCTGCCACTGTTAATTAACAATAACGTTCCTGGTCAAGCGACATTGAGTTTGCATTAAAAGGTTACTGTGCAGAATTCTGCATCTAGATATTGTGGTCAAGTGACATTGAGTTTGCACTAAAAGTTTATTGTGCTGAATTCTGCATCTAGATATTGTGGTCAAGCGACATTGAGTTTGCACTAAAAGTTTATTGTGCTGAATTCTGCATCTAGATATTGTGGTCAAGCGACATCGAGTTTGCACTAAAGGTGTACTGTGTAGAATTTGCATCCAGTGTGGTCAAGCGCCACTGAGTTTGCACAAAAGTCCACTGTGTTGACCTGTGACCTAGATACTGTGGTAAAGCGACATTGAGTTTACACTAAAAGGGTACTGTTTAGAATTCTGCATCTAGATATTGTGGTCAAGCGACATTGAATTTGCACTAAAAGTGTACTGTGTAGAATTCTGCATCTAGATATTGTGGTCAAGCGACATTGAGTTTACACTAAAAGTGTTCTGTGTAGAATTCTGCATCTAGATATTGTGGTCAAGCGACATTGAGTTTACACTAAAAGTGTACTGTGTAGAATTCTGCATCTAGATATTGTGGTCAAGCGACATTGGGCCTCATTACGACCCCCGCGCTAATGGGTTAACGCCGCCGTAAAAGGCTGCGGCGCCGTTAACCCATTAGTGCCTGATTACGAGGTCCCTTTGCGGGACCCAACCTTAACGGCTGGTCTACACCAGCCGTTAAAGTAGGGACCCGCAAAGGGACCTTGGTGCTAAGTACGGTACCACAATTTGCGGTGCCGTACTTAGCACCTTCCCCATTCCCATTGAGCCCTATGCGGCAAAAATGGGAATGGGGAAGGGCCATGGAGGAAGGGGGAATTACCGCCCTGCCAACCTTGTAATAGGGTGGTAATTCCCCCTTTCTCCATGGCGGAGTCGGTAAGTTACCGGCATGGACCATGGTGCTATTAGCACCATGGTTTTCCGCCTGGGTCGTAATGAGGCCCATTGAGTTTGCACTAAAAGCTTACACCCTGACCCACACCCCTACAACCTCCAGGACATCTCCCCACTCTGAAGTCAAATGTATCCTTTTTAATGCCCGCTCTGTAGCAAAAAACAGACACAGCATATTTGACTTCCTCTCCTCTGACAATCCTGACCTAGCCTTCATCACGGAAATCTGGTTGTCCGATGACTTCGCCCCTGTTGCTCATGGGGCTTTCCCCCTGAATACTCCCTCATCCCTCACAACAGACCTTCTAGAGGAGGCGGCGTGGCAATCCTTTTCAAATCTCACTTCTCCATCTCACTCATCGACTCCCAGACATGTATTCCATCATGCAAATCTATTCTTGTTAAACTTTCACTGTCTCCGACGTTCTCCCACAGCTTCCTAATCATCTACAGACCTCCCAGTTATGACAGACATTTCACAACCAACCTCTGTGACTCCATAGCCACCAACCAAGAAAACCACCTCTCCCTGACTCTACTAGGAGATTTCAAATGTCTGGTTAGACATTCCCACCAACCCCATGACCCATTGACTGGTCGACAGCCTTGATGTGCTTAACCTCTGCCTTCAAATGAATGGCCCAACTCATTCTAAAGGGCACACCCTAGATGCTATCTTCAGCTTGCATGTCCTGATACATCTAGCCCCACCCTTACCACTCATCTGGTCAGATCACTTTGTCGTTCCTTGCTCCATCCTCTCCCCTGCCCCCACCCCCGAACCCGCCGGCCCCCTCGGCCGCAAATGCTGGAACAAACTAAAGATCCTCCCTGACCTAGCAGAAGCCCTGTTTCACAGACCCCCCAAAACTACCCCCCGATGAATCTTTAACCATCAACTCCTTCGATGCATGGCTCAATGACTCACTAATTCTGCTCACCCCCTCATGCCCTTCCTCCTCACGCCTTGGACCATTTCCCAAATGGTTTACTCCTGAGCTGAAGAATGCCAACTAAATAAATCCCTGGAACGCAAATGTCGAGAAAGAAAAAACATTCTCAGTAGATCCACCTTTGCCTTACACCATCGCAACTATAAAGCAGAAATCCGAAAAGCCAAAAAAGCCCACTACAACAATCGGATTCTCAACTGTGGAAACCGCAGCAAGGAACTCCACAAAATCATATCTGAATTCGTCAAACCCACCCGTACCTCTGCTCAATCTACCCCCATCCCAATCAATCTGCAACTCTCTCTCACTCCACTTCTTCACCACCGCTCTCAACAGAATGACTTCCCTTAACAACAAATTGTCCCTCCTCTCCCTGCCCCAAAAACTGACCACTGTAACAACCGCCCCCTACCATCCCCCCAACACCAACCTCACCCACATTTGACTCCTTCAAACCAATCTCCAGAGAAGAATTTCTCGACCATCTCTCTGATCGCAATCCCCTCTGGTTCCCACCTAGACCCCTGACCCGCCTCAGTCCTCAAAAAAATATTCTCATCCACCTCCGCAGGAGAGTACGCAAGAACCATCCTAAATGACTCCCTCAGCTCTGGAATCTTTCCCGATCCCTTCAAAATTGCACATGTCAAGCCCCTTCTTAAAAAGCATCCCTCGACCCCCTTGACACCTAAAATTACTGCCCCACCTCAACACCAGATTCCTTGCAAAACTCATCGACCACACTGCATACTCCCAACTAAATGCCTTTGCTGAATCCAACAACCTCCATGACCCCACCTAATCAGATGTCAGACTGCGACACGGAACCAAAACCACTCTGGGCTCAATCTGGGATGATCTTAAGATCACCGAATACTCTGCAGGATGCGCTGCATTAATTCTCAGAGACCTGTCTGCCGCTTTCGACACAATCAACCACTCAATCCTCCTTGAACGCCTCCACTCCGTAGGAATCCGAGGAACCGCTCTCAAATGGATCGCCCCCTTCCTCAACAACAGGAAACAAATAATCCTCCTCTCCCCTTTTGCCTCTGATGCTTGCCCAGTTAATACTGGAGTACTGCAAGGTGCATGTCTATCAGCCCTCCTATTCAACCTCTATATGTCCACCCTCCCTGGAATCATCCGCCAGCGCAATATCCTGTGCTACAACTACGCCGATGACATCCAAATCATCCTTATACTCCTGAACTCAGACCCCAACTCTCAGCCCAACATCGCAGCCCACCTCCTTGATATTGACCGTTGGATGACTACAAACCACCTCCTCCTCAACCCCACAAAAACCGAAATCATGGTGTGCAGCAACACTGAGCTTCTCCCCCGTCCACTGTCTTGGCCCCCTTCCATGGGCCAACCGCCCACCCCCTCCGCCACAGTAAAAAATCTTGGATGCACTATGGACTCTGACCTAACCCTCTTCCGACAAATCAATAACGTATCTAAATCTTGTCATTACCATCTAAAAATGTATAGGCACATTTACCGAACAGACTTTCCGCTGTTCTGTCCATTGTAATGTCGAGACTGGACTATGCTAACTCCCTTTACCTTGGAGTCCCAGCATACCACCTCAATAAACTCCAAAGAGTGCAAAACGCTGCTGCCAAAATGCTGCTATCCATGGGTCCAATAGACCACACCTCTCCTGCTATCAGATCCCTACACTGGCTCCAAGTTGGACGAAGGACCACTTTCAAGACCCTGTGTATCACTCATCGTGCAGTGCACAAGATCGGCCCTCTATACCTACAAGACAAGATAAAACCTTATCTCCCACCCACACTCTAAGATCAAGCTCCGCCCTCCTTATAGTGATCCCAACCACCAACTCCGTCAGGATCGGAGGATCCTCTTTCTCAGCATTGGCCCCAACTCTGTGAAACTTGCTTCCACCTCACATCCGACACACCCAAGACTATATGTCATTCCGCAAAGGACTAAAAACATGGCTCTTCCCATAACACCAACAACCTCCCTAAAGATATGTCTGAACTCCCAACAACTCAATGACGAAACACGCTATGAGACTCTCTACCTGGTGTTCAAAGACCTTCGATCCTATCTGCAGGATAGGTGCAATGGATGGAATAGATGGAATGGATGGAGTGGATGGAGTGGATGGATTTGATGGAATGGATGTCAATGGAATGGATGTGGATGGAATGGAGTGGATGGATAGAGTGGATGGAATGGATGGAACTGGATGGAGTGGATGGAGTGGATGAAATTGGATAGAGTGGATGGAATTGGATAGAGTGGGTGGAATTGATAGAGTGGATGGAATTGGATGCAATGAATGGATGGAGTGGATGGAATGAATGGATTGATGGAGTGAATGGAATGAATGGATGGAGTGGATGGAATGAATGGATGAGTGGATGGAGTGGGTGGATTGAGTGGATGGGATGGATGGAATGGAGGGAATGGATGGAGTGGATGGTATGGATGGAGTGGATGGTACGGATGGAGTGGGTGGTATGGATGGAGTGCACGGTGTGGATGGAAATGGATGAAAATGGATGGAAATACATGGAGTGGATGGAGCAGATGGAGTGGATGGAATTGATGGAGTGGATGTAATGAATGAAAAGAGTAGATGGATAGAGTGGATGGAAATGGATGGAATGAATGGAATGAATGAAGTGGACGGAGTGGATGGAATGGTTACAGTGGATTGAACGGACAGAGCGGATGGAACGGACAGAGCAGATTGAAATGGATGGAATAGTTGGAATGGATGGAATGGTTTGAATGGTTCAAATTGGATGGAGTGGATGGAACTGGATGGAGTGGATGGAACGGACGGAGCAGATGTAGCGGATGGAATAGAGAGAGCGGATGGCATCGATAAAGCAGATGGAATGATAGAATATACAGAACGAATGAAATAGATAGAATAGATAGAACAAATAAAATGATAGAGTGGATGGAACGGATAGAGTGGATAGAACTAGATGGATTCGATGGAACTGGATGGAGTGGATAGAACTGATGGAGCGGATGGAACTGATGGAGTGGATGGAACTGATGGACTGGATGGAACTGATAGAGTAGATGGAACAGATAGAGTAGATAGAGCAGATGGAATGGATAGAGCAAATGGAATGGATAGAGGGGATGGAGTGGATGGAATCAATAAAATAGATGGAGAGGATGGACTAGATGGAATGAATGAAATGGATAGAATACATGGAACAAATAAAATGGATGGAGTGGTTGGAACGGATAGAGTGGATGGAGTGGATAGAGTGGATGGAACGGACAGAGTGGATGGAATGATATATGATATGATAGTTTATTTATATAGCGCCTATACACAATGTGTTTCAAAGCGCTTCAAGGCAAGGGAGGGAACAAGGGAAAATACAATTACATTCTTACAGGCCATGAACAGTAAGGATGTGAAATTAACTATCGTACTCGGCCTGACGACAGTTCAGATAGTGCAAGAGCTAAGACATAGATAAGGAAGGGAGGTGGGAGTGGGAAGGAAATGGAAACAGACAGGCGACTAGCGTACTAGGCCTGACGACATTTCTGGTAGAGCCGGAGAAAAACAAGAGGTGAGGGAGAGGGGTGCAGAAAGGTAGGGGAGGAACAAAACAAGTGACTATCATACTAGTCCTGACGACATTTCAGATAGTGCTGGAGGGATGCGGGGAGGAAAAAAACAGTAAGGGGAGGGGGGACGAGACAGACGAGGTTGCTATCATACTAGGTCCAGGGACAATTCTGATGGACAGAGTGGATGAAATGGACAGAGTGGATGAAATGGATAGAGTGGATGGAATTGGTAGAGTGGGTAGAGTGAATGGGATAAATTGAATGAGTAGAATGGATGGGATAGATTGACTGGGTAGAGTGGATGCGATAGATTGAAAGGGTAGAGTGGATGGGATAGACTGAATGGGTAGAGCATATGGGATATAGTGAATGGGTAGAGTGAGTGAGATAGATTGAATGGGTAGAGTGAGTGGGATAGATGGAATGGGTGGAGTTGACGAAATCGATGGAATGGATAGAGTCGATGGAATGGATAGAGTGGATGAATGGATAGAGTGGATGAATAGATAGAGTGGATGGAATGGATAGAGTGGATGGAATGGATAGCGTGGATGGAATGGATAGAGTGGATGGAATGGATGGAGTGGATGGAGTGGATGAATGGATGGAATGGCCGGAATGGATAGAGTGGATGGAATAGATGGAAAGAATAGAGTGGATGGAATAGATAGAATGGATAGAGTGGATGAATAGATGGAATGGATAGAGTGAATGGAATAGATGGAATGGATAGAGTATATGGATTAGATGGAATGGATAGAGTGTATGGAATAGGTGGAATGGAAGGAATGGTTAGAGTGGATGGAATAGGTGGAAGGGATAGAATGGATAGAGTGGATGGAGTAGATAGAGTGCATGAAGTAGAAGGAATGGACAGAGTGGATGGAATGAATGGGGCAGATGGAATGAGCAGAATTTGATTTTATTCACCCCGCACGTGTATCACTGTGCACCCTGCCTCCCTGTTCCCCATGCTGTTGCTATATATCTGTATCCGCTCTATATATGCTATATATCTGTATCCCCCTCCATATATATCCGTATCACCCCCTGTCTCTAAGTCTCTGTGTGTCGCTATGTTCCCACCATCCCCTTCACATGCCTGATCTTGGGCGCTCTAAAGATAACCATCATATCACATCACTACTCTTACTCTCTACTATACACCATCACTCAACTAGACCACAGCTTTACCCCTGATTAATTCGGCCTAGCTGCCCACATACAAATATGACCTCATCAACATCTCATTGTGAAAACAAAAAGAAGATATCGAGGCTGAGTACCCCAAAAGGAAATACACCAAACGTGGGTTACAAAGGAACATACAAAATATCTTTATTTTATACTGAACAGTTTCAAAGGACAAAGCAACAGATAGCTATCGGCCCTCAGTAAAACACAGCGAACTCCAGCTCGGTTCAGTGTGCTCAGTGAGTGGGGCTGTACATTAGAATAGTCGCACTCTTTATACCCTCGAAATCATGATGTTCAACCCATTTCCACGTTAATATAAGTTAATACATTACGGATCTAGGGTTCATGCCGAGTTCGTCCATCTGTACATTTGGGGTTTATCTTTAATATATTCACTAACAAGCCTCAATGGCAACAGTATATCTTAGGATTTCATGATTTCATGTTAATCCTTCTCAAACAGTTTTATACAATGTAGTCAAACAAGTGTTCACATTTCAGTATTTGAATACATTGTGTTTAACATATGCTCGTGGATTAGCTTAGTTGGCGCAAGTAATCCTCTACACACAGGTCAGCGAAGGACAAGGTCTCAGTTCATGACCCCAACATGTAGCCTGCAGGCAAGTTATACATTAGTTTGTATACAGAGGTCAAGACGGCCATGTTACATTCAGAATGACATTGTCCTCCATCTTAGAACACAGGGTGACTTCTAGAGGGAGAAACCTAAAATGACGGATAGACCTAAAATGGCGGCTTACACCGATCTAAGGTCAAGAGCTTGCAACGTGGATTTCCTCGCAAGTGGCTTATAAGCAGCTTGGCGTAGGCCAATATATATATATATATTCATATAAATAGGAGGCACGATATAATTTCCCATTCGACAAACCATCCTTTTGGCCTATGCCAAGCACTAAACTACTTCTGGTCACTTCACGAACAACTCCACGTCTCAATATCCATACACCCTGAATCACTGTCAGAAATATCTATTGCCATTAGATTGTCTATCAAAATCTCTTCCAGCACATACTGTTTGGAACTCTTATCTGGGGAGTATACCTTGTGTCCTATTGTACCTATCGCTTGTGCGCAACATCCCCCTAGCATCGAACATATACTAGGTAAACACTGTATACAGCAACAAAGAAAGAACAGAATTCCCAAAATGATCAGCAAGACCGAAAGCACCTTCCAACTCCAACATCGCAAGAAGACCCAGAACCAAGCACTATTATTCCAGTTTCCCTCGGGAACTTGCACTTCTGAACTAAGGACGTGGAGATTCTGTATTGCCTTGAAGATAGTTGTGGAGGAATCTGGCAAGAAAACACAGCAAGCGGACCCCACCAATTTACACACAATTTTCAGTCGGTAACAAGGTTTCGAATGGATGCACTTCTTCCAGGTACCAAAAGCTTAAGACAGTTACTATTATAAAACCAATTGACATTATAAAAAGACAGCAGTACGTTTTCGGGGCCCAAACAGTTTTTCCATTCTCACTGCTGGTCACACGGTCATTTATCAGTCCTGTACGAGCGGTAGCAGTTGCAGGCATTGCAGTCTTCAAACGAAAAAACCCCAATGTTTTTTTGCTAGCGACCTCCTGGCCGAGCGACTTCTTAGTCCTTCCACAACCCTAGCCAACAGAATTCTCTTTTTCGAACAATTACTTGGGCAGAAAGCAAGCCCTCAATGTTCCTTTCTTCTTCGAATGCACAGCCGAACCATGCCGTAAGTCTATTTCCTTGGACACAAATTGTACCTCTTTGCCCCCGATACTGATTGATCCGAGAACAATGTGTCGTCACTTCCCGTTGGAAGCGACGTATCAAAAGCAAGTGAAGATGCAAGATCCGGAACAACAGTTTCTGGAAAAAAAACTTTCGGAGAGTGTGGAGACAAAATGGCTGATTCCTCAGGCCTCACGGGCTGAGAGAGAGACTCTGATGCACTCTCGTTGTTGTTTACTGCTTCGGGATCATTGGTTGCAGTATTGGTGAGGGGTTCTGTTTCTTCTGTATAGTGTGGCACCGGGTGTGGAAGTCTCTTGACATGCGTCGCGTGGATCCAATTTTTTCTGCCTGCGACACGCACTGCAGTCTGTGTGACCAGCAGGACCTGGAAAGGGCCCCGGCACTGAGGTGTAAGGCAAGAGGATCGTTCAAATGCCTTCATTAACACCCAGTCTCCGGGCCGAATGCTGTAACACGGGCCCTTGTATCGTACAGGTAAAGCCTCTCGCACCTCGTGATAAATCAAATACAGGTTTTTAGTCAACTGGCTACAGTAATCTGAAAGAAGTACATTTTCAACATTTTTCAAATACCGACATTTCGGAAGGTTCCAGATATTGGCAGGTCTCCCCATTACCACCTCAACTGGAGAGAGCCCAGTCTTAGTTTGAGGGGTTGTACGCATAGCTAGCAACACGATCGGTAAGGCGTCCGGTCATTTTAGTTTGGTGCCGGCACACGTTTTAGGGAGCTTGTTCTTGATGATGCCGTTGTGTCTTTCTACTAATCCGGCACTCTGAGCGTGTCTGGCCGAATGGAACCGTTCGTCGATTTGTAATGCCGCACATATCTGCAGAATTACAGCAGCGACAAAATGTGGACCATTGTCCAACCAGATGACTCTTGGTAGCCCAGACCTAGGTAAATACTCTTTTAACATAGTTTTTGCAGTAGTCATGGCTGTAGCGTTCTTGACAGGAAAAGCCTCAATCCATTTGCTGAAAGCACAGATGACAACTAACACATATTTCAAGTTAGTACACCGTTACATTTCGATAAAATCAAAGTGGATGACCTCAAAGGGGACAGAAGGTGGACCAAAACTTCCCTTGGGAGTTGATGTTCCCTTTCCCACATTATGCTGTAAGCAGATCATGCAATTCTGAACATAACGCTCAGCTATTTTAGAGATTTTGTCGTTTGCCCAAACTTTTTCCAGCCTTCGCGTAAGTTTCCGGGCACATATATGGGTAGGGCCAAGAGCCATGACGACCATCATCATTACGTATGCGTCAGGAAGTAGCCATTTTCCTTCAACTATGTCCACCCAACACCCATCATCATCAAGTTTCCCCGAGCCCTCTGCCCATCTCTTGGATTCTTCTAGTGTGGCATCGCCTTGGATGTCCTTTACAGAGTCAACACCCTCATCCATTACATAGGCATTTATGGTCTCCCTTGAAATGTACATCTCTGTGGAAAGACTGGTGGCAGTCGGTTTAGCTATCTGATCAGCGAAAGCGTTCCCTTTTCCTATATCGTCTATAATCTTTTGATGTGCTGCACATTTCACGACAGCTAACTGAGTAGGGAGTGCAAGCGCTGAGAGCAGTTGTACTATTAGGGAGCCATGCTGAATCTTTGTACCATGTGAAGTTAAGAACCCTCTTTCTGACCAAAGTCTACCAAAGTTGTGAACCACCCCAAAGGCATACTGACTATCAGTATATATGTTTACTGCAAGCCCTTCGGAAAGTTCACAAGCTCGGGTCAATACTATAATCTCTGCGGCCTGCGCGGAGTTATGCGTGATTCTCTTGGTTTCCACAACCGTGCTTAATGTAGTGATTGCATAAGCAGCTGTGGATGTACCATCCGGAAGTTTGAAGCAGGAGCCATCGCAAAACAGCTCCCCTTGTGGATTATTCAAAGGAGTGTCCGTGAGATCAATTCTACCTTTTGTCTCTTGTTTGGTAGTGTACAGACAGTCATGTGACTCTTTGTCACTGCAAGCAGTACCTTGCGGGAAAGGTAAGAGTTCAGCCGGATTAAAAACACAACACCTCTTGATTTGTATGTGGGGAGCAAACAAGATCAATTCATATCTCGTCAACCGTGCGGAAGTGAGGTGTTGCGTTTGAGTTCTGTTCAATAGAACATCTACAGAGTGAGGCACCATCAGGGTTAGATCATGGCCTAGGACCATTCCCTCACTTCTTCACCTCACCTTCTCAAAAAGTTTTATACAATGTAGTCAAACAAGTGTTCACATTTCGGTATTTGAATACATTTTGTTTAACATTTACTCGTGGATTAGCTTCGTTGGCACAAGTAATCCTCTACACACAGGTCAGCGAAGGACAAGGTCTCAGTTCATGACCCCAACATGTAGCCTGCAGGCAAGTTATACATTAGTTTATACACAGAGGTCAAGACGGTCATGTGACATTCAGAATGACATTGTCCTCCATCTTAGAACACAGGGTGACTTCTAGAGGGAGAAACCTAAAATGGCCGATAGACCTAAAATGGCGGCTTACACCGATCTAAGGTCAAGACCTTACAACGCGGATTTTCTCGCAAGTGGCTTATAAGCAGCTTGGCGTAGGCCAATATATATATATTCATACAAATCGGAGGCACGATATAATTTCCTGTTCGACATCATCACCCCAATAAAACGCAGCTAGCCGAGCACATTCCAGCATAGTTGCTCACATATGCGTTCTTCAGGCCTAAAGCAGCCCTGTCTGGATGTCTACCCACCAGACTGCACACATCCAATTGACATCTTCAACACCACACCTAAATGCTAAGACACAGCTACCTCTGGCAATTACACCAGCTGAACACTTATCTGATGCGCCCAGGCACCCTACAACACTATCTATCTCTACTGACCAGAACTACGGTTCCCGAGGGCATTCAACCTACCAGCGCTGTCATGCCCACGCCGCTGGCGCATGCATTGGCAACCATCATGGACTACTTGGTACTCATTTATTCTCCTAATACTCTTTGAACACCTCCTATTCACGCCTTGGTCTTTAATTTCCATTTGCTCGACTTTGGTTCTTTCTTATTTTATTCAACTAACTACATTTACCATAATGCACCTGGCTACAGTCCTCAATTACTGGCTATTCTCATTCATCATTATTGGGACCACAATCCCCAGAAGCCCTAGCGGCCAGTGCTGCTTCCACCTGCTCAGGACCAGAGAGGGAGGAGGCAGATTGTCTTCAGGTGTGCTGATCCAGGTGCTGTCAATTAGCCTGCCTCAGAACAGGGCAGGGCTGTATATAAGCAGCTGCCTGCAGAAGCACAGTGTCTTGCATCTTGAGATCTCCCCGCTCCTGTTTACCTTGACCCTCTACTTTGTATGCTGTTCCTGTTGCTGCATTATCCTGTTTTGATCCAGTGCCCTTTCCAGGCTCCCTGCCTTGCAGCCGATCACGCTCCACTGCCTTCTTCCTACAGCCCTTGTCCTCTGGGCTCCCTGCGCTGCAGCCTGCCTCACTCCGGCTGCCTACAGTGCTTGTCCTCTGGGCTCCCTGCCCTGCAGCCAGCCTCACTCCGGCTGCCTACAGTCCTTGTCCTCTGGGCTCCCTGCTCTGTAGCCTGCCTCACTCCGGCGGCCTACAGTCCATGTCCTCTGGGCTGCCTGCCCTGCAGCCTGC
The DNA here is from genome assembly GCF_040938575.1 of Ambystoma mexicanum. Taxonomy (NCBI): domain Eukaryota; kingdom Metazoa; phylum Chordata; class Amphibia; order Caudata; family Ambystomatidae; genus Ambystoma; species Ambystoma mexicanum. The sequence goes on along the minus strand of NC_090938.1, from coordinate 157,446,792 downwards.
CTCACTCCGGCTGCCTACAGTCCTTGTCCTCTGGGCTCCCTGCCCTGCAGCCTGCCTCACTCCGGCTGCCTACAGTCCTTGTCCTCTGGGCTCCCTGCCCTGCAGCCTGCCTCACTCCGGCTGCCTACAGCCCTTGTCCTCTGGGCTCCCTACCTTGCAACTTGCAACCCTCTGCTGTCTCCAAGCCCTTGTCCTCTTGGCTCCCTACCTTGCAGCTTGCAACCCTCTGCTGTCTCCAAGCCCTTGTCCTCTGGGCTCCCTATCTTGCAGCCTGCACCTCTTCGCTGCCTACAGCCCTTGTCCTCTGGGCTCCTTCCTTGCAGCCTGCTCCCTCCGCTGCCTACAGCCCGTGTCCTCTGGGCTTCTTCCTTGCAGACTGTCTCCCTCCGCTGCCTACAGCCCTTGTCCTCTGGACTCCCTGCCCTGCAGCTTGCTACACTCCTCTGCCTTACAGCCTGTTTTAAACTTAGCTGCCTACAGCCCTGCTCCTCTGGGCTCCCTACCTCGCGGCCCTATTCTTTTGGGCTCTCTGTCTGTCGCCTACTACTAATCTCTCTCTGTCCTGCTCTTCTGGACTCCCTGCCTTACAGCCTACTACAGTCCTTCGCAGTCCACTACAGTTTGCCTGCACCTAGTGCCACTCTTGACTGCAGACCTGCTTCCTACTTTGAAGCCCTTCTGTTTTCCTGACTGCTGCTCCCTTGTCTCTTCCTTGAGTCCTCTGTACTCCACCTTAGGTTATCTACTTCAGTCTAACTGCCTTTCCTTCATTTCCTTCTGCTAGATTGCTCATTGACTTCCTTTTCGCTTAATATATATGTTCTTGTCTTCTCATGTGTCTTATGTAATCCCTTTGTACAGAGCTTGCCTGTTGGTTTCCGGCAGGCAACCTCTGCCCCTTCCCTTGTCGCGTTTTCAGTGTTACAGACACCCACTGCTGTTGTTCCCAGCCATGAGCATACAGCGTGGGCCTCTGTTATAGCAATCTGTGCAGAAGGCTGGAGTTTCCTAAGGTTCATGGAACACTCTTTCCCATTTCAGCATACACCCCAAGAGGGAATCCAGTTTGTGTGTACCTTTGTATCTTTTGCCCCTTTTGTCTCACAGCTACAGTTTCCTACTCTTCTTTCTTGTTGAACTTCCTGCTGTGTGTGCTTATCTGCTACCTTACTTCAGCACAGCCACCCAAAACCTACCTGGGTACCCTGTGCCACTCTTGACAGAGTGCCATTCCTGACAAGCGCTTTGAGGTCATACCAATGATATATAGAGCGCTATATAAATGCCAAGTAACATAACATAACATACTGTGCAACATGTAATAAGTAGCTACGAATGCTCACTTACTACATAATGGTACTACTATACACAAAACATAAAGAGACGACAACACATACAAATATGAGCATATACAAGGAAAGTGAAGTTATCAAAACAGTGGCAGTACTACCAGAAAGTGTTCATACCCTGACTGATTATCTTCATGCACAGAAATGATTGCTGTGTTTCAGGCTGTCGTCTTCCCATATGTATATGTATCATATGATGTGACTGGCCCATAAGGAAAGTAGTGTAAGAACATATGTAAAGGGTAAGGTCAACAAATATTATACCTTTTCAATTTTTAGTTCCTCATTCCTAATGAAGAAAAGCACCCACTGTACATACGTTACTAAACAAAAAAAGAGCGAGCTACACATGTGATGTCATCAGTCATGTCATCAATGACATTTGTGATGTCATCTGTGATGTCATGGGTGTTAGTGCTTGCAGTGCACAGTGGTGGCGCGAGTTATGGTTGCTTAGCTTCCCATAACTGCTGAATTTCTGGGTTTTTTCGGTTTTACCTGTAACCAAAACGTCCCTGTAACATTGTTTGTCCATTGTATTGCATAGGTTTTTACTAGTGTAACTTAATCATAACGTCCCTTTAACAATGTTTTTGTCAGTGAATTTGATTGGTTTTTAGCAGGATACCTTTACCTTGTAAAGATGTACTGTGCAACATAGTGCTGGCACCATGTTAATGCAGACAGCAGTCGTGGACTATGCGTCTGGTTGGGGGCATTGGGTGGCATCCAACCTGCTCAGGAAGGCAGGTACTCTCTTACATAGTGGTACCAATCACCAAAGCCAACGAACATATACAAACAGCACCATGAACCAGAATTGAAAAGGAAAATAGAGTAGGTGTGCAAAGTGTGTACTTATGAAGCAAACAAGACATAGGCATAGGGAGTACAGCATAACGGAATGCACCAACAACAGAAGTGACGCCTGCCTTCAACAAGCTTACCGCACTGCTACTGTACATGCGAACGAAGAACAAACTCCAGAGTAAGGACTGGAAAGTACTGAGACCAAAACGTTGCTACAATGTAGTTAGAACTGTAAAGGTTGTCTAATAATTGCACCGGTGCTGCAGCATGAAATAGTAGAGAAGCATAAAGTTTCTTTATGTACTCAGCAATTGCAAGCACCTTAGAGTGGCTGGCAGAAAATGTCCCGCATGACGCAATGACTTACGATACTAAACCCATTTGTGCTCATAGTAGTGTGAAGCGTATATTATGTAATATATATAGCTGCATGTACACCAAACACATTTTCTTTTCTGTAACAGAACATATTGGAAAGGAAAGCAAGGCAGCACAAGCGACACCCCTTCCACAACAGCATACAGGCATAGGAAAGGAAAGAAGCTCTGTGTATAGGAAAATTGGTGAACAATTGTGCTGCCTTAGGTTGCATACAAGGGTATATTATGGACAAAATAAAACGGCACTGGCAGACCTGCACGTGTAGCCCTTCCCCATGTGAGAGGCCGCCATCCCCTCAAAATCTGTGTGAGGTGAGGCGTTGGAGTGATAACGCAATCTCTTCCTCCCCTCACAAACAATTTGTGCAGATCCCCAATTCCCCACAATAAGTATCCACATCTACTACCCCTTCCCTTTCCTAATGGTGTGTAGGAATGTGTTCAAGTAAACGTTAATATTTAAAATGTTGCTGTGTGTATTTGTGGTATTGTTTTTTTTAAAATGCTGGTCTGATTTAGCAGCACACAGTCCTCGTTGGAATGACCGCAATTAAGTAAAAGGTAGGTGTCCTATGGACACCGCAGCTGCTTGGCCCATCCACAATGACAATGGAGGCATCCATAGGACGCCAGCAAGCTCTGCATGTCTGCATGTTGTCCACCACCTATGATTACATGTGGGAGCGGACATTTGGTCATAGTGCATGTGTATCTGTTCCTCTGTGTCCTGGTAACACCGTCAGTGTGCAGCATATACGAAGGAACGGTAATTAGGTGGGGGTGCCCACCCATGTCCTCCGGGTAGCTATACAGATAAATATTGCATCTGCTATACCCTATGAACAGCCACCATCTCCCAAAATGGTCAGCGCTCGTGTGGCGCACTATTATTCAGTAGAGAAGTGGCAACGGTGTGCATAGGACACCTATGCACATGCCCACAACGTATTCCGCCAAAAACGTGTCCTGCGAACAGCCGTCCCAAAGAAGAACAGTGGCGACGTTACCATGGGACCTCACGCATGCTGTGCATGGGTCCATAATGGGAAGAACATGATCCGGACGGTCGGACAGCGGCAAACTACAGTGTTGAGCAATGTACTGAGTGTTTTTTCGGAAAGTACACAGTTACAAACACAGCACAATGTGCCGTTGCACATGTATGTATGTTTTTGAACAATGTAAGCCTGTTTTCCGGGTGCAGGTTCTCCACAGGAACCCTACAAAAGGCCACACCCCAGAGATGCTCTGCAATCTGTGTGCAGCTTTTCAGAACAGAGTAGCAGGCCACATAGGTTTGCCCTGTAAGTGATAGTGCTCCAAATATGCTGTGTTACACTGTGTTTGCAAGTAATAGCAACCATGTTAGTCCAGCTCAGCACACACAGTAATGGAGAAATTTATGAACGGCCCTTCCTGTGACCGACGTTCGCAGGTGCGATAGTCCCCACTGTCCCGATGTCATGGGTAGCATGCTGAAAACGGGAGTATGTGCATGGGCATTTCCCCACGGACCACGTGGGCCGTGCCCAAATAAACCAGAAACATTCCTTCTTCCCATTCCACTTTCCTCTTTCCAGCACGCCGTCATTGCATACTGTTAAAAAGTTCCACACGCATCCACCAATGACACTGAAAAGCTCTCCATGTAACAGTATGAGTTCTGTACAACAGTTGTCTGCGTACAGACCCCGCCCAGAAACGTTATTGTGCAATCCCTCTGCCTCCACAGTCCCATTTCCATGTCCACCATCCTCAAAATCCCTGGATGTGGCTTTTGTGCTGTTGTGTGGGCGTGGGGGAATAACTTGCAACCAGGGTAGGGGGAGTTTGTTGTAAGGGGAGACTCTGAAAAGAGTGGATTTTTTTAGATGCTTCTAGGGAAACACCTTTTTTTTCGGGTATGATATGATATTTTATTTATAGCACACCTATACACAAGTGTTGCAAGGCGCAATTGTAGCCGCATTTCTAATACTATTTTACCTTTTCCGTTGTACTATTTTCTGACAATGTACTGAAAATTAAGAAGCAAGATTCTGCATCAATTACTTTTCCGGAGTCAACATTAGCCTCACTCGCCTATCCAGTAATGATATTCTACTAGCCTTTTATATGCGTGCATGTGTTATGCATGTGTTATGATTAGAATTTCAACACATTGAAAATGATGATGTATGTATTGGTTATTTACACAAAGTGGTGTGTGTGTATCATCGTTTGCATCTCATTTATTCAGTGTCATTTAGCTTTTTCATCCGTATTAAAACGAGTACTATGTTATAGGGGGATGCTGGAACTTCGACTACAATCACTTCCTCCTTTGAAACAGGTCCAGAGTATGAGGTATGCGTACTTACAGTTTCCTTGCTAGAATGAAAGTACATTCTACTGTTAGAACTGATATAATATTGTTTCGTCCTCATTGTATATGTTGGCCTATGCCCAGTCGCTTTGCGAGGAAATCCGTATTGCAAGGTCGTGACCTTAAGTGAATCAAGCCTCCATTTTAGGTTAAAGCCGCCATTTTAGTTTATCGTACAAAGTCACCCTGTGGCCTAAAATGGCCGTCTTGTGTTCTCTTGTTCTTGCTTTAACCTCTTCAACCTCTGTAGGAGAGTTAATGTCCAACCTGCCTTCAGGCTACATGTTAGGGTCATGTAGACCTTGTCCTTTGTTGACCTCGGGATCAGGGGATTACTTGAATCGGCGATGTTAACCTACAAGTATACAAGAACAATACCGCTATCTAAACACGACATGTGAAACATCTGTTTGAACTGTATTAAAGCAATGAGTAAAGAGTGTAAAGTTAAACCTAGAGAATAATAGTGTTTGTTAGCAAATGTATTAAAAAGTAAACCGCATGCACGAGATATGTAAATTAGGAAACAAACCTGGCGCGACCCTCGCCCAGTACATGATTAACTTGTAAGAGGCTGGACATCGTTGTAACGAAACTCTATAAATACGCTGATGTCCAGCTAGCAAATCCTGTTCACTGCTCACATTGAACCCTGCTGGTGGTCTCTGTGATGTACTGACGGCCAAATAGCTATTTGTGTACTTTGTTTTGTAAACTGTACAGAATTGCAATGAAGATTCTGGGAATCTTTACAAGCCTGTGTCGCTGTATTTCTCTTTGCATGGTGTAAAAGCCTTAATATTGTATTTTCTGATTCCACACTACAAAGGATACACTTTGAGACTGAAATGCATGTAACCTTGCACTGTTTCAAATTATTCTGATTTTGTTTCTAACATTACACTCCTCCTTAATGCAGAATATATTACAAAGGAGACATTACAAAGCAAACTACTTTTGAAGACATCATTATAATCACTATGTTTTGTAGGGTGATCTCATATCAAGTCCATGTGTCATCTCGTAAGGTTAGCAGGTGAAATCTGAAATGTATATTATGACCAAATCATGTACACAGTTTTTGAGGGTATGTTCATACCAATGTTCTAATTGTGTTTCAACAACACACCTTATAGTATATGGTTCAAAATCATTTTAAACTACTTTGTGCAGAAGTGCTCTGTGCGATGAAACATTTTTTTTAAACATATGTTTATTAGTTTTATAATCAACACATCAACAATATAAAAAATAAAAAAAACAAAGAAACATTCCCCCCCCCCACTAACCCCTACCCCCAGGGCACATGTGACTGACCATTGGGGGATTTATTGTTATGCATTGAAGATGTCCGTTACTGTAACATTATGGGGGCACCACTGAGCCATGAAGTCTGATTGGAGATATTCCAGAATCCCTTCCCATTCCTTTGCAAACGCATCACTCGTGCCCTGAATTGAGTGGGTGATTTTTTACATCGTTATTTGGGCCCATACTCTTTGTAGCCAAGTAAAGGTCAGTGGGGTGTCTTTATTTTTCCAGTTCTGGGCGATGGTTGACCATGCTGCTATGAGAAGCCCCATAAAGCCTCTCCACTGAGTCTTTTTATACTTTCTTGCTGTTTGGTCACGTATACCGCATAGCCATACTTCCACTCCCATCTGCCTCACATCCAGAAACATCTTTCCCATCTCTCCCATTACCTCCTCCCAAAACGGTTGAATCTTATTACAATCCCACCATATGTGTCTCCATGTCCCGACCTCTTCACATACTCTCCAACACTTATTAGAAGACCTGGGGAACATAGAGTGCAGTATTTCTGGGGTGTAGTGCCATTGTGTCATTATTTGGATCCACATTTCTCTTGTCTGTGCTGAGCGCGTCATCTTGGGGATCAGTTTCCATAGGTCCTCCCACTGCCACCTTGTCGGATGTTCCCCAAGCGTTCTATCCCACTTAGTCATGTAAGCCCACTTGATTTCTTCCTCCTGTGAGTTTATGAATGAGTAGAGAGTCGAAACCCATTTCTTCTCCCCCGTGTTGGAGATGACGTATTTCTCAAATGGTGTGAGGTTCCTTGTTGCCACTTTAGAGATGGTTGGGGATTTTAGCCAATGTTTAAGTTGCTCATATCTATATTTATCTCTTTGGGAGAGTGATGTGGTTGAATAGCATGAGGCAAGTGGTCTGATTTCGTTGTCTATGAACATTTCCCCTATCTTCGTTATACCTGCCTCTTCCCAGTTTTCATACGCCCCATGTTCCATACCTGGAGGAAATTCAGGATTCCTGCAAATGGGTGTGAAGGGGCCTAGCGTAGTGGTCATGTTGCCTTTCCGTTTTTGGCAGTCCCACGCTTCCAAAGTGGTCTTCATAATTTCACTAATCCCTACGTTAGGGTGTCTAAGTTGTTTCTGTTTCCAGAGTAGTTCCACTACTGGTGTCCTCGCAACTGCCCTGTCTTGTTTCGCCCAAACCGGGTACGGGTTTTCCCCCATCCATTCCCTAAGGACCTTTAATTGCGCAGCCTGAAAATATTTCTTGAAGTGGGGAAGCGCCAACCCCCCCTCTCTATTGGTGCTGTGAGGATCGCCCTAGCAACTTTCGGGGTCTTCCCTTTTCATATGAAGGATGAAATCGGTTTTGATAAAGTTTTAAAGAAGGTGTGGGGGACGCCTATCAGGAGAGCCTGGAAATAGTATAGTATCCTTGGGAGGATGGTCATCTTAACTGATTGAATTCTGCCCCACCAAGAGATCTGTAGTGGATTCCATCTTTCAAGATCTCTGCGAATATTTGCTAGGAGTTGCGGCTAGTTTTCCCCATATAGCTGCCCTATTTTGTGGGTTATTCTTACACCTAGGTTTTTTATGCCCTGTCCTGCAATCTTCAGTCCCAACACTTTGGCTTCCCTTTCTATCTGTGCCCTATCCCCCGCCAAAATTAGGATTTCTGACTTTTTCTTGTTAATCTTCAGTCCTGATATGGCTCCAAAGTCCTCTAACTCCCTAACCACTGCTGGTAATGTCGCCTCGGGGTCTTCTAAGGTTATCAGCATGTCGTCAGCATGTGCTATTACCTTGTGTTGCATTCCTGCCATTTCAATCCCTTTTATAGGAATGGTTTCCCTTATTTTTATCAAGAAGGGTTCTAAGAATATAGCATATAATAATGGGGAGAGCGGGCAGCCTTGCTTTGTTCCCCTGGAAATTCCTATCCTGTTTGTGACCTCTCCATTGACTGCGACCCTACTGGACGGGGAGTTGTAGTTCTTGACATTTTTTTTTAATGATTATTCTCTCCAAGGAATGTACTCAAGATGTGGAATTAGAAGAGGCACATGGATCAGAGGTATACATAACCTAATATGAAAGACAAGTGGGCATCACATTGGATTGGAAATACATTTTTATAATGTTGTAATGTTTTGGAGTCTGTCAAGTTGGTTCTATTTGTATATATGTACATATGTTTGAGTGGAAATGAAATTTGCTTGATTTAAACCATATACAATGCTCTTTTTTCAGCTTGATGTTGCGGTTCTCAAAGAGAAGGCCATGGTTTTGAAGCAAATGAAGAAAGCAAGGGTAAAGAACAAACCAGTTTTTTTTAGAACTTTTTAAGATGATGTTTTAGTCATATTCTGTTTGTTTTTAGTTGGAAAATTGTATCTTCTGTATGTGTGCTATACATTGAGCATTTTTTTCTATAAATATGTTAGAGGCCCAGAAGGAAGAGAAGTATAAAGACTACGACAACAATGGAAAGCAAAGATGTTGCTTGCCAAACGGATTTCACAACGGAGCAACTACTATTTGAGGTGCATCGTGCTCCAGTCAATATTCAGACTTCTGATGCATATGTCCAATTGCTGGAAAATGAATGCAATCTCACCTGCGAACCATACAAAGTTACCATGGACCATTGCTACTTTGTGCAAACATGACCAGATGAAACTGAAGACAATGAAGCTGTATTGCAAATGCTCACAGACCTTTGACAGAATCTACACCCTCTAAAAATGTTCCACCCAACAAACATTCAATATTACCTGTTTCTCCAATTCAAGCAGAAATATCACAGCCTGAACTAACAGAGGCTGAAGCTTCAATGCAATTGACTGAGGAATTTGCTCAAGATCTCGACTTCATTTTGCCTGCTTTGGGGGAGTTGTCCACCACCGTCGAGTCGCAAAACACTGTACTGCAGGATGATTGGCTAATAAAGGAGCAAAAATACATCATGTACAACATCTGCCTGCAAGAGATTGTACAAATGCTGAAATGTGATCATACATTAAAAGGGAACATCTGTGGGGAGCCATTGTTGAATGTGTCTCGTGTATTACTAGGCACCAACATGAAAATCCAGGCCATCGGTGTCCACCTCCATAAAACATTTTCATGGTCTGCTCAACCGATGCTCGGCAAAGTGACTGCTGGAAATCCACTTTGTTCAGCAGCTTTACTGTTCAGCGGATCGACATTCAGTAAGATTTTCAGTTTCTATCAATTTGTGGGACTTGAGTTCCTTGCTAAAACCCAGTACTAAAACTATCAAAGGGAATTCTTATTCCCAGTCATGCCTGGAAACGCGAACAGATTTCAATGGACAGTACATTCTCTGGCAAACGTTTCAGGCTAGCTGGTGACAGACAGTGTGACAGTCCAGGATTTTCCACTAACAGCCTCATCACGAGTTGGGCGTTATCCAACTGTATTTGTGTTACCGCCCAACCCTCCGGCAGAATTACCTTTGGGTTACCGGTTGCGCAGTAACTCTAATTCCACATTCCACATTGGGTCCATTGTACCCAATGGGGAATTATCGGTGCAATTACCGCTGGTGCTATTACCGCGAGCAATTTCACAGAAAATCAGCATTTTTGCATCCCATTTACACCCAGCTTAGAGCTGGAGGTAAATGCTGCCAGCCCGAGATTGGCCGGACCCTTAAATGTGGCGTTAATAATATTACCACTGCATTTAAGGGCTACCGCCCAACTCGTGATGAGGCCCTAACTAATGCACATACCACTTTCAAGACATGGAAAGTAAAAAACGGTGAGTTCAGTCATCGTGCAGGTGTCTGAATGTATATCGTCTGTGGCCGTGGAGAAACATGGTGCCATTAAATCCATCCAGTCAAGGACTCGACTGCCCACTGTGACAAGGAGAAACTTGGAGAGGGAGTGAGAATCGACCGGCAGAGGCGCTCATAAACACGAGAAGGAAGCAAAACAAAGGGAAGAGAGAAGCCAAGGTCTGTGAGAATCCCGCAGACGTTCTGTAAGAATCAGAAAGGGAATAGGGAACACAGGAGGCATGAGAGGTCCAAAGAGGTTCATCATATTATCTGGAATACTCGTCTAATTGAAAATAGAAAAGGCTTGAAAGTAAACCTGATAAACTTGAACTAGGCTAACATAAGAGAAAAGATATTAGCACCCTGCATAGTGGAGCCGACCAACCAGGCAGCTAGGAACATCGGCTGAAACAGGCGATCTCAGCCCGCGTTCCAAGCTGCCAGTTGGCAAGTTCGCCTGCCTGCCATCTTCCCCATACCCTCGGTTCCCTTTTTTTAAAATTCACCCCATGCTCACTTACCTGATTACAGTAGTGGTGAGTGCGTCCGCTGCAGCTGGCTACGCGCACCTTCTGCTGCCGCAGCTGCTGCCTCGCCTTATGCTCCAATTCCGTTTGGCCACCATGGAAATGGAACCGCCTTTCCATTTCATGGTGGCCATCTTTGAACAGTCTTTTTGTTCCTTAAACGGGACACCGCGAGGCAACCACTTCATGTAACGAAAAGCTGGGAACGGTGCTAATAGTGGTGAGTTTCTGTAGTGGGTTAACATCCAGGGCAACCGCTTCTAAGTGCTAGATTGTGAGGAGGGCAGGTAGGAGAAGATTGCAAATAGGGGCATCATAAGGACGGGAGGGAAGGGCATGCTCATTTTGCAGGAAAACTAAATCCACATTCCATTCCCCTACGTGCAATAAACTGCAAGTAATGAACTTTGGGTAGCAAAGCTGGGGTGCTACCCGGGGAGGCCATTTGGTCAAAGTCACCAAGAGGAGCGTGTAATGGCCGCCAGTTGATTGTCATGATAGAAGAGTGCGACTCAGCGTCAGAGTGAAGATGGCGTGATGAAGGTTTCCAGCAGTCCGGGATCAAGGCAGAGCTCTGAGCTTAAAGCTTGTTTAGAATGAGTGGGTTGCTATATTGGGGAGGCCTTTCGGGTCATTTTTAAGAGGCGGTGGGTTCTTTTCTCCCTCACACTTTCAAGGAGTTCTTTCTACTGCTCTGTGCCAGTGTGAGAAATGTTTCTAGTTCTACCGCAGATGTCACTGGGATTGGAGGTCCAAAGCAGCCAGATTATGATGACCTGAGGTCCCAGCTAGGAGTGTTGGGTTGAACAAGGTTTCTAATGTATTTGGCATCCATTTCCTGGCAGGCCCCGTACATGATACAGAGGCCTCTGAAGACCACCCTCCACCTTACCAATAACCACTGCAAGGATTTAAGAGCTGGAGAAATATGGTCACTGATCTTCAAACCGGAGCTCATTTGTTTCTTCAGATTTTGGATAAGTTATCATTTCTTCATGAATTTCAGGGGAGTCCACCATGATACAATATAATAAAAGGCCAGATGTAGGATTGTCTGATGCAGTCATGCGCATTAGAGACCGACGCTTTACCTGTTGTCACCGCTAGAGGCAGATGTGGCCTTAAGATATATAGTGGTTCTACAGTCTGAATGGAAACCTACTTTTTCTTCTGTATCCCACTGTTAACGTTCTACGACAATGAAAATAGCACACTGATAAAATATAAGCATTAAAAAAACATATTCACAGATATTCATTTGATTAAGCACTATTTCGCTAGAGGGCTTTCTGTAAATACAAGTATTTTCAGCATTTCACTCCTCCACAATGCCTTCTAAGAGAATTGTAGCACACGAAGATGCAGAAAACGTTAAACGCCGAAGAAATTCGGCTCAAAGTATACATCTGACAAATATAACTGAGCAACAAAGGGCAAGTCAACGTGAAAACAATACTGCAAGCAAACGAAAAATGGGGCCAATATTACAGCTCAGGAAACAGCTCTCCAAAAAGATATGTAGCGATCACGTTCTGCAGCCCGTTGACCGAATATGACAGATGCAGGTAGAGCCCTTAAAAGGGAAAACAATCATAAACGCAAATAAAATGCTTGCGCCAACATCACTGATCAAGAAAACGCCTCTCAATGGAAATTCAACAAAAACAAATGATGGAAAACCTCCATCCAGCACAACTTTAGCCCGTGTTCACAGGCTTTTAGATGAGAAAAGAATATTTCAGTAATCCAGACGAAGGAATCTCATTGCGCTCAATGGACCTCATCATAAATTGGGCAGAGCTGCAAAAATGGAGTGGTAAAGCTTTTACCGCCACATTACCGCTCCACCCAACTATGAGTAATGCTATTTGCATTGGCGGTATCCAGGCAGATTTACTGCTGGGATACCGCCAAGGCTCTGATGATGCCCAATGTCTCTACTTTGAGAGTAAAGTCACGAGAGAGCAGTATTTTCACAACGATGTGGAGCCAGAAGTGGGTATACATTTATATTTTTAAACTCTAATGTTTTTACTGAGTTAATCAATACATGGAATTGAGGCAGATATGAACAGCAACACACTTATTTCTAATTATAGCCGCATCCCTCCCAAGCTCTCTGTCAATCATTTTTATTATGTTAACAGAAATCAAGTCAGAACCCATAAATGAACTCTGTTGCCCACCCTCCCAATAATGGGAAGGCAGACGGGGGTGGGGGGGAGGTAGTTGACTGGGGGATAGGATGGAGGAACACCATTACTAATCCACATAGTGGATAACAACTGTATGGGAGCCCTCAATTACCAGCCACATTAATGCCCAGGAACACTCCTGAAAAGGCCCCCGGGGAGATCTCTGAGATGGGCCCGTAGACTTTTACATTGACATACCTCTTCAATTTGGCACCAGTGACTGCACCATCCAGGTACAGAGGACAGATCAGACTGGTCCAATGGAAATCGAAATGGCGCCACCCTACTTGTATCCTTTCATTCGCTAGGCGGGCCACAGAGGGAGGTATTAGGAAATAGCCAATCGCAACAAGCCCCCCTTCCCATGTAAAAGGAGGGTTTATGGTCATTTAATCTAAAAACCATTGCATCTAATGCCATTCCATCGAAATTTTTCCATCAACTTTTTTTTCAATTGAATGCATTTTCTTTCGTTTTATTTTCTTTTTTTGGGGGGGGGGTGGCCCAAACCCCCGTTTTTTAACATTTAAAATAGACCTGAACAAAAATTAACCCTTTACCCCCCCCCAAAAACATGCATTAGATGGACATTTTTTTAGACGGATAGATTTCGATGCAATGGTATTAGATGGAATGGTTTTAGATTAATTGACTAGATGCCCACAAGGAGCTACGTACCTGATCTCCCCACCGAAGCGCTCAGGGGCTTACACTTGTAAATGGAAGGGCATGTGGATAAGCTAGTGGAAAACACTGGTGACCTAGCTGAGGGCAATGAGGGTGACAACAATGTGTAAGAACTCCGGACAGGCAGGTGGCTTGGAGCACCCTAACCAGAGATTGTGGCCTGTTGGAGACAGTATCTATCATTATGCTGAAAAGACCAGACTGAAGTCAGAGATTTAGACATCAAATTCTTGCTTCATTCTGGAATCAAGCTTGGTTGTCATCATTAAGTAAAGGAGAGGGCAACCCACTGGAGCTCCATTGAGTTCAAATAGGATCAATTAAGGTATTCAGAACACTCTCACAGCGGTCATGAGCAGGGTCTCATGCACCCCCCCCCCCATTATTGACACCATTCACTCTCTGTCACTCAAACATGCATTCCTTCAGGATACGGCATGTCGCTCTTCCTTACACAACAAGCTACACACTAGGAAGGTTAGTGAATGCTGCTTTGGCAATGTCCTCTGAGCACACCATGCAGGCTGCACTATAATTCCTACCTACCAGAATGTTGAGGTAGACAACAGGGGGCTTTGTGTGCATGGGTTATCTTTCTAGAGCAGGCCCCTTCATGGTCTGCTTGAAAACCATTCATCAATCCCTCAGGAGAAGCTTAAAGCTCTACCTGTGGGCCTAAGTCCGCCCGGTTCCCCTCTTCTTGCCCCAGTCAATCTGTGTGTAAAAACACATTGCACTAAATTCTCTGGAACCTCATGATGTTGGTTCTTGCAAATGTCATCCATTGCCCCATCACTAACCCTTGTCATTCCTGTTTCAATCTCCTCTCCGAGGCCTGAGGGGGGTGAAAAAAGAGATAATGACCCTTTGTCAGTGATGTGACCCATTCATTGACAGAAGTGAACCATGACTCATTTATTGACACAGGTGAAAGGTGACCCATTCATTGACAGAGGTAAAAGATGACCCATTCATTAACACAGGTGAAAGGTGGCCCATTCATTGACACCGGTGAAAGATGACCTATTCATTGACAGAGGTGAAAGGTGACCCATTCATTGACACAGGTGAAAGGTGACCCATTCATTGACAGATGTGAAAGGTGACCCGTTCATTGACACAGGTGAAAGGTGACCCATTCATTGACACCGGTGAAAGGTGACCTATTCACTGACAGAGGTGAAAGTTGACCCATTAATTGACAGGGGTAAACAGTGACCCATTCATTGACACCGGTGAAAGAGGACCTATTCATTGACAGAGGTGAATGGTGAGCCATTTATTGACACAGGTGAAAGATGACCTATTCATTGGCAGAGGTGAAAGGTGGCCCATTCATTGACACAGGTGACAGATGACCTGTTCATTGGCAGAGGTGAAAGGTGACCCATTCATTGACACAGGTGAAAGATGACCTATTCATTGGCAGAGGTGAAAGGTGACCCATTCATTGACACAGGTGACAGATGACCTATTCATTGGCAGAGGTGAAAGGTGACCCATTCATTGACACAGGTGAAAGATGACCTATTCATTGGCAGAGGTGAAAGGTGGCCCATTCATTGACACAGGTGACAGGTGACCTATTCATTGGCAGAGGTGAAAGGTGACCCATTCATTGACACAGGTGAAAGATGACCTATTCATTGGCAGAGGTGAAAGGTGACACATTCATTGACACAGGTGAAAGATGACCTATTCATTGGCAGAGGTGAAAGGTGACCCATTCATTGATTGACCTATTCATTGGCAGAGGTGAAAGGTGACCCATTCATTGACACAGGTGAAGGATATGATGCCCCTTATCAACCTCTTATGTATGTATGTTGTTTTGTACAGCACAGACGCAGCTCGGGAGAAGTGGAGCACTGAAAAATGATAAATGAGGGGTTACGAAAGGGTGTAGAGCCAAGGTATTGCAGGAAGACTGTCCGGCCAGTAGAGTAGGCCGGGGGGGCTGTTCTACCGAAGTGGGAGTTCATTATTTAAAATGCCTTCTGGGGATTCCTTAACATGCAAAGTCTTTGCCATTTCCTGAATTCAAGCCGGGGCGAAGGTGTCCTGATTGAGACCAGGATGTTGCTCCAGTTGGCTGGGGCATGGCATGCGCATTCCCATTTGCTTATTTTCCCCCTTGAGGGATGACTTGTTCTCAGGCCTGGAGAGGGTGTTATGGGGGGATGTGCAGAGCTGCGGAATGTGGAGGGTTTCGCAGGGAGATAGGCTGGCACGTGGGCATAAATGGCCTTACATCCGATGAATGCTGCCTTGACCAGTACTGTGGCTGGGAGTGGCAGCCAAGGTGATTGTGTCAGGGTTGGAGAGATATGGCCATGTGTTTTGGTTCCAGTGATACGCAATGTTGCACCATGTTGGACTGCCTGTAGATGGGCGAGGTCGCGACCGCAGCTAGGATGCGTTGCCCATGCCCAGGTGTCTCAACCATCTAGGGGACTGAACTGAGGTTTGGAAGTCTGATTGAGGGAGAAAAGAGCTGAGTGTTTGGGGAGAGCTACCGGGTGCCAGGAGCTTTGGGATTTTCAGCAATATGTTGGTGAAGGATCGATCTCTGACAATTATGGACTTGAGCAATTGTACTGATGGGGCCACTTGTGGGTAGAACCCTCTAATTTCATATAATATTACCAACCTTGGATGCCTAATGCTTTGAGGGGGGCTACGGGGACAAACTCTGGTTTATGCGGTTAACCTTCAGGTATGCACTCATCTTCCAGAGTGTGTATGGTTGTGAGATGTCCTGTGCACAATCCAATGTAAGATATAGGTGTCTGTCATTTGCATATTGATCCACTGGCAAAGTAAGCCTGGGTGGGTGGGGAGGGATCCTAGTGTCTTCATGTATAGATTGAATATTAGTCCCTGAGGGACTCCACATGTGACTGGGTGGCTGACCTGAATTACCAATTTTGACTGATTGGTGCCAATTAGGAGCGAACAAGCGTTGGACGGTTGATGTGGATGCCATTCTGCCTGAAAGTAATTTGATAAACAAGTTAAAGTTATATGCAGTGGGAGATCTAGGAGGCCCAGGAGGCAGGGCTCCCCTTTGCCCATGTTCTGAAGGAGATTGCCAGTAACCAATATGCTTGCTACACGGTAGTCGGCAGATATGCTGTTATCCTTTTAGGATGCAGGTTTTAGTGATGTGAGAATTGTGGCTAGGTCTTCCGGCGGGTGGGCCAGATGGCTGTTTAAATACCTGATGCTCCCAAACCACTCACTGACCATCCATTTCTGAAGATGACAGGTTCTGAGTAATAAGCCCCTGAATTGTCCAGTGATGGCGGTGAGTGGTGAGATGTGCCTGGTCCATTCTCCACAACATCCAGTGGCAGATGGCCTTGGAGTCCCTGGACCTTCCTGTGGTGCAGGATATGTGCCTGAAGCCTATATGCCAATTCACACAGTCATTTAATGTGCTAGAGGTGAAATTCATGAAGCTTTTAGGACAATCCTCTGATCCATCAAAAGCATGGTGATTCTATGAGCATTCACTTATCCACCCAATTCATGATGGAAAAGACTTGGTACCTCTGTGGCTATCCTAATGTTCCCAGTGCTAGAGGTGAAATGCGGGATGCCTCTTTGCCAGTCCCCTGATCCATCAAGTGCTAGAGGTCGAACCCAGATTGCTTCTGCACCAGGACTCTGATCCATCTAGTAGCAGAGGTGAAAGGCATGGTGCCTCTATGACAGTCCACTGAGCCACCCAATTCAAAAGGGAAAAGACTTGGTGCCCCTATGCAATCCCTAATGCTCCCAGTGCTAGAGGGGAAAGGCGAGATGCCTCTATGCCAGCGCTCTGATCCATCAAGTGCTAGAGGTCAAACACAGGCTGCTTCTGCACCAGGACTCTGATCCATCCAGCAGTAGAGGTGAAAGGCATGATAACTCTGGGCCAGTCATATGATTCATCTTGTGCTAGAAGTGAAAGGCAGGATGCCTCAATGCAATCCTCTTATCCATCAAGTGGAAGAGGTCAAACACTGGCTGCTTCTGCACTAGTGATCCATCCAGTATTAGAAGTGAAAGGCATGATGCCTCTGAGCCAGTCATCTGATTCATCTTGTGCTAGAAGGGAAAGGAAAGGCATGGCACCTCTAGGACACCCCACTGATCCACCCAATTCTAGAGCTGAAAGACGTGGTGCCCCTATGGACATCCTCAAATGTGCCCAATGCTATAGGTGAAAGACATGATGCTTCTATGCCAGTCCTCCTGATCCTCTAGTGCCAAAGGTGAAAGGTATGGTTTATCTGTGCCAATCCTCCGATCTGTCGATTTCTAGGGGTGAAAGCCATGTTGTCCCTATCCCAATAATCTGATCCATTCAGTGTTAGAGGTGAAAGGCATGACATCTCTATGCCAGTCCTCAATCACCCACTGCTAGGGGGGGGGGGCAGGTATGATTCCTCTCTGCCAATCCTCTGATCAAACTAGTGCTAAGAGCTGAAGCTATAATGTCTCTATGCCAATAATCGGATCCATTCAGCGCTAGAGGTGAAAGCCATGATGCCGCTATGCCCCTCGTCCCATCCACCATGTGCTAGAGGTGAAAGGTATCAAGGCTCCATTTCCATGCTCTGAACATCCAGTGCTAGAGATGAACATCCTGGCTGATTCTGTGACAATTCCCTAAATGTCAAGCGCTAAAAGTCCTCGGTGCCAACTACCTCGAGCATGGGGTGCTAAAATGCTGGTATCCCATACCAAAGTCAGGAACCACCCAGTGCTGAGGGGCAAAGGCTGACTATTCCTTGCCAGCCGCAGGATACAGGCATGCCTGGGGGATGGAGCGTAAATGCCTCCCTGCCAGTCCCTGGATACAGACAGGCCTGGGGGATGGTGAGCCGAAGCCCCCTGCCAGTCCCTGGACCCAGACAGGCTTGGGGTATGGTGAGCTTGGTGCCCCCTGCCAGTTCCTGGAGCCAGACAGGCCTGGGGGATGGAGAGCAAATGCCCCCTGCCAGTCCCTGGAGTCAGACAGGCCTGGAGGGTGGTGGGCTGATGCCCCCTGTCAGCCCAGTGATGGATGCGCTTGCCCGCGAGACGGGGTGTACAGTAAACAGGAGCCTGACATTTGAGTTGATGGATCCGCAGACCTCCAGCTTGACCTGCCGGGCTCACCCGCCATGTTAACAGCTGCTCCTCTTCTCGTTTAGCGACTGATTCATTAGTTTAATTTTCTTGCTTAAAAAAAGCGCTGCGGAAGTGTCCTCTAGGCGTGCTCAGCCCTCCCACAGCTGTCAGCTTCACACTCCAATCCTATTACTTTCAGTTCCTGCTGTAGAGATGAGCTGGGCCACCATTACCTCTGCGCTCGTCATCATTCCTCTTCTATTTCTCCATACCTCTAACCACTTTATTTATACGTCCACCTTTCTAATGTATTGCATATGTCCTCTATTCTTTCTTTCTTTCTTTCTTTCTTTCTTTCTTTCTTTCTTTCTTTCTTTCTTTCTTTCTTTCTTTCTTTCTTTCTTTCTTTCTTTCTTTCTTTCTTTCTTTCCTTCTTTCTTTCTTTCTTTCTTTCTTTCTGCCCCATTACACGGAAGGCGGTAGGGGATTACCAGCACCGGTAAGGGCACCGGTGCTGGTAATCCCCACCGCCCTACTACGAGGTCCCTCAACGGGTCCTGTCCTTAATGTGTGGTCAGACCACACGTTAAGGACAGGACCCGCTGAGGGACTTCAGTGCAAATAACGGTACCGCAAATTGCGGTACCGTTATTTGCTCCTTCCCTGTTCCATTGAGTCCTATGGGGGCGCAAATGGGAATGGGGAATGGTTCCCGGAATGGGGCCTTACCGGTCCCGCCAAGGTCGGAGTAGGCCGGTAAATCCCTATTCCGGGAACCTAGCCTCCGACGATGGTAAGGGGGTGGCCATGGCGCTAATAGCGCCAAGGCTACCGCCTTCCGTGTAATGAGGCCCCATATCTCTCTTTCTTGCTCGTTCTCCTACCGAAAACAAAAACTATTTGGACAAATGCAGAAGATCAGAACAGACCAGCTCTTTGCGCTGATTCCAGCATCCACCTGATTCCAATGACTGGTTGGAGAAGATCATTTCATCCTAGGGCCCTGGTGATCACTGATGCCAATTGCTGTAAATGCAACTAGCAACTGTTTCTCAATTAGACACAATTGCCCGGATCCATGTATGCATCGATGGTACTGAGCCTAGGCCATCGCTGTCGAGAACCGACTTGCGAGAATGGGGGCTGCTGATGGAGTCAACTGGTGGAAGGGACCACCACTCGACTCTGTGGACACATGTATCTGGCATCAGATAAGCCAGCTGGGGCACAGGAAGGGAATCAACAGGGCAGTCATCCGCAAGAGATGTAACGCCTCATCACGAGTTGGCCGGTATCCTGGTGGTAAATGCGCTGGGATACCGCCCAACGCTACTAGCGTTAACGCAACTCGGTCCAGCATAATTTGGGCCAGATCCGGAGTTGCAGTGGCACTCTTAATCCCCATTTATGTTCATAGGACTCTATGGGGCTTCTCGGCGCTAATACCGGTGACGGAAATAGAGCTGGTCGTAATAGTGCCAAAAATGTACGGGAAGGGGAGGTCTTTACCTCCAGCAAATTACTGGAGGTAATCCTCCCACTTTCTGCCCACACTTCGGATTGGGCAGAGCGGTAATGTGGTGGTAATAGCTTACCGCTGCACCCAACCCCTGATGAGGCCCATAGTCCCTTGCTTGACAAAGGAAGGATCAGCAGAATAGAATGGCAGGAGCATTGGGAGTATGGTAGATGGATAAGTCAGGGTCAGACAGGATCTTCTACCAGGAGTACGGCAGATGGATAAGTCAGGGTCAGACAGGATCTTCTACCAGGAGTACGGTAGATGGATAAGTGAAGGTCAGACAGGATCTTCTACCAGGAGTACGGTAGATGGATAAGTCAGGGTCAGACAGGATCTTCTACCAGGAGTATGGTAGATGGATAAGTCAGATTCAGACAGGATCTTCTACCAGGAGTACGGTAGATGGATAAGCGAAGGTCAGACAGGATCTTCTTTGGCGAGTATGGTAGAGGATAAGCAAGGATTATAAGCAAGGATTAGACAGGATCTTGTATTGGGAGGACAGTAGACAGATAAGTCAGGATCAGACAGGGTATTGTATTGGGAGTTTCGTAGATGGATAACTCAGGATCAGATGGAATCTTCTATTGGGTGTAGCGTAGATGGATCAGTCATAGGGCCTCAACAGGAGTCTGGCGGTGTCCCAGTGGTAATACCGTCAGGATACAGCCAGCGCATATAGCTTTACTGTTACTCGGTAATAGCGCCGGATTATGAGTAGCGGTATAGCAGTAAATTCCCATTCCCCATTGGGTCCCTTGGACCCAGTGGGGTTGGGGGAGCGCTATTAACGCTGGCAGTAATTGGACATTTTTACATCCAGGTTTTTGCTGGCAGTCAAACTCCAATTTAGCACCCAACTCGAGATTGGGCCAACCCTTAAATGCAGTGGTAATAGCATTACCACTGTATTTAAGTGCTACCGCCCAACTTGTGATGAGACCCATAATTGGACATGATCTTCTATCTCATTGCATGAGCAGGTGTATGTGAAGCAAAGTTTCCAAGGGCGGAGACCCTTTCATTTGTGTGCACTTCTGGGAAAATCAGGCGTTGCTCACATGTTTGAAGAGCACTTTGTTCTGTTTGGTATACTCATTCCCAGTGCTGGTATACTCATTCACAGTGCTGGTATACTCATTCCCACTGCATGCACGGGTGGACATTTCCTGGTTGCCCCAACAATGTGGAATGAGTGAGGTGTGAATCCATCAGGAACGTTGAATGAGCACTCATACCCTTTTGAATTTGAAGGGGTACAATATTTATTCTGCCTTTTGTCTCGTTCTCAGGGGCAACCCTTGGATTTGGTTTTAAGGGTATATGCTGCTCAGACAAAGGCGGCTACCCTGCATGGTGCTCCTTTGTTCGGGCGTTCGAATGAAGCAAAGATACAGGTGTAAGAAAATATGTTTTTTAGGCAGCTCCTGGGACTCCCGGGCTCCTCCCCTTGTGTCTCCATTCATAGGGAACTTGGGGTGGAGTTTTGGGAAGACCGATGGGCGTTAGCAGCTAGCACCTTCCAGCTTCACCTGTGGTCCAATGAGCAAGCCACCCTATGCCATTTTATTATTAGAAGCCTCATGGGTAAGGCAAATTGTGTAAAGTTATCTGGTTAGTTTATGTCAATGAGGCGTTGACCACTAGTAAAATTTTGACCCCCTCCCCCCCGAACAGTCTGCTGTCTATTAGACGAATGAAAGACTATACGCAGATCTTTTATCGGGACATGAGGGAGAAGAAGGAGCATATGGAATTGTCTCTAACTCTGATAGAACTCACGCTGTGGTAAGCAGGGGGGCAAATGTGATTCAGCCATATCTTGTGTGGGGTTCTAAAAAGAGAGACCAGTGGCTGATCACGCGGGCCAGATTTGACTGTTTAAAGCTGAGGGGGAATACGGAAAAGTGACCAGGGTACTCTTATAATCCAAGCTGGCCAGCAAGTGGTGCGGCTGGAGAGCGTCTGAAACACATTGTATTGTTCTGCCCGGCATATAGATATGTGAGAAGGTCCACAATTTTGCCGGTGCTTAGGATTATGGATATTCATCTATATAGGCCGGCTTGACTTTCTCTACTGTCTGCTGACTTATTATTGTTAGCCTGGGATTTCCTGATTTACTTGAAAAGGGCCACATATCAGAAAAAATGTTTTTAATCTGACTAGTAAGGATCTATTTAGTTCCTGTAATCAGGCTTTTATCTGTGCTGCTTTGATTTTTTTTCTAATTGAAGGGTCATCTTATTGCTGTGTTTTAACATAGCGATGAAATTTTATGATATGATATGGCATTTGTAATGCACCTATACACAAGTGTTTAAAGGTGCGACAATACAAGGAAGGGGGAACAGAGGGAAGACAAAGACCACGATCTTACTGGGCCAAGTGACATCAGAGGGTAGCCAGGTGGCCAGTGCAGTATCAGACAGGAAATCAGCAGGGGAGAGGAAGAGAGAAGGCAGAAACAAAGAGGAAGGTCTTGAGGTGTTTCCGGCTCCAGAGATGGTTCTCCTCGACTTTCAGAGAGGCAGGGAAGCTGTTCCAGAGAGAGACCCAAGCAGAAGAAAGACATCTACCACCAATTTGTTGTTTGGAGAAGTGACTGACCCTGAGGGAGTTGGAGGTGGAGGAGATGGAATAGGAAGGTATTTACAAAGAGAGTTGGAAGGATTGGGAACCCGGGCCCCAGAAGGCCTTGTCGACAATGCAGAGGGTCTGCAACTTAATCCGTGCAGCCACTGGGAGCCAATGCAGAGATTTCAGTGCTGGAGAGATACGATCCCTGGGCTTGAGGCCACGGACAAGTCTCGCAGTCCTGTTCTGGATGAGTTGCAGAGGGTGGAGAGTAGAAGCAGGCAGATTTAGAAAGAGGCTGTTGCAGTAGTCCAGCCTAGAGAGAACCAGAGCTCTAGAGACAGTGAGCTTCTGGGGAAGGAGAGGAAAGGAAGAATACCTCTGAGGGGTGCAGTTGGTAGTTTGACTTCTTAGAGATGTCAGAGATGTGGGGAGAAAAGGAGAGTGTGAAGTCAGAGATGACTCTGAGGTTCTTAGACTCACAGGTGGGAAGAGGGCCAAGGGAGGCAGGCCAGAGAGTGATAGGAAAGGAGGGTGCAGGTATACTGATGAGGAGAATCTCTGTTTTACTGGGATTAAGCAGAGATTGTTGGCCACACACCACTCCTGGATAGCGACAGTCAGTCAGAGATGAGAGAAGGAGAAGTGGTGGCAGAGGGGAGCGTGAAAACGTGCTGAGTGTCATCCGCATAGCATTGAAAGTTGGAGCAGAGAGCGGCAATGCGGTGGGCGGGAGGTGCCAGGTATTTGTTGAACAGCCAGGGAGAGAGGTTAGGCCCCTGGGGAACACCACAGGTATAGAGTGAGATAGAGGAAAGGAAGGACCCAAGTTGGACCTGGGATGGTTGATCAGAGAGGAACGAGGTCAGACAGGTCAGGGCCTGATCGGTGATACCCAGGTCATCACAGAGACGATTGAGCAGGAGGGCATGGTTGACCGTGTCAAAGGCAGAAGAGAGACTGAGTAAGATGAGGACAGAGGGGTGATTAGAATCAAGGTTATAGAGCAGGTCTTCACGGATGTTCAGAAGAGCAGCTTCTGTGCTTCTGGCTGCTCTGAAGCCAGACTGATGTTTGACCATGAAAGGAGTGATGGAGATTGGGCGATAGTTACCCAGGCCGCAGGGGTCGGCTGAGGGTTTCTTGAGAAGAAGGTGCACAAGAGAGTGCTTCAGGAGGGAAGGGAAGGCTCCAGTGGTGAAGGAGTGGTTGCAGAAGTCAGCCAGGGCAGGAGAGAGGGTGTCAACATGGTCCTTGATGGTTTTGGAAGAACAGCGAAGAACCTGTTTTGATGAGACTTTCATAGATAGGACTTGTCTAGAAACGTTGTGCGGGGAGAACAGAGGAAATGTAGAGAGAGCGGGAGGAGAGCCTCCTTAAGTGATGTCTTGCACATGTGCATACATGTGTTGCTACTAACTTAAGCTAAAGAATTATGGTGGGAGGGGATGGTGCAAATCTTTGTTTTGTTAAAGTTAATCATTGTGCACTTCACCACTCTTTAAGCCAGGAGTCTGCAATCTTTGGCTCATCACATGATTTGTCCTACAGCTCCCATCAGCACTCGTTAGCATAATAAATGATAGGGATCATGGGATTTGTATTGCTGAACTTCTGGAGTTAAGCAAAAAGTGTGATGGCTGGAAGGTTTAGAATTATTCTTAACCTCTGGCATTGCTTTGGGCAACCCTCCAGACCATCGTTCTTCACCTGCCAAGCATTTACAAAAGTGAAAAGACCATATGAAAACCAGGCTTGGTCCCATCCCAAAAGGGCCAGTGCAGCCTGAACTGCTTGGTCACATCCTTTCTGCACGAGACCACAAGCATCCCCAAACATGTTTCGGCCTTGTTGGACTTCATCAGTGAGGAGTAGCTTGGGTCTCTAGGCCCAGCAGGCTCAAGACCCACGTCTGGGCATATGCGTACCACTCGGCCTCACTATAGCAAAGCAAAAGGGGTGAATGCTGGAAGATTTTGAATTAATCTTAACCTCTGGCACAGCTCTGGGCAACTCTCCAGGCCATCGTGCTTCGCCTGCCAAGCCATTACAGAAGGGGAAAGACCATATGCAAATCAAGCTTGGTCCCACCCAAAAATGGGCTGTCCAGCCTGATCTGCTTGGTCACATCCCTTCTGCACGAGATTGCAAGCATACCCAGACATGTTTTGGCCTCATTGGGCCTCATCAGTGAGGAGTAGCTTGGGTCTCTCAGCCCAGCAGGCACAGGACCCACGTCTGGGCATATCCGTCCCACTTGGGGTAACTATAGCAAAACAAAAGAGGTGATGGCTGGAAAGTTTAGAATTAAACTTAACCTCTGGCATTAACCAATGGCCAGATGTTGCCAGGAAAACAGAAAGAGGCCTCATTATGTTGGAAGTAGCCATGTTTTCACTTTATTCCTGTTGAACCCTTCATGCAGTAAGTGCATTACACTACCCCCTTATCCATTTGGCGTGAGACACTTTGACGAGGCGGTATTGACATCAAATACCATGTACCAGGACCTGGGTGTTAGTCTTAGCAGTGCACGGTGGTGGCACGGGTTATGGTTGTGAGCTTACCATAACTGGCGAATTTCTGGGGTTTTTCGATTTTACTTGAAACCATAACATCTCTTTAAAAAGTTTTTTCTTTGAATTTCATAGGTTTCTATTAGTCCAACATAACCATAACGCCATTTTAACCAAGTTTTTTCAGTGAATTTCATAGGTTTTTATTAGTGCAACTTAACCATAACGTCCCTTTAACAAAGTTTTTTCATTGAATTTCATAGGTTTTTATTAGTCCAACTTAACCATAACGCCATTTTAACAAAGTTTTTTCAGTGAATTTCATAGGTTTTTACTAGTGCATGCTATTTTCCTACAACTTACTAATATCATACTTACCCAATATAGCAATGTTTGTGTCCAATTTACAAAGTGTCACCTTAAAACTCTGCCATTTCCCACCTTCTGGAATCATTTTTAACACTTCCATACACTTTTTGCAACTATTTCAGCTAGTTTTGCATCCGTAGACATCTACAATCGTCTGACTTTATAGCGGAAATTCCAGACAGTGCCACATGACCATACGGTGACGTGTGGCATTATGACGTGTCCGAGAACCCGTACGCACTTCACAATAAGATCTCTGCTGGTGAATTTCTGGGGTTTTTCGGTTTTAATTGAAACAATAACGTCCCTTTAACAAAGTTTTTTCATTGAATTTTATATGTTTTTTATTAGTGCAACTTAACCATAATGCCCCTTTAACAAAGTTTTTTTAGTGAATTTCATGGGTTTTTACCAGTGCATGCTATTTTCCTACAACTTACTAATATCATACTTACCCAATATAGCAATATTTGTGTCCCGTTTTCAAAGTGTCACCTTAAAACTCTGCCAT
Source organism: Ambystoma mexicanum (assembly GCF_040938575.1). Lineage (NCBI taxonomy): Eukaryota > Metazoa > Chordata > Amphibia > Caudata > Ambystomatidae > Ambystoma > Ambystoma mexicanum. Next base: position 157,420,796 of record NC_090938.1, on the reverse strand, counting down.
TTCCCACCTTCTGGAATCATTTTTAACACTTCTATATACTTTTTGCAACTAATTCAACTAGTTTTACAACCGTAGCCGTCTAAAAACATCTGACTTCATAGCGGATCTTCCGGGCAGTGCCACATGACCATACGGTAGCGCGCGCCATGATGACGTGTCCGAGAACCCGTCCGCACTTCACAATAAGATCTCTGCTTCACGAACAGTTCAGAACTGCATTTTCTACTGATCTAGGAACTTTGTACTTCAAAATTTCCCTTGCACAGCTCCAACACCTATTCCTACTCATTATCCATTAACAATATAGTACACAGTACATACTTTTAGCAAAACTGCTATTTATCTTTAAATGGCATCAGCTAATGCCATTCCTCCTCCCCAAGAGCCATCACCACTGCTGTACTCAAGGAGCATGAGAAACAGTGCCCCCTAACTTAGAAATAACAGACACACAACATTTTCCCTTATCCACCTACCCCTCCATATTAGTGTTTGGTTCCTCTTCCCTCATTTCCCTCCCCACCTTTCGTTCTCAGATCTCCTACCAAAAAAAAAAAAAAATCCAAAAACAACAAAAGACATATTCCTTTAGGAACCAGCTTTCACAGTTAAAAAATAGAACAAAAAAAAACATGTATAGACTCTATCTATTTTATATTTCTCAGTAAAGTACATAGACTCAATAAGATTTTCCAACATTTCCATTTGCATTTTGTGTTATGCTAATGGGAATATTGTGGCGTTCATCCTCCATTACAGGGACTGGAACGGTGGATAACGGCCCAGCAGCCCAAGTTATCAGCCCAAGCAAAGTGAGGGTGGATAACGAGGTCTCTGGACCATTATCCCCCCATTCCAGCTCCTGAAATGGGGGATGAAGGCCATTAGCACCCTAGGTTCCCGAAGCGGGAACCAGAGGTGTTAAAAAAGAGGATTTTTCTTGCGAGGGTTCCATACAGGGCCCCTCTTCTCTTTCCATGGCAGCCTGCAGAAGGCAACAAGAGAACCTATGACCATATTACCACGAGCACATTTTTCTTCCCTTTCAGATCTTTCCTAATTTCGAATAACTTTACCACAAAGCCAGTCCCAGGTGGACATGGCCACTTTAATCCTAGGTTTTGTGCCTTTTGGTCATGGCCAGTAGCCAGATTGTCCGGATCATGACCTTATTCCATGACCCGGACAATCTGGCCACTGCCCATGGCCACAGGCTACCCCTCAGTCACTAAAGGTATACCGCTATTTATTGTAGCTACATTATGACACTTGTCAAATAATAAAACACTGGCACATTTGCAAAACCATGCTTGTAGGTCCTTGCCAATGCTCCTTACGCAAGTTTGCTGGAAATCCGCCAATGTTTTATTTTTTCAAAAGTGCCAAATGTATGCACATACAATCGTCATATAACCTAGCCCCCACTTGACAAAATCCATTCAGACTTTACGAAAACATCTAAATCTAGATCTATAATATTTTTGCAAACCTTTGTGTAGATTTGTCAAATGGCACCACATTTATAAGCCATTACAATATTTTGGGACCCCCGTCTAATTTTGCTCCCAATTGACAGAATCCCACCAAACGTCGCAAAAACATGTATATCTTGATATATTATAAGTTTGCCAAACGAAGTGTAGGTTTGTCAAATGGCACCTCATTTATAAGCCTTTACACTATTTTGGGACCCTCCCTCTAATTTTGCCCCTCTTCACAAAATCCCACCAAACTTCGGAAAAACATTCATACCTAAATGTATTATCAGTTTCCCAAATTAAGTGTAGATTCGTCAAATGGCACCTCATTTATAAGCCTTTACATTATTTTGGAACCCCCCTCTAATTTTGCCCCCTCATGACAGAATCCCACCAAACATTGCATACTCACTCGGAATCAGCTCAGAAATATACATGCAAGATTTCATGCAGTTCCATTAAGTGGCGCCAAAGTTATAAGCCCTCCAAGAACTGCATTTCACCAACCCTGTAATGCTGAGGTGTTCGCGAACTTCCCAGGACTGTTCGCGAACATCTGAACTGTTTGCGGACTTTCGCGGCAAAAAACACCAATTATTTTGCTTCTTGCCGCCATATCCCATCCCATCCTCATCACTCCTCACCTCCCCAGAGATTGTTTGATAAGTTTGACAAGTGCAGTGTTGTCTTTTGTAATATGTTTTTATTGCGAGGTCCGCGGACAGCGGTGAAGTCCACAAATCCAAGATGGCGGGTGTTTCCAAAAATCTGACACACTTCACGCTCTTCACCATCAATCAGCGAACACGTCACATGTCCACAGACATGCCGCAAGCCGATTAATCAATCAGTTTCCTGTCCGCGGAGAGAACAGGGAAGTGTGTCCGCGGAGCGGACATAGATATCACTCATTTTTTGTGACCTACTTTTTGGTCATTTAAAAACAAAACTACTGAACAGATTTTCACCAAATTTACAAAAGCACGCTTTCGGGACCAAGCCGCTGCTCCTTCTGCAAATTTGGTGAAAATCCGTCCAGCGGTTTGGGCTGTAGGCGTGAGAAAAGTTTTTTCCCCATTCAGTCTATGTGAAATAAATACATTTTGGGACCCCCGCTATATCTTTGCCCCCCTGGACGAAACCTCACCAAACTTTGCAAACAAATTCAGAGTGGGCTTTATACTTTTTTGCAAAGTTTGGTGTGGATTCGTCCAGGGGGAGCAAAGTTATAAGCTGCCCAAAAAGTGCTCTTCCTATGGGTTTAGCGACTTAACCATAACTACACAACCACTACCGTGGGCCGTGTAATTACCTAAGCAAATTTCATAGTTGTGCATTTCATCGCAACCAAAATACCAAAAAACCCACATTTTTTAATGTTTTTTATTTGGGGGGGGTTTTCCCCCCAAAGCCCTCCGATTTTCTATCTGTATAACACCACCGCAAACCCATCCCAGCCCATTTTAACCCCTTACCTCTCTACCCTATATATATTTATTTGATATTTTCACAATTTGTCGGTATTATGGTTGCGATGAAATGTACCACTCTGAAATTTGCTTCGGTAAATTGACTGCGTACCGCGGGATTCAATTAGGAGCTGCTGCAGAGGAGTGAACATCAGGGGGAGGGGGAGGATTGGGAGGCAGAAGAGGCGAAAATACTGCTCATTTTGCAAAGAAATAAACAGCGAGTTGCTCACAAGAGATCGATGCGCTCTTTGAACACTTTGTGCAGTGGGAGGAAATAATGACCACAGTGTATTGGCGATTTGAAACAAACTTAACAAACAAATAAAAACGAATACTTAATATTTCATAAATGGACATTTGTACAAATTGCTAGTTTTCGAGCAACCCCATGCACTTTTGAGACCTTTGGAAGACCGCTTGCCGCTAATGAAATTTCATTTACACAATAAAAAACGGAATATTGGCATCCGTACTGAACCTACTTAGAGCCGGATCTGAGCTGCTGCGTTTTGTGGAGGCTTATTGACACACAATGTATGCAAACATTTGCTTTGGGCACAGTGGGCCTCATTACGACCCAGGCGGTAAGTTACCGCCTGGGTCGTACCTTTACCACCATGGCGTAAACTACGTTTACGCCTGGTGGTTGGCGGACTTACCGCCCCATTCCGAGGTTGGCGGGGCGGTAACTCCCCAATCCCCATTTATCCTTCCCCATTCCCATTTTTGCCCCATAGGGCATAATGGGAGTGGGGAAGGCGTTAATTACGCCACCATAAATTACAGTGGCGTAATTAACATCAAGGTCCCTTAGCGCCATGGATTTTAACACCTGCAGGGGTTAAAACCTCCATGGCGCTAAGGGACCTCGGAATCAGGCGGTAAGGGTCGGCGCTGTTTACGCCGCCGTAAACCCCTTACCGCCTGAGTCGTAATGAGGCCCAGTGACTTTTGTGTGTGCTGTGGTCATAATGACACGCGAAAAAAACAGGATGTCTGCATCATCAATACGGATGTCTTGCTCTGAGCCCATCTGCCGCCATGTTAACATTCAAATGAGGAAAATAATATATATTTTTTTTAACAACTGGTTATTGGTTCTAAACAACAAAAACATGAAAGACGCATCGAAAATAGTCCACCCAACCCCTCCCACCCTCCCCTGTCCCTCCCACTCCCCACATTCCAGCTCAGAAATACAAGAGAAGCTTAGAGACCGGTCATACCTCCCCCGCCCCCCCCCCCCAAACACCCCAAGGTACTGCAACATCAGTCCCAGGTGTTTGAGAGATTATACCGAGGGGGGAGAGTAGATCTTTGTCTCGACATAATGGCATGGTGGTTTTCGCCGAACCCCTTTTTTAACGACGGGTGTTTTGCCGCAGGAGTTTTGCCGGAAAAGTTAATCAAATATTTAAAGCCCCCCTTAATTAAAAGAAAATGTAATTCACCCCTCAACCCTTAATTCACCCGATCTCACCCCGCCCGAAAAATTTGATGGACATTTTTGGCCAAACTCCCGCGGCAAAACACCCGTCGGAAAAATGGGTGTCGGCGAAAGGACGCAAAACCGGCATGGTACATCTCTTCTCCTTCGCAGAACCCAAAAGACTTAAAACAAGCATATGCATCTGTGGTAGAGTATTTTTACAGATTGCAGCCAGGTGTTCAGAGAGGCAGGGCATCTGGAGAGGTTTGCAAGTCTGCAAGGAGAGATCCCCACTGCAGTTCCAGAGAACCAGCATCCTCACCTGTCCTTAGTTTTTTCAGCAGCTGCCCTGGGCCCAATGGCTCATTAGGGGCTCCTCTTCCTCTTTTTACCACCCGGTAGTGTTCCCAGCAGGCAAATCCGGGGTATACATTCTAACTGTCTGCCCAGCAACTCATTGGCTTCTGATTATGGTCTGCCAGAAACATGCTACTGTGGGACATTCCCAGACCATGTGAATTGTGATTGGTTATTTATAACGCGCTTAATACCCAGAGGTTTCTAAGTGCGGACCTGGGGATCGAACCTGTGTTGCTCTGTGCCTTCTTGCTTCCAAGGCCAGTGTGTTGCCCCAGAGCTATCCTCCCGGGATGTGCCAGAAACCCGCCCAAACCCTCTCACATCTCGGGAGTTCAGGTGTGATGTTTGTGTTCATCATGTGTAGTTTATGGGGAGTGATGTATACCCTATGTACAATGTTGAACTGTATACGTTTCAAGCGTGCATTTCGTGTTACTTTGCTGATTCCTGAGCAAACCTCAGACCATGCTTTCTCGTCCATGACCTCCCCTGAGGCCCGTTCCCATTTTTATTTTACTTTGAGACGGGGTGGCTCCACACTATCCTGCAGTGCCGCGTATATTCTTGTAATTGTCCGGCGCTCTACTCCTATGGTCAATAGTGTTTTGAGGGCTGGTGTTGTGGGGGGGGATCTTCTGGTATCGAGCCCCATTTACTGGCTAAAGTTTTAGTTAGCCGTGCAAAATTTAAAAACGGACCTGTAGGCATCTGAAATTTCACCACCCATTCCTCAAAGGGTATCAAAGTTCCCCCTTCAAACAGGTCCCGTATTGTGCATAGACCTTCCCACATACATCTATCTGTTCCCATCTCTGTGGGGATTTTTACTATTCTGGGATCCGCCCTTAGGGGCATCTCGGGGCAGTACTCGTCCCCTAGCTTCAATTTACTGTGTGCCTGCTTCTATACTTCCTGGCCCGCCATCGTGATGCTTGTTATCGAGGACTCCCCCACCCCCATAGCTCCCCAGAGGGCTTCAGTGCTGCTATAATGTCTTGCGGGTTTGCCCAATAGTGGCCTGTCTGCTCCCGCATCTCTGATGTCGTATCTGGCTGCGTGTTGAAACTGAGAAGCCAAATAATACAGCTGGAAGTCTGGAAGTCTTCTGTGTGTGTCCTCCAAAGTGTTGTGAGCGCCGTTCTCGGCCGCCCTCCCGCCAATAAGAGATATAGCAGATGACTGTCCATTGACTTGAAGAAGGGGGTTCTTATCAGATATGGTATGATGGCGAATATATATAGTAGTCTGGGTAAATTGACCATTTTACACAGGGGTCAAGTCCTAAAAATTAAAGTGACGTTACCAGACATTAGCATATCAAGGTGAAATATGCACATTTCATTAAATTGGCTTTGCATAACCACCCAAATTGTACAGGACAAATGGCATTTGCCTTTCATAAAATCAACACACACATAAAACCAAGAGAAGATATTTTCGTCTAATAGTGTTTTTGAAAACGTCAAAAGGTGTGCATTTTTTAAACTCCAAGAACCAATCAATACAAATGCTTTCCCTGGGATTTGCAGTACCGAAATGGAACATTTCACCTTTAGTAGTTCATTACTTTTCATCAGGTTACAAAGTGCAGTGGTGAAGTTCCTGTCCTGCAAACCTGACAACTGCGTTTCGACCCCCGACTTTGGCTTCAATTCATAAATACAAAGAGTACATTCAATAGTTGCCATTTTAGCTGGGGGAAACTGAGTCCACCCTCTGAAAAAAGTGGGTGGACTACGTCCCCCGCGTGTACCCTCGACTTGAGACCTGATTTTACAGATCGCTATCCATATACGTGGATTCCCAGGTAATGGAAGGAGCCGGATTCCTAATGTATGCCTACGTCTGGTCCGTCGCTACACAATCTCCCTTTAAGGGCTCCCAGTGGAAATGCAACTGACTTCCTTGTGTTGATGCGGTAACTTGACCATTTGCCTATATGGTTGATCATCTCAAGGATGTAAGGGACGTCTATCCCCTGATCGTGCCTTTGAATGCATCCCATACTATCCCATAATCCACCCCTGAGCGTTCATTCAGTGCAAAATAATCCACTATGGACTGTCGCATTCCCTCCTTGTACATGTTATTCCTCAGGGACTCTGCTCCAAATTTCCAGGTGGGCACCACCACTCTGGCCCCTCTCCACTCCCATGGTCCTCCAAGCTTTCAGTGAGGTGTGGTCTGATAGGGGTTTCCCCATGTAGGTAGCTTCCCCATAATGAACAGTCTTGTCTCTGCTCACCAAGAGTGTGTGAGTATGTATCGTGGGGATGCGAATAAAAGCAGTATCCCCCATCGTTGCCATTCTGCTCCTTTGTCCAACGTACTTTGTTTCAGTGATTTTCTCACCTGTATTTTGTATACCGCCCCCAGGACTGACCTGTCTAGGCTTGGGTATTGGGCAGTTGAAGTCTCCCACCCCATATTTTTTCTCCAGAAACGTGCCATCCCAGCAACATTACCACAATGCAAAGAAAGTATCGTTGTCTAGGTTGGGAACATATGTATTAATCAGACTTATATCCCTCCCCTCTAAGGTTCCTAGTAGGATCAGTTATGTCTCTGAGAATTCTGGAAATGTGTAAGGGAATCCCCCCTGCCGATCCATGTCAGGACACCCCTGGAATATATTGAGAAATGTGAGCTATATACCAATCCACACCAACTTGACTTCATTTTTATCAAAGTCCTCCCTTGTCAAGTGTGTCTCTTGTAAGAATGTTATTTGAACCCCCATCTCCATAGGGAGCCTATAATCTCTCTCCTTTTCGTAGCCCGGCCCATCCCCTGGACCTTCCACATAAATATCATCACGGTTTCCATGAGAGTTGGGAAATTCTAGCTTCCCGACCCACCCCTCTGCCTAGGAATCGCATTGCATTGGTCTCCCATCAGTTCCCATACCTGAATTGAAATGTGCTACCCCCATATTCCTTTCCCCCGTCATTCGCTTGTCCCCCCCAACTTCCCAACATAGACATCAAATCAACAACTTGGAAAGTCCCTTCCAACTGGAGAGGGACTTCATAACCTATGCCTGAAGCATGTGCAGTTGGCAGTTGGCTGGCCGATCCCCAAGAAAAAGAAAAAAAGGGGAATTGGGGACTGGCTGTTGCCTTTGCCTAGCGCCTTGAGTACAGCGACTGCATCTCTACCCACCACAGGGGCAGTGCTGTGGTTCTGGGTTAGAGAGTAGTGGGTACCCCTACACACTAGGCCTCTTGCTTCCATCCTGCCGCCCTCACTCGACCAACACCAGTGTCCAGTTAGTTTCTGTTGCCAGAATCTGTGCTCAAAGTCAAGTATCCAGCGTGCCTGTCTCGTGAGTCAACTTCAGTGTGTCACCCCCCTGGCTTGCCTCAGCCGGTGAATGGTTGGGATCCATATCTCTCTCCTCGAGCTGCAGCATGCTGCCTTATGGTTGTGAGGTTGGGTGCCTCCAAGTTTTCCTTCGATGAAGGGGCTTACTCCTTTGTTGGTTCCCAGAGGTTTGGACAGACCAGCTGCTCTCTGCTTCCCGCCAGTGCCTTGACTCCTCTGGGGTGTTAAAGAACCAGTGTCTGTCCCCTTATTTGACCTTCAATCTGGCCGAGTAAAGTAGCATATAGTGGATATCTTTCTCTCTCAGGATTCTTTTCATTCCCTCTAAACTCTGCCCCTGCTGCTGCACTTGTTTGGGGTAGTGCGGGAAGATCAGGACAGATCCATTGGCCATATGAATTGGACTGTTGCATTCGGCCAGTTGCAGAATCGCATAGCGATCCATGTATTTAAAGATCTGAGCGATCACTTGTCACGTTTGGGCCACTGGCGAAGGCCAGCGGGCGGATAGCCTATGACCCCACTCAACTGTGAACCACTGTGAGAATCCCTTGATGCCCAGTTTCTCCCGTGACCAGAACTCCAGGAAGCGTTACAAATATGCCCCCTCTTCCCCCTCTGGGAGGCCAATTATGCATAAGTCATTTCTTCTTGAGCGTCCCTCTGCATCTTCTGCTCTCGCCTCTAGGGTCTTGGTCGTCTGTAATAATGTAGAGATTTGCTTTTTCAGTGTTTGAATCTCCCCCTCCACAACCGCAACCTTGACATCCACCCCCTTCTACCTCTCCGACGACTTCTTCACATCTGCTTGCATTAAATTGAATTCTTCTTGGGAGGGTCAGTAATGTGAGGCTCACAAATGAGTTTGGTTTTCTCAAGGTTTGACATTTTATTTGCAACAGAAACAATAAACCCTAGCTAAACCTACTCTACCAGGGGATTCCCTACCTATTCTAGGATCCAATGGAGGACCTCCTAGCATACGCAACACTAACCCTCACACTAAACAACAAACACAGTCAAAGTAGAACATAAACAACATAAATAAATGATTACCAAATAATCAAGGTGGTAGATGACTACTACTTGTTCTGTGTAGATTCCGCTCCCCCAGAAATGTCTAAAGTCAATTTCTCCCAAGGAAAATCAAAGTCTTAAATCAGTTTTTGAAAGTCTAAAGAAACAAAAAGTCACTCAAACAAAAATCCACAGGTAACAGTTTCTTTGTCTTTGGATGAAAAGCTCCCTTTTCAAAGTTCCACAAAGAAAACAGCACCAATGCAGATACTGGATAATGTTCAAAACAAAACTGCCACTTGCACTTTGTTAACAACTTTACTATTCTGCAGCGACTTGAAAGCATTTTGCCAGGATGCTTCTCTTAAGGGAGTTGCTCTCTCCTTGACAACTTTCTCCTGCCAATGTTACTGCAAGAGCAGACTTCTCTGCCTCACAGATTGCTTCTGCTTCAACTTCATAAACATGTTAATGTTCTGACAAAATTCTAGACAACCACAGTTCTACTTCTTCTGCTGATACTTAATATTGTGGAAGTGTATAGGTAACTTAAGCAAGGCTCTTCAACCTCCACAGGTTGGCAAGACACTCTTCTTTCCACTATCACAAGAAAGAGCAGCCTCTTTGCCTTTCTTCTAAGGGCTTATTCATGAGTTGGGCGGTATCCTGGTGCTTATTGCGCAGAATACCATCCACCGCAATTTACTCTGGATCCCAAGTTGTGTGGGAGGGTGTTCAGTAAGTCCCGATGGGGTTGGGAGGCGCTATTACCACTGGTGGTAATAGCACCAAAAATGGCCTTGAAGCCGGCGCATTCACCTCAAGCTCAAAGCTGGTGGAATGCCCCGGAACACGGGATTGGGCGGAGCGGTAAATGTGTCAGTGATAGCATTACTGCCACATTTTGCCGCTCTGCCCAAATCGTGATGAAGCCTTTAAGTCTTGCAGTCTTTAAGTCTTGCAGCTACCACAGAATCTACTTTAGTTTCTAACTGCCACAGTTTCAGATTCACAGTTGTGTAATTATTTCTTGTTACAAACATCCAGCTCCCTTCCCCAGCTTTACAGGCGTCTATGTGTCTCCAGGGTCTACCCAAAAGCTCTGAAAGACCACTCTCCCGATGTTATATGACTTTGTCACCCTTATATCAGAGGACTCTGGGGTAGTATTAGCTTCATCAACTTCAGGACGACGAGCTTCAGTTCATAATTGGGCAGGTATCTGCTTTGGAATGTTGTGTCTACTGGCTTGGGCAAAGCTTGTACTACTTATGAGTTCAACAACTTCTGCAACAATTAAATGTTAGATGTTACAAGAGTCAAGGTTCACTTCAAAAGTAGATTGAGGCCTATGAAATTGCTTCTTGATGGTAAACTCCAACTTGCTACCTACGTTCCCTTTAATATAGATAGTATTCGTCTTTAACAATGATCAGGAAACACAACACTTTGTACACAGCCGTTCTGAAGTGAGATATTCTTGTAACTGTTTTGGAAAGATTGCCACAGCGTGTTAAATCATTACTGCTTTCATTCTTCCTGTTAATAGGAGGCACACAACTTCTCCAGTAAATGATTTTAGTATAACAATGGGAAAATAAAGACTTTCGTCACACACAAGCACTTCAGCGATTGCAGGAAAAGCGTGTGATAAATTTCCCTTTGTTTAACAAGACTTCCCACAACTATGAATGAGCTCACTCGTTTTACCTTCTACATAAGTGAATCTCAAAGTTACCGGCAAGGAGCTTCTGCTGCTTTGAAGTATGGCACTTGATTTACTTGCTGCAGAAGTACAGCGGCTGTGGGCTTCTTTCACTTCCTGACTTATTTTTTTCTGCTACTGCTACCACAAGCACTCTCAGGATCCACACCTCTCCTCGGCATGGGTGTCTCGGATAGGGCCTCCTTAAAGGAGAGTCTTCCACTCTCCAGCTTCACTTGGCTTGCTTCTCCACAAGGGCCTTTGGTAAAACACAAGACTTCAGCTTTGCATTTACGACAATTAGGCGCACATGAAGAGACTGACAGTTTCTTGCAGTCTCTTCCAATGCAGCCACAGCCAAGCAGGGTTTGTGAGCACAGGATCAACTCAAAGCCTGCAGGTGAAATCTGCCCTTCCTTTGCTCCAGTGTCCCTTCTTTGGTCACACTTCCTTGTGAACTGCCAGCCTCCTGTTCTGCTCCTTCTCCTACTACTGCTGCCGGCCTTCCAGCTCCTGTTCCAACTTCCATCTGAAGCTCCCACCTGCAGCAGCCTTTTATTCCTGTCAGGTTTAATTGGCTTCTGTCCATGACCTGTTTCCACTTGACTTCAGGACATCAATTTATGATGGTAGCACTTTTCCTGTCAGACACCCATGGTCCATCTCAGAGAGTTTCACTCGGGGTGGGAGCAGGCTATTGTTTCTGTCTATCAATTGCTTTTTAATGATGTTATATATTTTTCTTGATTTTGTTTGTATATATTGTTTCATGTTGTCATCAAAATATAGGGGATTCATGAGAGTTTGTGTTTCCCTTCCTTTTTCTGTTTGTAGAATGTAAATTTAATCTCCTGATGAAGACGTCACTATAATAAAGTACATACGTCGAAACCAGTAGAGTGAAACTTGTGATGAGGTCGTGGTCGGAGACTTCTGGGACCCATCTCAACCTTTCGGCCACCTGCATTATTTACTGTGGCCCAACATATTGATCTTACATTCTTTCTATAAACAATCTAATTGATGAATTATATGTCATGATTTTTTATAGATTTTATATGTTACACCCATTGGTGCTTGGTATGAGTGAATTGTTGTTTGATGGATGTATGTGGATGAATGCTTGAACAATTGAATAGTATGAATTGTATTAGTTAGATGTGTTCTTAAAAAGTTCTTTCCTGCTATGTAAATTGTTGCCGTAAGTGCAGATTAAATCATGATTTGACTCATATATTTAAATTGTATCAGGTCTAATAAAAATCCTTGATACCAAACCTTTAAACTGTATCATCTGGATGTCTTTCGGTGATTAATTAATTGGCTTTAGGTGCAGACCCTTAGTCTTAATTGCCTGCCCCTGCCACAGGCTGTTAGGCTTGCCTGCCTGATCTTGACTCCTGCATGCCTCTTTAGCACTTTTCTTCATCACAGTTCCTCAGGATTCTCTGACATGTAGTCCCTTTTCAGGGAAATCTGGTTTTCCTACTGCTTTCATGGTCTTAACAACAACTTAATTTCCCTTAATATTTTTAGAAGAGGGTTTATAGGGGTAATCCTTAGAGATAGATGGGGCAGGAAAGACCACATTTCCATCAACACTTTTGGTATACCTTTACCTTGGGGAGCATATATATTTTTAGGGTGGCAAAAAACGTGTTCATCCCATATGGTATTTTGTTGGCTAACACCCTGGGAGTTTATTGCTCCGTCTTTAGTAGGAGGTTGGGATGTTTTAAATTGACAATATGCCAATTCCTCCTTTAACCCATTGGCAAGTGTATCCCTGTACAGTGAAAAAGGTATCAGGTAATATTATCCCCATATATATGGTCGCCGTACATAATATCATAATATCGCCGGTAAAAGGTTGTGGCGATATTATATGGGTGACCCCTGCATGTTCCATGCAATAATGTCCCCATAAAAAACGGCAATTTTTCGGTGATATTTTTGCATGGCGATATTTTTGTGGGGACATTATTACATGGAACCGTGAAAAATACTGTGTATCACCCTGTGAAATCACCCCACTGCCCTGGGCCTTGTCTCACCCAGGTGATCCTCCCACATTACACCACCCCCAGGATTGGGACCTTGAAGCGTTTTCCCACTCCTGGCCCCCTGGAAGGAGACTTCAGGCAGGGTTTCAGTGGGAGATCCACAGGATTCTCCACATTCTCCTATGCTACCAATCCTCATCTCCAGGGCTGATCGGGAGCTCTGCACGGCCTGGAGCACCGCTGCTATTTTATTCCGCAGGTTAGCGGCCGGGTTTATCTGTGGCTGAGGAGGTCACATGTTCCTATCGCTCTGAGAGCGTGCCAGGGGTTTCGCAAGTGTGTCAATTTTGAGCTGGGTCCCCTTGCCTCCCTTCCAAAAGCCCCTCTCCCATACCGGGAGAAGAGACAGAGACCCCAGGTGACTGTGGGAAGCCTGTTATAAGTCTGTGCCTTCCTTCTTTCTGGAGTATGGCAGGTAGAGCCTCCACAAACAATGGTCAGCGTGTGGCTTAAGGCACCACCCGTTGTGTCCACCCAGTGTACGTCTCCCCTGCCAGGCCACTGGAGCTGTGGTCCTGGACCAATATGCGAAATGGCTCCTGCCAGTTTCAGGAGACCGTCCCCTGGGAGTTTCTTGGCACTGTCCGCCAGCACTGGATACGGCACTATGAGCTGGTAGCACTCCTCATATTGCAACGTGGGTCAGCGGTGCTATAAAGGGTCTCCCTGGGAGCTGCCATGGTTGATACGGAGGAGGCTTTGCACCAATAGTTTTCCAGTGTTAGGCCTCCCCTGAGGTGCTGTCTTGGGGGGAGACTCATTCAGTGGTTTTACTGTCCAGCAGTTATCATGGCTTCACAGGGCTCCAACACTGCAGTTATCTTCTGGCTTGGTTGGGCCGGATGGACATTTGTAGGAAGCCCGTTTTCAAGTGCGTGAGGGGGCACTGCCAGTTACTTCCCACTGCTCATCCCAGACCGCCCCACCGCCGAGCCCAAACATGCATCCGGGTGGAAGAATGGGAGGGGGGAAGGTCGTCCTCTCCCCGAGAGGCCTCCGCCGCCCGGTCACCTCTTTTGCTGGTCTGGTGTGCAGGCCCACGATCTCGGGCGGGCCACATGCTAGAGTCTTTCTTCCGGAGTGCACCTAGGCCTCTGCTGTACTCTAACCGGCAGCTCCTTAAGTCCGGCTGTCGCCTCCCCACTTGAGCTGAGGGAGCGGTCCGATGTGTACCGCTGTCTTGACGGGGCAGCCTCTAAAGTGCAGGGTGTCTTGGCTCTCGCTCTGTCTCTGCCAGATGCCGCCTCTGACTTCATGCGGTGTTGGACAAAGGCTGGATTCACTCACCACCCAATGCAGCCGGTGGCCATCTTAATGCCCCTCGTTTACGTCCTCGGCTTTCTTGCCACCGCGGGTACATGGAAGCTATCAGGACATTTCATTGGGAGAACTCATCCATCGGCTTACCAAGAGTTCCGCTGACTGTTGCTATGACTCTTTATTAAATCAGGTCCGTTTTAGCAGGATTACCTGCAGGATATCTGCGGGTGGCAGCTAGAGCTCTGAGGGATCATATCTGCATGCTCTGGCTGCTGGCCACGCCCCCAGAAATATCATATTTATGATCCCGTAGCAATGCTAGCATAAATTATCGAAGGCATTTCCTTTTCAGAACAAAGAATTAAAAACACATTCAAACTTTTAGCATTTTGTTGTAATGTACTTTCTTCCTGCCTTGTCTGCTATGCATGAATGTGATATCCTGACAGTTCTGAGAGTGGAATGTGGTGTGAGTGCTGCCTGCTCAATGTTCCTTGGATGACACCTGTAGAGAGGCTGGCTGCCAGAGAGGGTGTGCCGGAGGATGTTTCCTATGCACTGGAGTCCTGTATCCTGTGTAACCTGTGGGGCTAACCTACTCTGTACTGCAACAATGAAAGAGGCCACCTTGAAACATTGGAGACGAGTTGAACCTACTGCTGTACCTGCTCTAAGTTACCTGCACTGAGCTGGAGGGATAGCCTGAGGATATCCACCGCACCCCAAATAAAGCAGAAGATAAGTACACTCTCTCTATCTGATGTACTGGTTGAGTGCCAGAGTCCAGCATATAACATGCCGGCCTCTCCAAGAGCATATAACATATGTCTGGTTGATAATGGCCACTGCTCTGGGCTTGAGCTGTCGCTTGATTGGGCCACTGCTGAAGGAAAGACATATTTATGCTACCTGAAGTGGTGTTCTTCATGGAATAGGGCAACTGCGCTAAATGCATAACGATCCTGGTAGATATCATTAGCTAGGAGACAGCTGTTTGGGACTTATCCATGGTTAGAAGTCCATGCAGGTTTTCTGAAAGGACCGGGGCACCGATCTCAATGGCGTAGGATGCTTCGGGTGAGTTTGTTGTCAGCCTGCGAATGATCGCCATGGGCTGGAGTTTTGATCTTTGCAGAGCAATCTGAAAATTATGTTGACATGAAGTGGCGGGACAGAGGCGTAGCCAGAATTGTCTAACAAGTGGGGTCTGAAGCACATGTAGTTGGGCCCATCGCAATGACGTCAACATCTGTAAATGCCCACACAGCTAAGTGGGCATTTACAGATTTTGGGTGGGACTTGCAGTGATGCCCTCCCCTGTCTGCACCCCTGTGAAGAGGGACCATCGTTTCAAGTGACAGGTGTGGGCACGGCAGGGTGTAAGGTGTCAGGCGTCAGGCTGAGGAGTTTCGTTCGACTCAGAGGACAGAGCCCTAATGGTGACGTGGATCATGTCCAAGACTGTCGGAGCACGTGTGCATCGGTTGGCGCTGCATACAACGAAAGAGCAGAATGCCAGCGATAACCGGCGTGCACCAGGTATCCAGAATGCTGCATCTGCTCTGAATAAAGTTACCCTCCACTGAGAGTTACAGAGTACAGAGGAGCACATAGGATCGGGAAAAGGTGCCAGGACGTTGCTCATAGTAACCACAGTCTCCTAGGGTCACATAGGTGAGGCATTATGGGGTGAACGCATGAACAGTGTGGTTACCGGCTGAGTTTTGAAGGACCTCGGGGATCATGGACACAGGAACTGAGGTTTTACAAAGGCAATGATGGAGATTAGTTGCCAGGGGAATTCCATTGGAACTATGGAAGAAAATGCCACATGATTTCGGTGGAATTGGTATAAATACATTACTGTGCGACCAAGCTTGTGCAAATATTTTTGTTAAAAAATGTTCTCTTTTTGTGATGTGATCGAATTATTTGTATTGATGTGATACGATGACATTCATAGAATAGTGATCTGTCTAAAGATGATTTATCAGCCCTGATGATGACCGATGTAATTTGAGGTCGAAACACGTGTCAACAGGATTCAGAAAAATCACCAGAAAGGAATAAACAACTTTGAAATTCCTAAATTTGTTAGTTGATAGAATTATTGTTGTGTTAAGTGGACATTTATTCACCTCTACAGGATTGTAAGAACTTGGTCAAATATAACTTCCAATCAAAATACTGAGGGATAAGCACAAGGAACATACCAAACAAATTTACATAACTTACAAGCTTGTGACAATAACAGCGTTGGCAGGTCTGAGGAGTTGAGCTAGTGGCCTGTGAGGCCTGTCCTGTGAAAAACTGGGTTAGAGTGCGACCTATGTAAAATGGTGCATTTTATGGTCTCTGTAGTAAAGTATTAGGAACTAAGCAGCTCATAGAAATGGTGTAAACATAGCAGCTAGAGATGTGATTTGAGTCCTAGGGTGTGAGTGAGTTTGAAGTGTGCCAGTCGTGGCCTCCACTTTCAGTTTGAGGATGGTGTAGTGTGTATCGGGAGCATTGGGGATAATTTAATGCACCAAATGTTTAAGATATATGTTACATGTTAATACGGTTTTGCCACAGGAGCAACCAAAGTTTGCAAACGTTAGATGGACCAGGCACATGATCTGCTATTTTGAACATGCCTGCATTCACATATGTCTATAAAGGCCTACTTCATGCTTATTGCATTGGTGGAGGTGCTTGTCGTGTATGTGTGGTATGTATCATTATCGTATGGGACCACATTTTTGAACAATCAAAACTGAGGCCGTGGCGTAGCAAACCACATTTTCATGTGGGGGCGGTAATATTATGTGGATGTAGGTGAGTGCTTGCTAGAGTGCGGCGGCTTTTGGAATTGTAAGCGACCCACTGCCTAAGTACCGCTCTCGGGGTGTTGGTCACCTACAGTAGTTATGTGTGGTGTTGGACGCCATTGGGTGGTTAGGAGAAGTGTTGACCACCTATAATAAGTTGTGTGGGGTGTTAGACACCATTTGTGAGGATGCCGCAGTCGAAGGAGTGTGCCGGGTGACAGTGGATGTGTGAATTGTGGAATGTCTTGGAGGTATGTGTGGTGTCCCCACTGTTGGTGTTAGACTCTAGTGCTGTGTCAGGATAAGTGTGTATGTCTCCACTTCATGTGAGGTGCTAGCTGTCTTAAAGGTGGTTACTGGACAATATGTTTTTGCAGAAGGCTTAAGTGTGCTTGGGAGAGGTTTGAGAAGGTATCAATTTTTTCTCAGTTTGAATATTGTCGCCTCTCATCCTATCCAGTGTAGTTTGAGGCGTGGTAGGGTTTGGTGTTGTTTTGTCCCGGTGTCATGTGGGCACGTGTTGGTACGGCATGCAAGGATGGCCCTAGGGCATAGTCTCTGGGTGGCGTCACACCCAGGGTGGGAAGCGTGTCACCCAGCGGCAGAGTGGTTTGGGAACACCCGCAGTGTGAGTGGTGGTGATTATTATGGTGAGGACTGTGGGTCCATGTGTATGTGGTGGATTTTATTTGGGCAGGTTGTTGGTTTAAGCATTGTTTTCGGTTCTATCTCTTGATGCGTAAGTCTCTTTTTATTGTGTTTGGATTCTGATTTCTTATCAAGGGGAGATGTGTTGTGATGTTCTTTCTTCCTGCCTTGTCTGCTTTGCATGAATGTGATGTCCTGAGAGTTCTGAGAGTGGAATGTGGTGTGAGTGCTGCCAGGAATGTACCTGGGATGACACCTGGAGAGAGGCTGGCTGCCAGAGAGGGTGTGGCAGAGGATGTTCCCAATGCACTGGAGTCCTGCGTCCTGTGTAACCTGTGGGGCTTACCTGTTCAGTAATGCAAAAATTAAAGACGCTTTCCTTTTGTACCTGTGGTTCCTGATCATCAGTGGGAAAGGCCAACTCACAACACATTTTCTGAAAGCAAACACTTATTGCTGACAAATGCTTGCAAATCACTTTTAATCCTGGAATCTTCAAATGAGTGCCTGATTTTGAAGCAGTTGCAGTGTTTTATGTTTTGAGAGCACCGTTACACATGCAGCAAAGTGTGACAAGAGAAAGTTGACAAATACATTGTTTTTTTTGAAAACGTACATAACATGGTGCAGCTTTCAAAGTGCAAAATAGCTACTATTTATAAAACTCACAGAATTACAGAAGAATCACTTTTTGTGCTAAAACATTACAGCCGATAATAAATTCTAATGGGGGACTGAAAAAAATAAAGGCAGCTGAGGGGCATGTAAATAGAACAGCTCAGCAGAGAAAATAAGTGCACACTGGAAGCTCATGTCATGTGTTACACTTATTTGTTCGCAAAACGGTTGGCCTTGAATTACTTACTATACAGAGAGTTTTTAATCATATTTCTTATCTTCAGCCTGGTATGTCCTTTTGTTCTTTAGACTCTGTCAGAATCCATGGGTGTTTCTTTTTGGACTTTCCCCAGCCATGCCAAGTTGCTTCTATGTTAAAGAGATGGGCAGGATTTCCTCCCACGCTTTTGTAGGGCCATTTTGGACACCCATATGTTACTTTCTGCCTGGTTCTCTGCAGAAAGGCTTGTGGTCCTTTGATCCATAAGACACAGTATCATATTGCCGCCAGGATTCGAACATGGTCCGCCATTGACTCCGCTGGCTAGGGCTGATGGGAGCTGTAGTCCAAGACATATGGAGGCTGCAGACACCAGCTATATGCTCTGCGCGCAGAATGGAGTGTGGATTGATAGGCTGATAGCTCCACGAGCCAGGAGTTGCTGCACCTGTGGCATGGAGGTGACAGGTGGCGGTAGTTACCTCAACATGTGGGACTGTTGCCTCCAAAATATGCCGGCTGGAATAGATCCCCACAGATATCATACAATAAAATATCAATTAATAACATTACCCAAAAAAATCGAATTTGTAATGAAAATATTTCTCAATTTTCATTTTCTTTTTATTTGGGTTAATCTTTGTTTGCACCCCAGGTGGGCAACTAGCCAATCAGGTGGGGAGGAACGCGGGCTTGAACCGCCGGTGCAAGTCAGCGTTCCAAGTCACCTGATGACTGGCTCTCCCCGCTGCCATTTTCCCTTCACTAGCCGACCCAGTTTTCTTTTCTTTATTAACCCCCCGGGCTGCCCCACTTACCTTACGGCGGCTGTGGCGGCTCTTGCCGCACCGTCCTCTCAAGTTCCCACAGCTGCCATGGAAAGAGAAGAGGGGCTCCGTACGGAGCCCCGCCTTCTCTTTCCATGGCGGCCATGTTGGTAAAGGATTTTCCATCCTACATGGGACACATGCGGCGTCCCGTCGTAGGAAGGAAAATCCTTTTTTTTTAGCATCCTGGGTTGCCGCTAATTTTGTTTTGTACTCGTTCCACAGGCAACAACGGGGGATAAACGTCCCGGGCCCAGGTTAATTGCCCTCGCTTCTCTCGGGCCGTTAACTGGGGCCGCTGGCTGTTACCCTGAGCACCCCCCCACCCCCCGCCCCCGGTGTTGCCCATGGAACTAAAAATAATACAAATATATTAAAATTAAGTACATGTTGAAGAACTTTAGGCCCCTTCATTAATTTCATATATATCTTTTTTTAATTTACTTTTACATTTTACATGTATTCTTATTATCTTCTCCCCATCCATCAGGGTAGAACATATTTTCATATAAAACACTTTGGTGCCCTCCCTCGATATGCAACCTTGAAAAGCTCAGTGGGATCCCCACGTACCTGGAGGCGCGAGAGTGAGGTTTAACATCAGCTGCACTAAATGGCGCATTCAGGTGTTCCTCTCTTCCCAATGCTTGCACGAGGCAGACGAGGGAGGACTCAGGCACACTGCGTGAACCATCACCTGGGCCATGTTTTCTCCTTCACTCCTCCCTTATTGGACCCTTGCTTCCGCGCTCATCCCTTCTACACGCCTTCCTTTATTCACTGTTTTCATCTTTACTCCATCTTTCTTCATTCCAAGGGCCTCATTACACGGATGGCGGTAAGGATTTACCGGTACCGGTAAAATACCGGTACCGGTAAATCCTTACCGTCTTACTACGAGGTCCCTTTGTGGGTTGGGGGATTTAACGCCTGCTTTTTGCAGGCGTTAAAATCCAACCCGCTAAGGGACCTCGGAGCTAATTACGGCACCGCAAAACCGCGGTGCCGTAATTAGCGCCTTCCCCATTCCCATAAAGCCCTTTGGGGCTGAAATGGGAATGGGGAAGGGCAATGGTGGAAGGGGGATTTACCGCCCCTCCAACCTTGGAATGGGGCAGTAAATCCCCTTTCCGCCAAGGCGGTGCCGGTATTTTACCGACATGAGCCATGGCGCTAATAGCGTCATGGCTCACCGCCTACCGTGTAATGAGGCCCTTAATCTTTTACGCCTTCCTCCTTCACCCGTAACTCCTCAACCATTCTTTTTTCACTCCTTACTCCATATTGCCACAGAGATGTCCTTCCTTCCTTCCTTCCTTCCTTCCTTCCTTCCTTCCTTCCTTCCTTCCTTCCTTCCTTCCTTCCTTCCTTCCTTCCTTCCTTCCTTCCTTCCTTCCTTCCTTCCTTCCTTCCTTCCTTCCTTCCTTCCTTCCTTCCTTCCTTCCTTCCTTCCTTCCTTCCTTCCTTCCTTCCTTCCTTCCTTCCTTCCTTCCTTCCTTCCTTCCTTCCTTCCTTCCTTCCTTCCTTCCTTCCTTCCTTCCTTCCCTCCCTCCCTCCCTCCCTCCTTTCGTCCCTTATAATGTCATCAAACCCCTGACACCTGACTCGCTCCCCTACCCCCTCTCCTCCCCTTTATGAAATAAGAAAACAAGAGTGCGGCCTGCAACATCAATACACAAGCTGCTGAAAAATGGAGCCGTCGCGGCGCAATTTGTTCTAATAAAGCACGGAGTGGAAAGAAGATCGTGGGAATGAAGCTGGATAAATCAATTAGGTGTTTGTGAAGCAAGCCCGGGTCAGCAGGAGCTCATCCATTACACTTTGTGCCACATAATAAATATGTATGTGGCGGTATAACGCACCTGTCGGCCCCGGCATTGATTTATGGCGCGAGGAGCAGCCTTGCGGCAGGCATTTCCTCCTCACCCACAGAACTTTCTGTGCAGTGCGTGCAGTGCCAACACAATTGGGTTACCCTGGGTGGGAAGGAGGTGAGACAGGGCCTTTGCCAGTGACTAAAATGCCAATGCTGAGGACAAGTTAATGGCACGTGGCATCGACTGGCCTGGACCTCAGAAGACATGCCTTCACTGTTTATGCCCCAAGACTGTGGAACTTACTCCCCATCAACACCGACTTGCCCCCTTGCTTGAGGAAGGAGCTCAAGACCCTCCTCTTCAAGGAAGGGCTCCTCCCTAATACCTAGGTCCGCACACCTGCACTCCCCATCCTACTTGAGAATGGGGGGATCAGATCCCCACTGGTGCCTCCCCTGGTTATTTGTAGATACATTGCTGACCAGTGCCCTTCCTCGCCTGCTGTTAGATCCCCACTCCCTTGTTTCTCTGCTCCCTAACCTTCTTCTTCCCACCATGATTGTCAAGCGCTCCGCTCCTTCCTGAAGCTAGGTCCGCGATCAATAAATATCCTAATAATAATAATGATCGATCCGCTCACTGCCCGTGGGGCAAAGCCCACTTTGATGGCCATTCCTTGGGCATCAAGGTGGCAAAAATGTATATTCCCTCCTATCAAAGTTTGACTGGGAGGGAGAATCCCAAAACCCAACCCATGTGGGCGATACTAGTGGAATTTGTGAGACCTCTATGGTTGCATGCTGGGGTGGCCCTGGAAATGCTTTTCAAACTGACCTTATTTTACAGCGTGAGAGCAAGCTCAACTCCAACGAAGTAGGGCTAGGAGGTGCTCCTCCCATGGACATTTGGAAAAATGTGTCTAAATTATGTATTTTCAAGCACATTTGTCCCTATATAGGGAATACAAAGTAGGTAAACCAGTAGCCATTAGAGAGTTCTGGTGGTGGCTGGTGTTATGTATTCCCTATACATGAGTATGGAACCTCCTCCCTGTCGGCGTCAAACACGCCCCCACGCTCCTACAATTCAGAAAGTAACTCAAAACCCACCTCTTCAAGGAGTCTTTCCTCCTCAACACCTAGGCCATCACCTGACCCCTCACGCCACCTGACTCACTAGATGCCACCGCCCGTCCCCTCCCCGCCACCCGGTACAGCTGTACCCCTCCTCTGCAATGTGTCTTCAAGTAACGTGTGATTGCAGATGGGTGCGGGTGGGTGGCCATGCCTACGTCTGTCTTCCATTGACATGGAGTGTGATACGTACTCAAGCGTCCTGGAAGTTTTCTTGTTTCATGCGTTCCTGTCCTGCGGTCTGCCAGAGTCCTTTCTCTGTATTGCTCAATACATTATTTGAGGGTGTCATTGCTGCCCAAGCCTATCTTGTAGGGGGGTAAATTAATACGGGAGGCAGATTGGGTTTGTCAGGGCGCTGGGGGGAAGAACCAGGTCTTGAGGGCCTTCCGGAAGGCAAGGTGATCCTCCTAGCAGCGGATGCTGAGGGAATCGAGTTCCTTATGGTGGGAGCCTGAACAGAAAAGGAGCACCCCCCCTATTCTGGTCGATTTGAAGGGAATCGACCAGAAAAGGGAAAAAAGAGACAATGGGTGTCAAAAAAAGAATCACAAATCACCAATCAGCTCCTTTGTCAAAGAGAATTCTTTTTAGGCACTTTTTAAATTGTGCGATTGATAGAACAGATCTAATTGATCAAGGCAAGGCATTCCAAGTAGTGGGGACCCATGAATTAAAACTGGACCCTCCAATTCTCTTCAAGGAAAAGCAAAGTTGAGCCAGGAAAGCATCTTTGTTTGGGCGCATGGTGCGCCTAATAGTCGCTCTCGAAGATATAAAGGGGCATCACCAGCCAAACATTTGTATACTATACTGGATTCCCTAAATTGAATTATCTGAGTAACAGGTAGCCAATGCAGTTTCCGTCGAGCCGTAGAAATATGAGTCCGTCGATCCATGCCACAAACTGCACAAACTGCTCCTGTTTTGAATAACTTGTAGGCTTTTAACATTCGTCTGAGCGGTACCGACCAAAAGGCTATTACAATAATCACATTTTGTATTTATCGTTGCTGCTGCGATCAAAGCCCTATTTTTTTCAGAAAGGTAAGGGCGAATCTGCCATGTGTTATATAAGCACAAGAAGAGCTCAGATGAGAGACATGCTTCTAGAAGGTTAATTGCGAGTCAAAAAACACCCCACATTGTTTTTACATATTCAGAGACCTGAATATTGCTACCAGCAATCAAGAAGCTACTATATTGGGGATCCAGTTCTAAGAATGAAAATTTCTGTTTGTCTATCAATTAAGGCAAGTTCAACGCCATCCACAACTGAATGGCACCAAAAACCTAATTTGCCCTTGCCAAATCTTTGTTATATGACCCTGACAACTCCAGGATGATCTGGGGGGTATCTGCATAAATGGAAAACTGCACATCCAGACCATACAGAAGATCACACAATGGTCTAGAGTAAACATGAAACAATAGTGGCAAAAGGCACGAGCTCCGTGGAACCCCACAATTAACAGGAACCTGCTGTGACTGAAACTCATCCTTACACACTCTTGCCATCCTAGGACCCAGGAAAGATTTAACCCATTTTGCAGCTATACTCAAGCATTTTCCAATCCAGAGAAGTCTTTCTGCTCGCATCTCATGATTAACCAAATCAAAAGTGGCAGATAGGTCTAGAAGTAGAAACATAGCCAAGCGGCCTTTGTCTATATGTGTAACTATATTAGAGTTTAAGTCTAAGAGCGCTGTCTCAGTACCATGTTTCATCCGAAAGCCTGATTGTCCCAATGTAAGAATACCATGTTGATCAGCAAAGTCCGATATTGGTGGCAAGCCACACTATCAAGAATTTTTAGTATATATGGAACATTCATTATAGGCCTATAATTTGCTGGGTCGCTGGGACCAAGATTCTCTTTCTTTAACAATGGTGATATCCACGACTCCTTGAGGCATTTACGAACAAAACCTTCCAAAAAAGAGCAATTTATGAAACCAGTGACCCATGAAACAAAAGAAGACACAAACTCAGGTGTTGCAGTTCCTGTATTTATTAGTTTCTTTGCGCAATCTGTGATACAGGATTGATTCTGGTTAATTTTCTGTGTAAAACCATCATGAATGATTTGACACCAGTTGTTGTATAGAAGAAATTAATGGTGGATGTGATCACCAAATATGGCCAGAAAACTAGAGATGTATGGTGGAAAATCTTGCTTGCAGGAGAGAGGACATCGATAATTTTGACTTTTGTTACATTTTTAATAGTGATCAAAAAGAAACTCGAAGAGTAAAGTAAGAACTAAAAAAGCAGATTTTTCCTATAGCTTCGACCGGTACATGGTGTATGAAGTTACATGACTCGCTTCTCTTCTGACATATTCTTTTTTTTTAAATCTTGACCTGATATATGTTCTTTTTTTTCTTTTATCTTGGAGATCATGGTTGGTAAAGGTTGTCAAATGTATAACCAATATGAACCACTTTAAATTAAAAAAAAGAAATGACAACATGTG
This sequence comes from Ambystoma mexicanum, assembly GCF_040938575.1. Classification (NCBI taxonomy): domain Eukaryota; kingdom Metazoa; phylum Chordata; class Amphibia; order Caudata; family Ambystomatidae; genus Ambystoma; species Ambystoma mexicanum. Next base: position 157,396,135 of record NC_090938.1, on the reverse strand, counting down.
ATTCATTAGGTGTACCTTTTAATTTATGTAAAATAATGAATCCTTCTCTAGAGTTTGATTTAGCTACACTAATAGGCTCATTCAATTTAATCTCTTTAGCTTTAAAAATGGTCGCCTTAAAGCTTTTAACCACAATCTTATAGATTCCAAGTGTAGAGTTAGAGGGATGTTTTCTATAACTGCATTCAGCCATACGTTTTACTTTCCACCATCATTGGTGATAGTCTGGAATTGGCTAACAAGATCATCAAGGGATATGTTATCCTCAAGAAGAGATAACCGAGGGACAACCAATTACTCAAATGCCTCGGTTGTAACTTTACGAGTATTCCTAGATAGGATCGGATGTTAAACCCTACGACTCTCTTCAATGAGCAAATCTAAGAGTGGAATACCGAACTGTAAGAGAAAATGGTCCGACCAAAAACAACTTTGAATATCAATAGACGTGATTAACTGATTTTATGTCACATCCAATCCAGGATATTCCCTTCTCTATGTGTAGCTGTATTTTTATGTTGTCTAAATTCAAGACCCTCAAAAAAGGTCCAGCAATGAGGAGGCAGCTTGGTTTGACAAATCATTAGCCTATACATTAAAGTTCCCAAGAATCAAAAATGGTGATGATGGTTTGAAAACAGCCCCTAGAAAGGTTAGAAGTTGTTCCTCAAATATCAGAGTCAACATAGATGGACGATAAAGTATGAAAATATTAAGTGTAGTTGTAGAATTTAACGTCATTTTAACTAGCATTGATTCACAATGAACCAATTCTGGAATAGTGGACTTAAAAACATTTAGGTGCTCTCTTGAAATCAATGCCAACCCCCTGCCCTCCTCGATCCCAAACGGTCGGAGTGCAAGATTTTCTATCCAAGAGGGGTAGCTATCTGGGCAGCATGTACAGTTACATCCTGAAGCCAGGTTTCTGTGATTACGATAACATCTGCCTTTGATTCAATTATAAAGTCTGTAGTTCAGGAGCATGGCATACTAATGAACATTTAATCAGTAGTAGTGATTTTAATGTTGGTGACATATCCTGTTTGGGGGACGGACTCATAAAAGAATCCCCTTTTTTCGCAGGAATTAAAATATTACTCCTGCCATTAACATCAATAGAAGTGCAGGCTACAGAGCAGCCAACCGTCTGACTAATACCCATAGGAGACCGATTTGGCAAAACAGCAAAGCTTTAAGCTGTCACACTTCCCAGAGAACAATCACACCATGCTTCAGCCAACCTTGTATGCCGATTCCTTTGAATCAGGGGGATAAGTGCACATCGGAGCAGCATCCTGAAGGCAGTTGTATTTTATAAAGTGCAAAGGTGGTGGCAAGTATTTTAAAACATATGTAAGTATAGTTGGGCCACAGAGACAAACAGAGCTTAACTACACTCACAAGACACTAACCAGCACAAACCAGCTCTGACGCACCAGCATGACGCGCCTGTCACCGAAATAAAAGAGCGCGAGAACTACAAAGAACTTGGGATTTTTAGTTTGAGCGCAAGGAACTGATAAGAACAGTTTCTTAGTATCGAGACAGCTTGCAAACCATCAAAATTTGTCCACAATGGTAAAGTAAGAATGGCGGAGAATACAGTAGAGCAAGGTTTAAAGACTAAATAGTGCAATTTAGACTGTTTTTTAAAAAGCGTTCTAAAATGTTTTAAAATAACAGAGATACAATTATTAGCTTTGCAAAATAGGAATAAGGATGACAAGGATGAGTGCAGGGCTTGATCTCAGGTTTTTGTTTGATTTATAAGGGGTGAGTTTATGTTGTAGATAGTTTGGGCATCTCTTGTGCAGAACACGGTGGGTGATCCACATAGCTTTGAAAGTAGAACGCCGTCCAACAGGGAACCAGTAGAGGACACGGAGGGGCAGTGTGATGTGTTCACTGGGAGCGAGGGGTAGGAGGAGCCTAGCTGCATTGTTTTGGATCCTTTGGAGTTTTCTGAGTTGAGCAGGCAGGGATGTCCAGGTATGGTGAGTTGGCGTAGTCTAAGCGAGAGAGAGCGATAGTCGTGATCGCAGTGACTCTCTGAGGGTAGGAGAGGCAATGGAAGATGTGTCGGAGAATGCAGCGGTGTAGATAGCATGATTCACACACAGTGTTCATGTGGTGTGAAAGTGTCTGATCTGCGCCCATGGCACAAAAACAGATTCTTTAATGAGTTGAATGTAGTGGGAGGAGGGCCTATAGATGACAGCCAGCGGGTGGGTTAGTGGAAGAGGGCAGTCTTCCCACTGATCATTATTTATTGTTTCCGGACTTCAGTAGGGGGTGGTTAGCCGTCATCCATTGGTCGATTTCTGTGAGGCATGAGGTGAGGTCGGGATGGGTCGGAATGATCTGGGTGTCACCAGAGTAGTTGTAGCAGGTTAGGTCATGTGAGCAAATGAGATTTGGGGCTGGGCTCAACTAGAGGTTAAAGAGCATGGGGGAATAGGGAGGCGGCCTGTGGTACTCTGTTGGTGATAGGGCGGGGGGACTTGGAGAAGGGAAGAATGTGGGTAATTTGTGATCGGTTAGCAAGGAAGGAGGAAATCCACCTTAGTGCTGATGCTGAGTGAGTGGAGTGTGTCCATGAGGGTGCAGTGGTCAATAGTGTCAAAGCTTGGCCAGAGGCGAGGAGGTTAAGATCAGCGCAGCCTTCTGAGTCTGTGGTTCTTTTGAGGTCATCCCAGATAGAGACTAGGGAATATTCGGTTTCTCGTAGGGATCTGAAGCCGGACTGGGCAGGGTCAAGGAGTAGGTTGGATTCAGAAAAGAGGTGAAGCTTGGAGTATGCTGTTTTGGTCAATACGTTTGGCTATGAAACAGTTGATAGAGATAGGTCTGTAATTGGCCAGTTGGAGTCAGTGGAGGAATATTTGGGCTGGGGTTTTATGTGCGATGTCTTGCAAGCTGCTGGAAATGTGCCCGAGGTGAGGGAAGAGTTAATAGTAGATCTTGCAAAACTGCCTGCACAAGTTGCTGAAAGGATATCTAGGAGGCCAGGAGGGCATGGATCTCCCGGGGATCTGGATGGCCGGCTGCTAGCAAGTAGCTTCATGAATTCAGGTGGTGAGATGGGAGAGTAGGAGGAGAAGATAGGGTGGGTGGTGGGAAGGTTTGGGGGGTCAGAGGAGGGTGCAGACGATCAGAGAGGGAGCGCTGCTGTCTTAGTGCCGATAGTGTGGCTTCTTTCCACTGCCATGTTGTAGAAGTAGTCTGAGAGGGTGTCACGGAGTGCTTGGGCATTGTGAACAGGGGGGGAAATGCAGCAAGAGGCCTTGAATTCTGCGATGATCTTGTGGAGTTCCCTGCTGGTGTTAAGGGTGTTAGAGATTCGGTTCCAGTAGAAGGATATCGGCTTTGTAGGCTTTCAGCTCTATTCCGGGGAGATGGGCCAGTCCACCATCTGAGTTCCAGGGTGTGGTTATGTGTTTTTAGATTTTGAGAGAAGGGGTGAACCATCTGGGGAAGGGCCTTGTCTGTAGCAGGAGGATCTGGGGTGGGTGAGTGGACTGAGGGCATTGGGGAGCCGCGCGTCAAAATTACTGATGGAGGGCCGCTTCCCTGGAGATGTCAATTAGGAAGGGAAACAAGCAGGGAGTCAGCCAAGTCTGGAGTTGCTATGACCTTGTTCCATAGCGGGAAGCAGGTGGAATGTCCAGGATTAGTCAAGTGGGGTCGAGGGATTGCTGACGATAGCAAGAAGAAAATGGATGTGTGGTCCATCCAAATTAGTGATTGGGCAGGGGAGCGTGGAGAATAGATTGAGGAGCTGAATATTGCATATATGGTATGTCCTGTGTAATGTGTGGCACCTGATATAAATTGAGTCATGTTCAGGGCTTCCAGGATGTCCAGGAGTGGTCGTGTCATGAGGTTATGCGGGACATCAAACCATACGTTGAGATCTCCTAGCATGGGGGAGGGGTGGGTGACCTGGATGGCTGCTAAGGAGTCACGTAGGGCATCAGCAAAGTTTCTGCTGCAGCTGGAAAATCTGTATATGAGTAGAAAGCTGTGGGTAAGAGAGGGGTTGATGAGGAATTTCACTAGGAGTGGTTAGGATTCTGCATTTCAAGTTTGTTCCTCGGAGTGTGAGATGGTGAGTTGTGATTTGTGGAGGATGGCGATCCCGTCTGCCCTGCTTGTTCTGCTGTGCACGATTAGTGTATAGCCTCAGGGAAATGCCACATGTGCGATGGTCTGAAGTCCTCGGAGAGCCAGGTTTCTGTGATGAAAAGGATGTCGGGCCTTCAGAGGAAATTATGGAGTATATGTTGTGTCAATGTTTGGCGACAGATTTGGCATTGATTAGGATGCATGAAAGTTGATTGGTTGGACAGAGGTTGTTGCCCCCTGGAGAGGGAGCAGTGGAGGGTTGGCTGGGGGGAGAGGGGTGGAGAGTAAGGGAAGGGAGGGAAGGAGTGTGGAGGATGATGGGCGGAGTGAGGTTGTTAAGGGAAGGTGGGGCATCTCTGTTGTGTGAGGTGGGGGAATACTGGAGGTATTTCTGGAGTGTGTGAGAAGAGTGATTGAGGGGAGCGATTCCTTAGGTGGTGGCTTTGTGTGGTGGGGGATCTTGAGGGTGTGTGTGAGAGGGGATTGCAGAGGAGTCCCCAGAGGTTTGTATGCAGTGGTGGGAGGGGGGATGGAGTAGATGCAGGGTGGCGACTGGGGACGGAGAAGCAGTCGGTTTGGTGATTTCAATTGGAGGGCAGAGAGGGCTGAATGGAGACAGTGCCAGGGGTGTTGAAGGAAGGGTTGGAGAATGATTTCACAGGGTTGGGAGAATAGGGTGAGGTCGTGAGGGTATAAGTCAGAGGTGCAGATAAAGATCTGAAATGGGGAGATAGGGTCAAGTGTGCACAGACGAGAGGGTGCTGGTGATGCAGTTTCTGTGTTTTAATGGATTCTGGGGTGTCAGTGGCGTGTGTGTGTGAGGGGCAGCCGAGAGAGAGGTATTGGTGAGGGTAGCCTGAGCAGTTCTTTAGAATGCAAAGACATTGATGGTTTGGTGAGAGGAGTATGGCAGGGAGGGCGCTATGGTGGGTACGGGCGGGTTGGGATGGATTGAAAAGGGGTCTATGTAGGGAATGCAGTGGGAGATGTCTGAGGGGGTAGTGTGGGGAAGTGAGGGGTGATCATGTGGAGGGTGCACATGAGGAAGTTGGAGGGGTCAGGGTGAGAGGTTGGGCAGGATTCAGGTCTGCCTTAGTACCCCTCTAACCTTTGGAGCTGCTTTGAATGATGGATAGTCTGCTGCCTCTGCTCTGGAGTGTAGATTTGCGATTATGGGCCTGCTGCTCTTGCCCATGGGAAAGTTGCAGGGTAATGGTAATAAATAATTATACATTCCACATGCAGGAGACTTTTTACATCCCAGGCCTATAACACTATCCCCATGGAAGGGCAGAGTAATAACACAAGGCAGTGTCTAGTATTAAAATGCAGGAAACTTTAGACCACTGACTGACTGAGCTGCACTAAGTCAGAGGAGAAAGATGCAAGGAAGAGGCACTAGGTACAGCTAGATTCAAGATATAGGGTGTTATAAAGTCCCGGGCCTACAGCACTATCTCAGGGAAGGTGCAGGGTAATGGCCTAAGGCAGAAACCTAGCAATATTCAGGAGGCAGCTAGATTCAAAACAGTGGCTACACTAAAAATGCAGCTAGATTAAAAAATGGTGGCAAAAGTCAAAGCACAGCTAGATTCAAAACAATGGCAAGATTTAGGGGGCAGCTTGATTCTGCACAGTGGCAATAGTCAAAGCGCAACTAGATTCAAAACAGTTGCTACACTCAAAATGCATCTAGATTTAAAGATGGTGGCAACATTTGAAGTGCAGCTAAATTCTAAACAGTGGAAATATTCAAAGTGCAGCTATAATAAAAACAGTTTGTTCCTTCAAAATGCAGCTAGACTAAAAGATGGTGGCAAAAGTCAAAGCACAGCTAGATTAAAAACAGTTGCTACACTCAAAATGCAGCGAGATTAAAAAATGGTGGCAAAATATAAATTGCAGCTAAATTCAAAACAGTGGCAATATTCAAAGTGCAGCTAGAATTAAAAGAGTGGCTAACTCAAAATGCAGCTAGACTAAAGATGCTGACCATGTGCAAAGCAAAGCTAGATTGAAAACAGCAATATTTAGGGGGCAACTAGGTTCAAAACAGTGGCTGTATTCAAGGTGCAGCTACATTCAGGCAATGGAAATATTCAATGCACACCAAGATTCAAAACAGTGGTAATATTCAACATGCAGCTAGATGCAAAACAGTGCCAAGATTCAAGACACAGCTAGATTCAAAACAGTTGCTATAATCAAAATGCAGATAATTTCAAGGTAGTGGCAATATTTCAGATAAACAGCACTCACTGTTCATCCAACTGGCGCTTTACCTGATAGTGGCAGCAGGCAGGATTTTGGCTATTAACTTGGCTAGGGCACCCAGGGAAACAGGCAAACAGGCGGTGGAGGTGCCAAAAGAGGCGCACTTTGCCTGGGTCCTAAGCAGACTGCCCGGGCAAGGCTGCCTTGGGGCTCTCGGTTAAGAGTACTTTCTGAAAGCTTGGCCAATCACGGAGGGGGTGGGCATTTGTGGAATGGGAAGGAGGCGGTGGCGGGACAGAGGGAGAAGGGGAGAGGGAAGGCCATGCAGAGCACCAATAGTGCTGTGGCCATGAAGCAAGACAGCCTGGCAGCGGCTTCAATGAGGTTGAAGAGCCTCACCAGGGAAGACATGCTCTCTTTAATCCATGCTAGCAAATACCAAATAACAGAAATAAATATAGCATAGTAGCTGGGTCTTGAAAGGAGAGACTACATTAGTAACTACTTCTTTAAACACATTAAATCCTAAAGGTGGCAAATGGAACATGTTAACCATCGATCTATCTACAGAAAGTAGAGCAAAAGGGATTTCTTCTAATAGTAAAGTGATGGATACGTGCAGAGTAAATTATTACTCAATTGAGGAACTTGTCTGCCAAACAAAGCAGCAAGATCTTCTCATATACATTTGCATTCCAGGGTTCAACATTGAGATGATGAGCAGGAGCTAAAAGCATCCTCTGGGTGTCAGGCATCACTGTAGATAGGAGCTACCGCAGGGTAGCATGGAGCTATCAGAGATGCTCCTTGAACATTTTGTCCATTTTGTATGAACCATTGTGTTAAAATGCACATTAGATGTGTTCTAATTCTTCTTTATTAACATTCTCAAATATTCAAAGTTAATGTCACATTTACATGTTTGTAAAGAACCGGTTGGCCTGGGGAACCAAAAGTAGCTCCTGGAAGCTGTTGGTTTCAAGCTAACCAGGCTCTACTAGGCAGCAAGCAGGAGTTAAATAGCTCACAGCTCCCCTCAATTTCAAACCCTGTATTCAGTACAGCCTCCCCTCTCCAGCCATGGCCTTTTCCCTGGCACTGCTCTTGCCATAGTTCTTCTGGCTTGAAACTCCCTCTTTGATCCTTTACTGGGTAACCATATTCCCCATTGATTACAATGCAGACTGTGCGGCAATGTTCTGTCAAGGGTTTGATGCGTATTAGCTTCGGTTTATCGTCAGCCTGGCCCGTATTTCATGCACCCAAGCTGGCAGAATACCAGAAGGGAAAAGGTCAGCGCCCAGCTTAACAAGGCCCTGCATTTACCCGCTAAGTGCACCTGACTGCAAAAATGAGGCGGTACGAGAGTTGTGTGTGACGTTTACCAGGCATACCACTAACTAATGGTGCATATCTTCCTGCCCAATTAAATAAGTATTTGACCCTCGTACTGTGGCTCTCTGTCTTCTGCCCACGCCACATGTCGAAGCCACCCACACTGGTGCAGCAGCGCTGCTGGTTTTTACAGTAGCGGTGCCATGCAAATGTCATGCAGGTTGACTGAAGCAGTGTGTGGGCATGGCCAGCACGAGCTCCCAGCAATGTCACTTTCCAGCACATTGTTATTCATGAAAATGGAAAACTAGCACAGGAGCTCCCTAGACGCTCATCAAGTCATGACTAACAATGAGCCGCGCAGGGATGCAGAAATACGTGGCCGGTGCACACTGTTGCTGCTTGTTGTTTTACTTCAACTGACTGACATTTAAAATTAGGAAGTTGCCAAAACACCACATACTAATGACAAAAATGTGCCAGTTCTTAGAAACAGGTTAAAAGGCTCTGGAAACCCACCTTCATATTAAATTCATGTTGAAGTTCTTAACATCTGCAGGGTCACATAATGAGTAACTATGCAGGATATTAGATCAGGTCCAGCTGTGCTCCGACTTTGCTGTCCAGAGTGCTGAACTGCCGCTAGAGACATTGGCCCTCATTCCAAGTTTGGAGGTAGCCATGGCGCTATTAGCACTATGGCTGCCTCCAAATTCAGTCCGACTCCGGTCTGGTGAAGGGAGTAATTACCGGTCCAGTCCGAGGTCGGCGGGACCGGTAATTCCCCATTCACCAGAGCCATTCCCCATTCCCAATTGAGCCCCCATAGGGCTCAATGGGAAGGCAGCAGTAATGGTACCGCAAATTGCGGTACCGTTATTGACCCAGGTATCCGTTTGCGGGTCCATCCATAACGCCTGGTAAAACCAGGCGTTAAGGTAGGACCCGCAAAGGGACCTCGGAATAGGGCGCAAAGGGATTACCGGCACCAGTGTCATTACCGGTGCCCGGTATCCCTTTGTGCCCAGGTCGTAATGACCCCCATTGCCTCAGTGGACCCCACTGTCAGCTACACCACCTCGAGGCCTGCTTACTCCTGACTTTTTGATTCGGTTTGAGGTCCAAACCTTTGAACAGTTCGACTTATGATTTACTTTCAAAACACCTATTTTTCTGGATCTGAAATTAGTTTACTTAATGAAGACCTGTTTTCTTTAAAAAGTAAATATCTCTTGGTAGTACCTGGCGAGGGAAAACCAGATTGTATGAAAGGATCTGATTGGTCCTCGCCTGTTGTTACCCGGCCAAAAAAGACTCACCTTCTGTGGGTCAGAGCACCGCCTACAGCGGAGTTCCTTTCCTTTCTTTGTCAGGCCACTATGGAAAGGGAGAAGGGACTTCATGTAGTCCCTTCTCCCTGATCCCTGGCAGACATTTTTTTGCTTTCTTTTCTCGAGTTGAGAAACGGCTGCAATGTTGTGCCGGGGTACTGATAGCAATAGAACCCTTGGAGTGGGGGCATTACCAGTCGGGTAAAGCCCCCGGGGCTATGTTAAACTCTTGCCTCGGGGGGTTCTATTGCTTTACTATAGCATCCTACTTATTGACTTTAAGGTGATGTGTGTAATACCTTTTCTTCAGGCCGTTTTTTTTCAGTTTTTGAGCATGTCTTTTAGGGGAGAATGACGTAGACTATTTTGCGGCAGTCCAAACACATTTTAATCCCAGAGTGTTTTCTTGAGAAAAGGTAGCTGGAAGTTCATCTGCTTCACACATGGCTTAATTTGAGGTGTGAATGATAATTCTATGTCAAAACTCACTCCCTGCTTTTTTGGTTTCCTGATATGTGGTCGGGGGGAGACCCCAGAAGAGTAAGCAAAGCGAATTCGAGTGAGCCATATTTTACTTCTCAATCGCAACCCTGCTCGCCACGCCAATGTATCACCTTTTCCCTCACAATATGGTTTCTCTTGCACCGATTTTCTGCAACTGACATGGTTAGGGCCTTTTCCTACTCCAATGAATTTTTAGAAATATTGAAAGGTCTGTTCTGGGGGCTTACCTTTTAATTTTAGATTGGGTGTACACATTTGTTCTGAATGCATTTTTTGGTATTGTAATTTTTATATTTTTGTAAGCATTTTTTATAATTTTGTAGTTGTGAATTTCTACTGTATATCACCCTTCTAGGTTAGGTTCTCACCTAGGAAACCACTAAATACAATCAAATAAGCAAAATAATTCTAAAGACACCCCTGCGAATGTGAAGAGAGATTTTGGGTCAATAGTCGAACTTGCCCCATCTTCTTTGCTCGCTCCCCCAGAACCTCTGAGACCACCTCTCCTTGTCTCCAAGTCAGCGGCTTCTTTTCTGTCCAGCAATCTCCTTCTTCTCCTTTCCTACACAGGGAACCTTAATTTCCTCAAACGGCATGTGCCACTTCTCTAGCTTTGCCGGAGATTACATTGGCTGGCACTCGCATAGGGCTTCACGTCACAACACTGGCCCATGTACTTGAGACATATGGTGAATTTGGGGAATGGCAAACATTGACAAGGCTTCGGCTGTATACTAACGAATTGCAATTTGCAGACAGCCTTATCCAATGCTGTGATACCTTTGGGTGTGGGCGTGCAACAAATGCAATAAATAAATAAATAAATTGCTTGTTCCTTTTTCATTCAAGTTAATTTTGTATTTATTGAGACTTATATAATAAAGCACTTTTGCCAAAGCGCATTGACAAAAAACAGTACAAAACAATAATGCAGCAACAGAATACAATGCAGGGAAGTTATTATGAGTCAGAAAGACGAGGCAGAAGAGGGACTTAAAGCCTCGGAAGATATGGTAGGTTGCAGAGGAGAAAATTATAAGAGGTAGAGGGTTCCAATGGTAGGGGGCAGGTAGCGAACAGGATAAACATATAGAAGAAGCGCCAGGAGGTTTAGGAACATCAAGGCGGAACATAGTTTGGGAGTGAAGAGACCGAGTGGGAGAATATAATGAGACTAGAAAAGAAAGTTTGGAGGGAGCGAAAACAATAGTCAGCAAGTGAAGCAAGAGCTGTGATTCAAACGACAGAATAGAAGCTGATAACAGAAAGAAAGAGATTGACGAACAAGGTCGAGAAGGAAGAGGGAGAAAAGGAGAGAGTAGAATTGTACACAGATCGTACGGGAATGAGACGAGAAGCAGGCAGACTAATGAAGAGGGCAGAACACTAGTCAATCCTGGAGAAAATTAAAACAGAGATAAGATTTTTAGAAGCTAGAAAGGGACAAGCCCTTCGAAGGTTAAAATGGAGGAAGCCACAGTTGCGCGCAGTGATTTATGTGTGGGAGAAAAAAGAAAGAGAAGAGTCAAAGAGGACGCTGGGATTACTAGCTGAGGAGGAGAAAGAGAGCTGGGAGGGAGGGAAAGAAAGGAAGGAAAGGGTGGGGGAAGGAGACAGAGAGGTAGGGAGGAAGAAAATAACCTGTTTTAGAGGGGTTGAGGTGAAGCAAATGAGGATTGTATGGCTGAGAGACAGGTGGAAACACAGGAGTGAATGGCTTCAGAGAATTCATAAAAGGAGAAGATTTGAGAATCATCAGTGTAGAAATGAAAGCATAGGTTGAAAGATGAAATAAGTGAGTGAAGAGGAATAGTATAAAGAGAGCACAAGAGAGGGCCAAGAACTGACCCTTGGTTTAAAGAAGGGAGCGAGAGAAAGAGAGATTGCTGGCCGAGGACACTGAGTAAGAACGACGAGAGAGGGAGGATTTAAATCAAGGGAGAACAGTTCCAGAGATACTGAGAGAAGAGAGAGTACAGATAAGAGTAGGGTGGTCGACAGTGTCAAAGGCGGCCGAAAAATCAAGAAGACTTAATATGGGGGAACGTTTATTTGGTCGTGCGGAGAGGAGCGAGTTTGAAACATGTACGAGAGCAGTTTCAGTGGAATGTGCAGTTCGGAAGCCAGAATGACGTGGTGGGAGAAGACACTGAAGATGTAGTTAGGAAGATGCTTCGCGTAGATAATATGATCCAAGAGTTTGGATAGAAACAGTAGAAACAAGACAGGGTAGGAAATTAGATGAGAGAGAGGGACCAGGGGAATTTCTTTTCAGTAAAGGGAGAATAGCAGCATGTGGCAGGGAAGACAGAGGAGGAGAGAGAAAGATTAAAAAGAGTGGTGAGATGGTATGGTATGGTAATGTTTATTTGTAAAGCACCTATACACAAAGCAAGTGTTTCAAATAGCTCAAGGAGGGAGGGAACAAGGGGAAAAAAACAACAGTTATTCAGAGCCCTTGATTTTCTGAAGGATACCAATCTGCACAGGCAGAGTAAGTGCATGTAATACAATTAACAGTGTACATAACAGCAAATAGGTCTGACAACGATGCTGCGGTTTTTCCAAGTGTATTGAGGCGCCACCATGCAAGGAGGGGAGGGACAAGGGAAGACGGATAGACGAATCTTCAAGGAGGGTATGGGGGAGGACAAGTGCGTGGGGAGTCCAGATGCGCCCAGTCAGTAAGAAGCTGGGTCGAGGGCTGAGAGAGGCCACTCTCAAGGGTCATTGACCAAGTGCAGTAATGATGAGGCAGGTGCAAGGCCCGGAGGCAAATGCGATAGGAATGGCGGGAGTGCCAGGGACCTGTGAGACTCTGAGATACACCAGGTGTCCACTCAGCAAGCTGTGTGCAAAGGAGGGAGAGAGGACAAAGCGGAGAGAGAGGTTAGCAGGGTAGAGGGAGAAAGAACGAAGAGGAGAAGAGGAATGTCTTAAGGAGTTTCCGTAACTTAAGGAGATCAGGCTCACGAGAGAAGGCGGCAGGGAGGCTATTCCTTAGGGAGGCCCCTGCTGAGGATAAAGATTTCCCTCCAAATTTCTGCTTGGAGAACTGGCTCACTCGCAGAAGGTTGGAAGTATATGAGCGGAGGGCTCGGGAAGGACCGCATTTAGGTAGGAATCATTGCAGATAGGTAGGTCCCAGGCCCCAGAAAGCCTTGGCAAAATGCAGAGTGTCTTGAACTTGATCCTTGCAGCCACGAGGAGCCAGTGGAGGGATTTCAGCATCAGAGAGATGCGGTCCCTGGGCTTGAGGCCAAGGATAAGTCTTGCAGTTCTGTTCTGGATGAGTTGCAGAGGGTGCAGAGCAGAGGCAGGGACGTTGAGAAAGAGGCTGTTGCAGTAATCCAGCCTTGAGAGAACCAGGGCTCTGAAGAATGTGAGCCGCTGGGGGAAAGCGAGAAAAGGAAGAATACCTCTGAGAAGGTGCAGCTGGTAGTTGGACTTTTTAGAGATGTCCGAAATGAGACTGGAGAAGGAGAGTATGGAGTCAAAGATGAGCCCAAGGTTTTTTGCCTCGCAGGTGGGTGCGGGTGCAGGGCCAAGGGAGGCCGACCAGAGTGTGAGCGGGAAAGAGGGAGCATGAGTCCCAATGCAAATGATCTCAGTCTTACTGGCATTGAGGCAGAGGTTGTTTGCAGCACACCATGACTGAATTGCGGATAGACAGTCAGATGTGAGTGAGGTAGAGGAGGTGGCTGAGGGTATACTGAAGTAGAGTTGCGTGTCATCCGCATAACACTGGAATTTAGAGATGAAAGTGGCAATCACACGTGCCAAGGCAGCCATGTAGACGTTGAAGAACCAGGGGGATAGGTTGAGTGATAGGTGGGATGGGTGGCCGGAAAGGGAGAAGGTTAACCATGCCAGAGCCTGACCTGTGATTCCCAGGGTGTCACAGAGATGTGCGATCAGGATGTTGTGGTTTACCATGTCAAAGGCAGAGGAGAGCTGAAGAAGAATGAGGACAGAGAGGGTGTTAGTGTTGAGATATGAGAGCAGGTATTCATGGGTGTTCAGAAGAGCAGTTTCCATGCCTCTGGATGCTTTAAAGCCAGACTTTTGGTTGTGGAGGCAACCAGCAGATTCAGCATGGAGGGTGAGCTGGGAGATAGCCAGCTTCTCTAAGAGTTGCCCAGGAAAGAGGTGATAGATATAGGGAAGTAATTTTCTTGGAAAGGAGGGGTCGGCAGAGGGTTTCTTAAGCAGAGGGTACTCAAGGGAGTGCTTAAGAGAAGTTGGGAAAACTCCAGCGGTAAAATAGAGTTTGCAGAGATTAGCCAAGGCTGGACCGAGAGGGTCAATTTAATGGCTTTGGAGGGGTAGGGGTCCACCTGTTTGGATGAAGCCTCCACATACCGGGCTTGTCTGGTGACCTCATCCGGTGTGACAGGAGTGAGAGAAGAGAGCAGAAGTGATGGAGGGGCAAACAAGGCTCCAGAGGTGTTGGTGTTTGATGTGGTGTGGAAGTGAGTGAGGAAAGGATGTCTTGGGTTTTTCTGGTGAAGTGTGAAGCCAGGGCCGAGTCAAGATCCTGGGTGGGTGTGACAGAAGAGGAGGCTGCTGGAGGATTGACCAGTTCCTTAGATCCCTGCATACTTTGAAATGTTTGGCCATGTTGTTTGATGCTGCAGAGATGCCGGCTCGAATAAAGACTCTTTTCTTGGTGTGGGTGCAGAGTGAAGATTGCCTTTGAAGGAGGCGGAAGGCCCGTTTGTTATAGGGTGCGCCTGACAAATTCCATTTCTGCTCAGCTATCCTACAATTGCATTTAAGGGCAGCCAGATCAGAGTCATACCAAGAGTTGCACTTTTTGGAAGGCTTCAGTTGGAACCTCATGACAGGGGCAAGTGTATCAAGGGTGTTAGAGATAGAGAGATTGAAGTTAGCGAGGGCTGTGTCAGGGTGGGAGTCAGCCATAGGAGTAGGTGGCGGAGAGTAGGTGGAGGCAAAGGCAGCCACTGTCATGGGTCTGCTGACTTTAAAACCGAGTGGCCGCATCGGGTGTGCCGATGCAAGGGTAGAGGAGAGTTTCAAGTGGGAAGAGAGAAGAGAGTGGTCCGTCCAAGAGAGAGAGGTAATGAGAGGGATGTCAGTGGAGATGAGAGCATCCAACGTGTGGCCCGCTGTGTGCGTGGAGCCAGAGGGTAAGATAGAGAGGGAGAGAGGAACACATAGGTTGCGGAAATGTCCTGAGGACGCAGGAAAGTCCAGATGGATGTTGAGGTCACCTAGCAGGAGGAGGTGAGAGGAGGAGGAGAGTAGAGAGGAGGCCATGTCAGCTCATTCCGAGAGGAAGAGAGTGGACTGTCCTGGTGGCTGATAGAAGATGGCCATAAGGAGAGAATATTTAGGAGAGAGTGAGAGCCTGCAGACTAGGCTCTTGAAGGATGAGTAGGCCTAAGAGGGGATGATGGACACAGATATCTATTCTGGGAAGATCAACGCCACTCCCCCTCCTGACCCCCTGGATATGGGCACAGAGAGGATCTTGTATCCTTCAGGCAGGAGTGTGTCAAAGCTTGTGACAAAGCTGTCCTTGAACCATGTCTCTGTGATGGCGAGCACATCAGCATCCATGCGGTCAAGGAGGTTGCAGATGTCAGACGAGTGTTTGACAGCAGAGCGAGAGTTAAGCGTGGCAATATGGAGCAGCTTGCCCTCTTTGAAGGTCCCTTGCGGGGGGGGGCAGGGGACGTTGGTCCGACCGAGGGTGGCAAGAGAGCAAGAGGGATAGTGGAGGATGGCAGAGGAGCCAAGGCCGACAAGGGAGCAGGGACAGTG
Organism: Ambystoma mexicanum; assembly: GCF_040938575.1. Taxonomy (NCBI): domain Eukaryota; kingdom Metazoa; phylum Chordata; class Amphibia; order Caudata; family Ambystomatidae; genus Ambystoma; species Ambystoma mexicanum. Next base: position 157,380,833 of record NC_090938.1, on the reverse strand, counting down.
AGACAAGGCAAGGGCGCCTGTGCAGAGGGGGAGAAAGGCATAGTAGGCAAGGGAGCCGGTGGGGAGGAGGAGGAAGGCACAGTGGGCAAGGGAGCCTATGTAGCGGATGATGAAGGCACAGCAGGCAAGGGAGCCTTTTCTGAGGGAGAGGTAATGTTTGAGAGGCGAGGTAGGAGCCTATAAAAGCGAATAAAGTTGGGTTTAGGATCCTGAACCATGATGGTTCAATTCTGATAGACATTAATGATGACCCTCGAAATGGTGAAGAAGTCAAGGAGGACCTTCCAGTGGGTGCCGCGATTAATGGGAGAAGAGGCGAAAGGAGATAGAAAGGCGACCATGTACTGGGTCCATAGGTCGGGTGACATAACGACGAAGAGGATGTCTGTGAGGGTCTCTCTGGCGGAATCCGTGACATAGGTGTCTGCAATAGGAAGGCCTGGGATGGAGCCTAGTATGTCCTTCTGGATATGATATATGATATGATATGATATGATATTTTATTTGTATCACGCTTATACACAAGTGTTTCAGAGCGCAGCGAGGCAAGGGAGGGGAACAAGGGAGGACAAAACAAGGATCTTACTAAGCCCAGTGACATTGAGAACGCGCAAGTGCAGGGAATAGGGGAGGGGGAAAGTGCAAAGGAGGGGGGAGGAGTGGAAAGTGCTGAGCATGGGATGAAACAACACAACTGGTAGTGCAGCCAGCAAGTTGGCAAGTACAAGGTTAAAGCACAGACAAGGGGTGTCTGGTAAGTGCAGTTAAGGGGACTGTAGGGTTACAGATACAGATCCAAGTGCAAGGGTTGCCAGGAGGCAGTGCAGGTTTGTGGCTGGGTGGGCAGGGAACTGGGATCAAAATCAGAGGGTGGCCAGGTGCCCGGTGCCGAAGCAGACAGTTCAGCAGTGGAGAGGAAGAGCAAAGGCAGAAGCAAAGAGAGGAAGGTCTTGAGGTGCTTCTGGAACCGAAGATGGTTCTCCTCAAGTTTCAAAGAGGCAGGGAGGCTGGTCCAGAGGGAGTCCCCAGCCGAGGGAAGAGATCTACCCCCTAACTCATTTCTTGGAGAAGCGACTGACCCTGAGGGAGTTGGAGGTGGAGGAGCGAGGCGTTTGAGTAGGAAGGTATTTACTGAGGGAGAGATGAAGGTATTGTGGACCCGACATGTGAGGAGAAAATGAGAGCGTGGAGTCATAGATGACCCTGAGTTTCTTAGCCTCACAAGTGGGAGCAGGAAGAAGACCAAGGGAGGCCGGCTAGAGAGTGACAGGAAAGGAGGGTGCAGGTGTGCCGATGAGAAGAATCTCCATTCTACTGGCATTAAGGCAGAGATCATTGACGGCACACCACTCCTGGATAGCAGACAGACAGTCAGAGATGAGAGAAGGAGAAGAGGTCACAGAGGGAAGCCTGAAAATGAGCTGAGTGTCATCCGCATAGCACTGAATGTTGGGGCAGAGAACAGCAATGGAGTGTGCAAGGGGTCCCAGGTATTGGTTACAAAACCAGGGGGAGAGGTTAGACCCCTGGGGAACACCACAGGTAGATAGCAAGATAGAGGAAAGGAAGAACCCAAGTCGTAGCTGGGACAGTCGATCAAAGAGGAAAGAGGTCAGCCAGGCCAGGGCCTGATGAGTGATTCCCAGGTTATCACGGAGACGGTTGAGCAGGATGGCATGGTTGACCGTGTCAAAGGCAGAGGAGAGATCAAGTAGTATGAGGACAGAAGGGATGTTAGATTCGAGGTTGTTGAGTAGGTCTTCACAGATGTTCAGGAGAGCAGTTCACATGCTTCTGGCAGCTCTGACGCAAAAAGACTGATGGTCAGGGAGACAACCAACAGAATCAGTGTGGAGATTAAGCTGGGAGATGACCAGATTTTTCAGGAGTTTGCCCAGGAAAGGGGTGATGGTGATCAGGTGATAGTTATCTGGGCATGAGGGGTCAGCTGTGGGTTTCTTGAGAAGAGGGTGCACAAGAGAGTACTTCAGAGGGGAGGGGAAGGCTCCAGAGGTGAAGGAGAGGTTGTAGAAGTCAGCCAGATCAGGAGCAAGGGTGTCAATGTGGTCCTTGATGGTTTTGAACGAACAGTGAAGAACCTGTTTTGACGAGACTTTCATAGATCAGACTTGTCTGGAAATCTCGTCAGGGGAGAACAAAGCAAAGGAAGAGAAAGAGGGGGCGGCTGCAGGAAGGCCAGAGGTAGTAGTTAGAGAAGGTGGGAAGAGGAGGAGGGAATGAGAGGGTGGAAAGGATGTCCTAGGTTTTTTAGATGAAATGGCAGGCAAGGTCCGTGCAAAGGGCCTGGGAGGCGACAGGAGAAGTAGAGACTGCAGCAGGGTTGCCCGGCTCATTGAAGATTTTAAAGAGTTCGGTTGAGTTGTTAGAAGCTGCAGAGACGTAGGCTTGGATGTGGGCTCTCTTCTTATTTCGGAAAAGGAGCCCATATTGCTTTTGGAACAGGCGGCAGGACGGTTTGTCAGAGCTTGCACAAGAAGCCCACCATTTCCTCTCAGTCAACCTACACTCACGTTTAAGGGTAGCTAGTTCGAAGTCGAACCAAGAGTTGCACTTGGTTTTGGGCATCAAGCGGATCCTCATGACATGGGCAAGAACATCAAGAGTATAAGAGATAGAAAAATAGAGCAAGGAAAGGGCTGCGTCAGGATTTGAGTCAACCAGAGTAGGAGGGGGGGGAGAGAAAAAGTGGCTTCAAAAGCCTCAACTGATGCATGCTTCATGGGTCGTATGACCGAGAAGGTAGGTGACAGTGTTGGAGTTGGCTTGGCCTGAGTGGTAGAGAGGGAGAGATGGGAGGAAAGGAGAGAGTGATCACTCCAGGAGAGAGGAGTGGTCTGAGGGATGGAGAGGGGGAGGTCAGAGGACCAGAGGGGAGAATAGAAAGAGAATCGCAGAGGTCACAAAAGAGTCCAGAGGAGGAACAGGGAGCATTCAGATGGATGTTGAGGTCCCCAAGAAGGAGGAGTTGAGTGGATGAAGCCAGGAGGGAGGAGGAGGGGTCAACCCACTTCGAGAGGAAGGAGGTGATCTGACCAGGTTGCTGATAGATAGTGACCACTGTAAGAGAGTGGCCAGGAGAGAGAGTGATCTGGCAGACAAGGCATTCAAAAGAGGAATAGGTCTGCATAGGAATGACAGAGGCAGGAATCCACCCCGGGATTTTCTTCCAGCCAAGTTCAGTGATAGGAGAGGGATAGGAAATCGAGAAGCAGTTAGAGAAGATTTGAGGGTTAGATAGTAACATAGCTAGCTTCAGTGGAGAGGAGGACACTTACCAGACTGATGTACTGGGGCACATGGAGGAGGGTCGAGGGTGCGGGGCAAAACACAAAGGGTGGTCGACAGAGGGTACAAGGGGGAGGCACTGAGGACAAGGTAAGACATGCAGGACAGTAATGCAGGATGTATTCAACAACAAACGCAATGCTTTTTGTGAGAAGATAAAGTAAAAGTTGTGCACCCAGCAAAAACGATTTTAAGAAATAGTAACAGCAAGTACATAGCCAGGTTCGATTTTAGCTAAAGCAGAAAGAAACACAGTGCAGCAAGTGCACACAGCCAAGTTCGAATTAGCTAAAGCGGTAAGACACAGGCGCAGCAAGTGCACCAGCAAATTTGATTTTGGGCTAAAGCGCAAAAACAGTACTGGAAGTGCACACAGCTGAATTTGAGTTTAGGCTAATATAGCCAAATTCGATTTTTAGAAGGGGACAGCAAAATGTGCAAGGAAAATGGTTCACAGGTACACAAAATGAGTATGAAATGCAAGAGGAATTAAGTTAGATAAGGTGAGGCTGGAGCGACAGTAGAAACTTCAGGAGAGATTATGATGGGACTCACTTTCATGCCGGCCAGGGACATGTTACTCTTTGGAGCAGTTGCAGTGGCAACAGATAACAATTAAGGGAGATAAGGGAGAATATGAGGGTAGAAGGAATGGGATCAGTAGGAGAGGCAGCAGGATGGGCACGAGAAAGAAAATTCGCAGTATCATGATCAGTAAGAGGGGAAAAGACCAAAAGATAAGGAGAAGAGGGGGGAGAACAGATAGGCGCTGCGGAGGAAGCAGAGATAAAGAAGGGGTCATGAAGGCTGAATGGAGAGTAGCAAGCTTAGTTGTGAAGTAGTTTGCGAGATCAGATTCAGTAGAAAGTCCCTGCATTTGAATACTAGACAGAGAAGAAGGACCATGGTAGTCCTAAAGCTTATAGAAAAACAATATTGACTGTATTATAAAACTACATTTATTAAGAGACGTCTGATGTGTGGGCATCACTTATTGATGTCGTGAAGATGGAGTGCTCTTAAAGAGGTTAAAGAAATGTTCAGCGATTGATCACGGAACAACTAATGATAGCTGTGTCAGACACCTTGGACTGGCTGGTGCAAACACAGGAGGGGGTCATCATACTCTCAGGAGGATAGGAGGATAGCTCAGCGACAGCGTGCTCGACTTGGAAACAAGACAACACGGGGCAACACAGGTTCGATCCCTGGGTCAGCGCTTAGAAACCTCTGGGTATTAAGTGCGTTATAAATAACCTATCATATCATACTGTCAGGTGACTTTAATGCATTATGTGTTCAACGGGGGTGGGTAACTTTGGTAAAGTGGTGGAGCTTGGTGTTTACTGCGCATCGAAGCCCCTAAAAAAAGAGGAAGCCAGTGGCTAGATCAATTGAATGAATTTGAAATGCTACCGTTGATTCTTCATCTTCTTATGCATGGAGTAAGGCAAGGGCATGGAGTAAGGGAAGGGCACAGAGCTGTATTGATCATATATTTATGAACTATCCTGTTCGCAGGTGTGTCATGGATTTTGTTATTGCCTCGACAACATTGAGTGATCACGCCATGCTTAAAGATCGGAGGTGAACATTAATAGTTTAGATCAATCTCTAACTATCAGTGGTTATTCACCAGGAGAGCTTCTGTTTCATAGCCAATGAGACATAAGGAAATGGTAAATCATTTCTGGCCTTGTCAGTAAAGGCACCTAACGGTGCACAGATTCTCTGGCACCTATGTTTCCCTATTTGATTTTGCTATACATAAGATGAAAAAGCTGCTACATGGAGCTATATGCAAGATCAAGAGGGATAAGTATTTGGGTGAATGTGAAGAAAATACCCAGTCAACACCTTACGCACACACTACAAAAACAGGGTGCGTAACCACAAATGTAACAGTGATTCCGCCAATTGGAAAATGCTACAGGCTCTAATCAGATCGCATGATTCCACAAGTTCTGGCATTTGTTTCGATCATTTATGTTAGGGAAGATGGCCAATGAAGTGTGTGGCATTTCCAAGGAAGCGCGGGGGGTCTTTATTGCTGGCATGTTCTCGGATGCTTCATTGCTGCATACGACGAGTACTGGTCCTACCCAGCATGACAGCAGAGAGTTCTTTGGCTTTGATGAAGATGCTATCTTAATGATCATCACAAGTATAAAGGCCTTGAGGATTCCTGGCCCAGATGGCCTTGCAAATGCTGTAATCAAGCGTGATTGTCAGCTGTGGGCCAGTATTCTTTATGAGCTGCTTGTTTCTGTTATCAAGTCTGGCAAAGTACCTAGCAGCTGGCAAGAATCCATCCTCATCCCAACCCATAAAAAGGGGTCTTTTCAGGACCCATACAATATTCGGCTGCTAGCTATGCTAGACTCTTGCAGAAAGATGTGTGCAGCTCTGTTAGCAGCGCATGTGCCTTGTTCCCCACCACTCTTCTTTCCCCCTGTCCGCTGTCCATACACCAGTATCTGTGGTCTTTCCCAGCATCCTGGTTCTCCCCTTATCTCAACTGGTCCCCTTTTGGGATATGGCAACTCCTTTTGTGTCACTACCCTTGTTACTCCTTTTTGTGGACCTTCAGTTATGTATTCTAGGGCCTGATCTTTCTTCCAGTAATCATTTCTTGAGTCTTTATAGTTATCTTCATATGGAAAAGTCTTTTTGGGCATCCATTTCAAGGTAGCTCTTTTCCTTTGAAATCTTCCCCTTGTAGTGCACAATGATAAATGCATAAGGCATTGTGCTCTTGCTGCTGGGATTTCAGTTGCCACACACTTTGTGCAGGCACTCATTAGTATGGGGCACAGCTCGTGCATCTACAAAAACAATCTTCCTACAAGGATGAGGGTAAAGAGGTAGAGACAACAGAAGACACAAAAAAATCACAATCACACTTTTAATAACGGTGCCCATTACCTACTCCTCTTCGGAATCTTGTGTTGCTCCAAATGTGATGAAGAAAACACGCCTGAAATGCCTCAAAAATGCGTGATTATGTGCTAATATATGGGTGTAGTATTGTGCAAGTACGCATTGGTGTATTTAGGCTTTATGCTGCCTTAGGCCCGAATAATGCATGCACCCCCAACTTTACTTCACCTCTGCCAGACTCTGCACCTTAAACAGATTCTGTTACACTCACGAAGCGCTGGTCCCTTTGGTCTAGAAGCCGGCTCTGCGGTTCCGTTCGGAATGGTACCTCCAAGATGGTGGATCGCAGTACGAACGGTTCCGCTATTGCCGTTCCAGTCCTCTCACGTTCGCCAGAGGTACGGCGTACTGCTCACGTGACTCTTCATAGGCCATGGAGACTTCCAGCTCTTCGCGTCGCTACTGTGCTAGCGGATGCTCCGTGAGTTCGCAACTAGGCAATCTCAATCCTTCGTAAAGCCTCTACCTCTACCATTACTAACCCCTCTTCTCTTGACCTTCCAGATCCTCTATCCAGCATTCTTGGCAGATACATATTCCCCGGATTCATCTAGCGTCTCATTCTGAAACGCTGCCTCAGAGTTCTCGAGTTACTGCATTCTGGGTATTAACAAAAACTCTCGTCCAAGTCCCTTCCTTCTTCGAGTATTTTAGGATCTGATTCTACTTACCTTTACTTTCTTCTTACAGACTAGTGTTCCAGTTACCACTCTCTGTGTCCCGTATTCTCGGCTTCTCTCCTGGTATTTCTAATCCGGCTGGTTAAGAGGTCAGGGAAATCAGTCTCCTGCCTGTTTTTACCCATTTCCCTTCCTGTACTGCTACTATTCATCTCTTCGCTTCTCATCTCTCCCCTCTCCAGAAGCAGTCTTCCGATACTCAACGCCATGATCGAATAGGAGTCATCAGCCTGCGAACCACACTCAAACCACACTCCAATCTTCGGATCCTGCGCTCGACCAGGGTTTTCTTCCCCAGAGGGTTTCCCTGACTGGTGCGTACCTCTCACGCTGAGTTTCCCTACCGGTTGAGAGGTTGACGCATTGGTCGGGGAGATTCTTGAGCTCAGCATTTGCTTTCCCGTTGAACATATCAGTCTGCTCAGGTAAGACCTCCAAACCTATTCAATCGGGAGTTATTGTAACTAGCCTAAGGTTCTAGTATTGCATAACAGTAACAGTTAGCGACGCCCAAAATAAAAATATAAAATAAGGCTACGGCAGACTGTGATTCAATGGAACAGCAAATGCAACAACTAATTGCCGCCATGCAATCAATGTCCCTAGAGATACAAGCTCTTAAACAGGATAATGCCCAATTACGACAACAGGTTACTCGTGCCTTCTCAGACTCTCCTCCAGTATGTTTGAATACAGGCAAGTTTGACGGAGACCCACACAAACTCAAGGAGTTTCTTGATAGCTGCACTGTGCAATTTACCTTCAAGTCCCGCTTCTTTCCAACAGACAAAGATAAGATTGGCTTTGTGATTTCTCATTTGGCCGGACCTGCTTTGGCCTGGGCTACACCTTTAGTGACCTCTAATAATGTGATCTTGGACTCTTATTCTGCTTTCACCAACAGTTTGAAAGCAATGTTTAGTAGACAAGAGATCTCGGTATCCACGCAAGAAAGACTGTTAGATCTTAGACAAGGTAACAAAGACCTACTTACCTATATCACTCTCTTCAAACAGCTTTCCTCTGAGTCAGGATGGCCAGACGATGGGTTGCTCACCTTATTCCGACGAGGACTTTCAGACGAATTAAAGGATGAGGTAGCTAAGGTTCCGCGTCCGGCAAATCTAGCGGATATGATCACACTCATCATGCAAATCGATTACCGCTTACATGAACGTTCTTTTGAAAAGAAGAAAACTAGAGGCATACGATCTCAACTCGATTATCCCCCCGTAACAAATAAAGCTATCACTTCAGACGAGCCTATGCAAATAGGAACAGTGAGAGGGCCCCTATCGATAGGTGAGAAAGAGAGAAGGAAGAGTATGGGACTATGCATGTATTGCGGAGCTTCGTCTCATAAGTTACGAGATTGTCCTTTAGTTCCCCCCCGACGCACTCCAGCCAAGGGGTCGGGAAACTTCAAAGCCCTACCGCAGGGGGAACAACGGTAGGGGCGCAAGATTCTGATTCCCCGAAGAGAATCCCTGTAAATCTGGACTCAGTAGCAACCACTCAAAACATGGTTATTATTTCTGTTACTCTTGTTTTTCACACTCAGATGGTACAGAACATACCTGCTCTGATAGATTGCGGTGCTGCAGGGAATTTCATTGATGACCAATGGGCCAATAAACATGGAATTAACTGTATACCCAAAGCGATGGTCACTCCTATTCAAGGAGTGGACGGACATCCACTAAGTTCTGGTCCTATCCGAGAACAGACAGAACCTGTTGTCTGTCAAATTGCCTCTCATAAAGAGACCTTATCTTTCGATTTAATCAAGGCAGCCCATTTCCCCATTATATTGGGTCTCCCCTGGTTAAGGAGACATAACCCCTTTATAAATTGGACAGCAGGTACTCTTTTCCTCGGCTCGGAATACTGTGTCAGCCATTGTTTAGCCAAGGAATCAGTTGGCATCTACATCCCGACTGAAAACTCGATCCCTTCACCAGTATCCTCAATAAACAACTTGGAGATTGTTCCGGAATGCTATTCTAAGTATCAGTCTGTCTTTTCCAATCCCCAGTTCCCTACTCTACCGCCTCATAGAAGAGATGACTGTCACATTGAACTTCTTCCGGACAAACCTATCCCGTTTGGGAGGATGTATGTCCTTTCCCAACAAGAAAAGGTAGTCCTCAAAGAATATCTCCAAACCAATTTAAGGAACGGGCTCATTACTGAGTCGGTTTCCCCGGCCGGAGCCTCTCTCTTCTTCATTCCAAAGAAGGAGACTAATGAACTTCGACCTTGTATTGACTACAGGGGTCTTAACAAAATCACAGTGGCAGATAAATATCCTATGCCTTTAATCCCTGACATCTTGGAGGCAGTCCGAGGAGCTTCCTTTTATACTAAACTGGACCTTCGCGGAGCATACCATCTCATCCGGATTGCCCCTGGAGACGAATGGAAGACAGCATTTCGAACCCCATTTGGGCATTTTGAGTATCACGTCATGCCTTTTGGATTGGTGAACGCACCTGCTGTGTTCCAGCGTTTCATGGACCATCTGTTCGCAGATATTCTATTCCATTTTGTAATCATCTACTTAGACGACATCTTAGTATACTCCTACTCTCAAGAAGAACACCTGATACATGTAGAAACTGTACTCAAACGACTGCAGTCAAATCAGCTGTACTGTAAAGCATCTAAATGTGAATTTCACCAAAGACAGGTAACCTATCTCGGGTTTGTGATGTCAGCCCAAGGCATTTCCATGGATCCAAAAAAGATCTCCGCTGTGGTTGATTGGCCCATACCTTCTAACGTTAAGGAGATCCAACGGTTTTTAGGTTTTGCTAATTTCTATAGGAAATTCATCCCTAACTTTTCGGATATTATTCTGCCCCTGACTCGACTGTTAAAGAAGGGAATTCCGTTTGTTTGGGATAAATCCACCGATTCTGCATTTCAAACACTTAAATCCTTGTTCACTTCTGCATCCTGTTTGATTACCCCCGACCAGAATAAACAGTTTTTTGTGGAAACTGATGCATCTCATCATGCTCTGGGCGCGGTCTTACTCCAACAAACCGACCAAAGAGATGAAAGACCAGTTGCATATCTTTCTAAAACCTTCAATGCTTCGGAACAGAACTACTCTGTGCTCGAAAAAGAATTGTTGGCTATAAAAAGGGCGTTTGAAGAGTGGAGACACTTGTTACTAGGTTCACCCTTTCCTGTAGTGGTACGAACAGATCATCAAAATCTCAGGGTCCTACAGAATGCACATACAACCAACAGCCGACAAGCACGTTGGGCGTATTTCTTCCTTCCATTCCGGATCGAATTCACTATTCTTCCAGGAAAACAAAACCAGAGGGCGGATGCTCTCTCTCGTAAGGACGTTCCTGTCTCCCAATTCAGCTCTGAACAATTGTTCCCCAAAGCAAGATTCATCGCTGTCATCACCGACTTCTTAAGCGAATTGAGGACTGCATCGGTTTCTAACCTTGACGCCTGCAAGAAGACAGCCAGTACTTACCATCTTTCCCAGGACGATTCCTTTTTCTTTCACAAATCGCAAGTCTTCATCCCTACTTCAGAGTTGCAGCATGAAGTATTACGAATGTGTCACGACTCTCGGGCCGCTGGGCATCGAGGCGTTCAAGGCACTTTGAACCTAGTGCTAAGATATTTTTGGTGGCCGGAAGTCCGCAAGGATGTACAGGACTATGTAGCAGCCTGCATCGTTTGTTCCCAATCCAAGAATCCCAGAACTCCACCTTTGGGGCTGCTCACCCGGATGCCGATTCCAGAGAAACCTTGGCAAGTGATCTCTACCGACTTTATAGTAGATCTTCCTCCCTCACGCAACAAGACCGCCATAATGGTCACCATTGATTATCTTACGAAATTGGCACATTTCACTCCCATGAACAAGCTGCCTGGGGCTGGGGAAATGTCTAAGATTTTCCTTTCTGAAATTTTCTCCAGACATGGCCTACCGGACACAGTGGTCTCCGATAGGGGCCCTCAATACACCTCCAAGTTTTGGGAAAAGGTTTGCCAAGTCTTAGAAATCAAGCGGGCTCTCAGCTCGGGATATCACCCACAGACGAACGGACAGACGGAACGCCTTAACCAAACCTTGGAGGCCTATCTACGGTGTTTCACATCAGCCGCCCAAGACAATTGGTTGGACTTGTTGCCTTTAGCCGAATTTGCATATAACAATGCCCTTCATTCGGCCCTTCATACTAGCCCTTTCCATTGTACTTATGGATTCCATCCTTCCTTTGTTCCTTCTGTCCCTTTATCCCCTTCTAGTTGTCCAGGAGTGGATGGCCTTATTTCCGAAATACAAGAAGGACATAAATCGGCTAGAGTCTCATTACGAATGGCTCAAGATAGGGCCAAGCGGACTGCTGATAAACATCGCCAAGACGTCCCACCTTTGAGCCCGGGAGATACTGTTTGGTTGGCTTCTCGCTTTCTTCCCCGGCATCTGGTCCCTTCCAAGTTATCCCCTAGGTTCTTCGGTCCATTCAGGATCTTATCGATGGTGGGTTCTGCGGCAGTCAAGCTCGATTTGCCCTCGTCATGGTCCCGGATTCATCCTGTTTTTCACCTCTCCCAGATTCGGTTGACAGTACCGGATCGATTTCACCGGTCGGATTGTACCCCTCCTCCTCCTATCTCTACCGATACTGGTCCAGAATATGAAGTCGCCAGTATCTGTGATTCCCGTTATCGGAGGGGGAGGCTACAGTTCTTGGTGGACTGGAAGGGGTACTCCCCTGCAGAAAGAACGTGGGAGCCGGCCTCTGGAGTTCATGCTCCACGTCTGGTCCGACGATTCTTTAGGTTGCATCCAGGGAAACCAGGGTCGCCCCCCAGGAGAAGGGGGCATACTGTTACACTCACGAAGCGCTGGTCCCTTTGGTCTAGAAGCCGGCTCTGCGGTTCCGTTCGGAATGGTACCTCCAAGATGGTGGATCGCAGTACGAACGGTTCCGCTATTGCCGTTCCAGTCCTCTCACGTTCGCCAGAGGTACGGCGTACTGCTCACGTGACTCTTCATAGGCCATGGAGACTTCCAGCTCTTCGCGTCGCTACTGTGCTAGCGGATGCTCCGTGAGTTCGCAACTAGGCAATCTCAATCCTTCGTAAAGCCTCTACCTCTACCATTACTAACCCCTCTTCTCTTGACCTTCCAGATCCTCTATCCAGCATTCTTGGCAGATACATATTCCCCGGATTCATCTAGCGTCTCATTCTGAAACGCTGCCTCAGAGTTCTCGAGTTACTGCATTCTGGGTATTAACAAAAACTCTCGTCCAAGTCCCTTCCTTCTTCGAGTATTTTAGGATCTGATTCTACTTACCTTTACTTTCTTCTTACAGACTAGTGTTCCAGTTACCACTCTCTGTGTCCCGTATTCTCGGCTTCTCTCCTGGTATTTCTAATCCGGCTGGTTAAGAGGTCAGGGAAATCAGTCTCCTGCCTGTTTTTACCCATTTCCCTTCCTGTACTGCTACTATTCATCTCTTCGCTTCTCATCTCTCCCCTCTCCAGAAGCAGTCTTCCGATACTCAACGCCATGATCGAATAGGAGTCATCAGCCTGCGAACCACACTCAAACCACACTCCAATCTTCGGATCCTGCGCTCGACCAGGGTTTTCTTCCCCAGAGGGTTTCCCTGACTGGTGCGTACCTCTCACGCTGAGTTTCCCTACCGGTTGAGAGGTTGACGCATTGGTCGGGGAGATTCTTGAGCTCAGCATTTGCTTTCCCGTTGAACATATCAGTCTGCTCAGGTAAGACCTCCAAACCTATTCAATCGGGAGTTATTGTAACTAGCCTAAGGTTCTAGTATTGCATAACAGTAACAGTTTCTGCCTCTTCAACAAATTCAGTCTGCATTGTCAAAACTACACCCCTTCATCCCTATTTTGTCCCCCATTTTGGCTCCATAACATATATAGGACATTTTTAAGGTTGCAGGGATTACAAAGTTATATTTTCCTCTCTTTTAATTCAAGCCTGTTATCTCCTACGTTATTTTAGTTGAAAGAGTGTTTTCAAAACCCTGCTGCACAATGTTGGGAGAAAGCAGTATGTTCTCCAGTTGAGTGCACTAGAAGTAATTGTTACAGCTAATTATCTACTTTTGGTTAGGTCTGAATACAATCTTTTAGAGGAAGGGATAAGAACATAAATTGCCTGCCAACTGGACACAAGTGAGGGAAGGTTGGAACAAGGAATTTTGGTTACAATGCTAATATCTGGTTTCTCTCACAAATTCCCTGCTGTCCCTCTATGAGAAGCACCTAGGCTGGTCTGTAATATTAATGCAAGATAACTAAATGTCTACAGAATTACAAAGGAGTTTGGGAGCCCCTCTACTGAGAACAAACATGGGCCAAATACCCTGTTCTATGGAATTTCTTCCACTCAGGAGGGTCTACAACCCCGTTTTAGCTCACTACACCCTTCACAGAGGAGTAATCCCCATTTGCATATCAGTCTTTGTCCTTCACCCAAGGAAAGTCCAGCACCGAAATGCCAGGCAATTCTACTCTGAACAAAAGTTCCATCAGCAACACTAGAACATGTTTCAGCCTTGTTGGGCCTCCTCGGTGAGATGAAGCCAAGAATGTCTAAGGCACAGTCAGCAAGGGGTCCACGTCTGGATTACCCTGGGTTACTTAGAGTGAAATCCCAAGTTTTAAAAAGTTACAAAGGAGTGTGGGAGCCCTCTACAGAGAACGAACATGGGTGAAATACCCCGTTCTAAGGAATTTCTTCCGCGCAGGAGGGTCTACAACCACATTTTAGCTCACTACACCCTTCACTAAAGTACATTTCTACATCCGGTCTTGTCAAATGGTAAAGTGTACATATGAAATATATGCACGTGGTACAGGCACATGTTATACTAATGTTGAATGCAAATAACTCAACCCCCTTCTCATTGTTACAGCTCTGGTGTTAGCAGGGGGCAAAATGGGAATAAGGAATCTTTGCCTGTGCGTTCTCACGGTGGAGTAATGGATAAGGGCGAGCCTGAACATTCATGTGTGGGAAGCAACAACATTCCTCGTAGCTGCACAATGCAGGCACCTTTTAAAACAAATGAAGTGGTACATACTGTTTACATCATTGCTGTTTGTGCAATTGTTCAAAATACCCAACACTCCGAATTGAGCAATGGCTCAGGGGTTTCAGCAGAATATGACCTTTGTGGGTGTAGTTTATGCATTGGGACTCGCCAGCTTGTGTTTAGGATAATTTAAAATGTTTGTTAACTCCGTAGAGTTGGTTGAACTGTACAATACATATGAACATTTTGAGATGTGTGGGTATAGATATAGATGTCCTGCTGTCGTTTTAAGTACTGCTTCACAGTAAAAGTCCTACCTTGTATTTAAAATATAATTAGTGTAAAGATGTCTTATAACCAACACTGTTATGCAATGTATGACATACCTTGCACTTGGTTCTCCTGGTAGTATTGAACGGGCAGCAGAATGGTATCAAAGACAGGTGATAAAGCCAGCATGGATGCCATTTGCCTGCTTAGCACTGAGATGCTTCTGTAAAGATGGCTGAATGGATATCTTTACGGGACACCTTTACAGCAGTGAAACAGTGTGTACCTTTGGCACACAGTTTTTGTTCTCCACCGTCTATGGCTTTGGGTATCCTTTCAGAGGTCTCTTGATGCACTTGCGCGCTCAGATTTACTCTATGCCATTTTAAATTCTCTATGATCTATTTCATGCTTGCACCTTTTGGGCGGCGATAGACCTCTGAAATGTGGGGCTGGGGAGGAAAATTAGTGCTTGCTTCTGAACATCATTTTAGTGCCACCTGTGGGAACTCTGTGTTTGACTTAAGCACAGGCATGCGTTTAATATTGTAAAATGGTGCATCATTTTTAACTTAGTCTGTAGGGAAAACACTCGTTTTTGTAATGGTTTAAAAAATGCATGTTGTGTATTTGAATATAAAAGTGATTCCTTAAGACAGTGAATGTGTGTATTGAATAGAAAGAACTCCAAAGATAATGTGAAGTTGTAGCAATAAAACAAATGCGGTTGTGGCTGTTTTTCAAATTAAAGAGCATTTTGGGAAGATGACCAAAGAGCTTTATATCTGTCATATGTGTCTGTGAGAGTTGTATGACTGAATCACTAAATAACTAAAGCACAGTGGGCTTGGTATGTGTTTCCTTTTTATTTATTTTTTAAACAAAAGACACCCTAACGATAAAGCTTTTGTAGCTGTCAGGGTGGAATGACTGCTAACAGCTCAAAATTACTTGCAGTGTTTTGGATCAGCCAGACTAACTACAATAAAATGCCGCTCCTCTGGCAATCTGCCGCCCTAGACCTGGGCCTAGACAGCCTTGTTGTAAATACGTCTACGTGAAGTACGATGAAGAACAGTTGCTCCCATACAATACAGATTCTGGTGTCACTGAGCACTTCAATGACATATGGGTTTCCGCAATTAGGTTTGGGCCAAACAGAGGAAAATGTCATGAACAAATAGACCAGTAGGTGCCCTACTCTCTGATTCTGACTGTATAACGTATTGCACAAAGTAATCCTGGAAAGTTAGTGGCTTCTGGGAAATCATGGAACCCTGAAATAACAGTCGCTACTTTCACGATGAATAGCTATGTGAAAGAAAAAGACATTGGGCATGATCACGAGTTGGGCAGTATCCCGGCGGTAATACTGTCGGGATACCGCCCAACGTTAATTGCGTTAGTGCCACCTGGCCCGGCGCTATTAGTTGGGTGGTAACGGGAAATCCCCATTCCCCATTTGGCTTATTGGAACCAATGGGGCATTTTCTGCGCAATTACCACATGCTAATACTGTAAGCAGTAATTGCACTGAAAAAAGGGCGCTAAATGGGATTTTCACCTCCAGCAAAAAGCTGGAGGTAACACAGCCCATTTAGCGCCCAACTCATGATCAGGCCAGCTCTTAAATGTGGTAATATTAGCATTACTGACGCATTTAAGGGCTACCGCCCAACTCGTGATCAGACCCAGTATGCCCAATCTGGATGCATGAAAAGTCTTCACCCTAGCTCTCTTGCTCTAGAGCGTGTACGTATTTGCTGCAAATATTCTGCTTGTCTTACTCTTGGTTTGGTATTTGGTGCTTCCCCTTGCCTCAAATCACCCCCTTCTTCTTTGCGGCTGGGAGAGGTATCTGCCTGACAGGGTTTCAGGTCTCCAATGTAGGCCCGTTTCCCTTGTATCTTTACTGCTCAATCGGTTGCTTCCTGCACGGTATAGGGTCCACTAAACCCGGGCTTGTACCAGGTGCTTACGAAGCTCCTTAAGAGCACTGAATCCCCAGGGTAAAGCTGTGGTGGTGTTAAGCGATTTTTGCTGGTCTCTGGAATGTTGTCCTCTTCGTTCATCTTTGACCTCTTCCACCGTGCATGCAGTTGGCGAGAAATAAAAGATGCACTAGCCATCAAAGAAGACACATACTCATGCATCTCAGTACCGAAAACACTTGACACAGAATTGGCATCCGTTATTGTCCTAGTGGGAGGAGCCAGGGGGAACTGCACACACCGTTCGGTTACCACCTCATGTGGCATTAAGTGGAGGTCAGATCCAGGCTGGTTTCACAATGCGACCAGGGCTTAGGGCAGATAATGCAACCAACTCTTATTTGGGGTTGCTTTTATTTTAGCTATTTTTGCCTTTAATAGGCCGTTCAGGCATTTGCACACCCCCTCGCTTGTAAGTGATAAGCACAGGAGAACTTTTGCTGTATCCCCAGTAAATTTGTTATGTGCTGAAATATTTCATTAGCAAAGTGAGGACCATTGTTAGACTGCCGGACCACACACACGCCCCAGCATGGGAAAACCTCTCTAACCAGGAACCTTGCCACTCTAAGAGTACCAGGTTGTGAACAGGGACCAGCCTCGATCAATTGGGAAAATGGGCCAACAACTACTATCAATATCATATACTGGTAGCCCTGGCATACTTGGAGCATGTCTACGTAATCTTCATGGAGATATTGAAAAGGTAGATGTTCTGCTAAATTGGGACAAAACCACTCTTCCCCAATTTGAGCAGCAAGTGCATCCTTTTCCATGTAGGTAGGATGGTGTAGCTGTGTGAGTGTAGTCTGTAATAACAACAGTGCCATCACCAGCTTGCCTGCACTTTCCTGGCCCCATAGGTTGTCTGATGGAGATATAGAGCATGCACTCCTTACCCATAATTATTTTTCTTTCCTTGGTGCACTGCCCTGTAATTCCATTATCTGTGTCACTGGTAATGCTCTGTACCCTTCCTGTAATACCATAGTAGGCACACGAATATGTGTGTAGGATAGAGTTTCAAAATCTGAAATGTCAACATAAAATGCTGCACGCTTCGCTTCTGCATCTGCTGCTTCGTTGACCCTGGAGACATGGTCCTCCCCCCTCATGTGGGCTTGGCACTTCATGACTGCTATGTCTGTTGGGAGTTGGAATGCCTCCACGAGTAGGCGAATAGGGGCACGTGCTGCACTGGCATGCCACTAGCAAGTCGGAAGCCCCTCGTCTGCCATTGTGACAGTCCAGAGTGTACTGTAGACATCAAATAGGCAGAGTCCTAATAGTCTGTCACTTCCTGGTTCTTGTTCTGCTCTAATCCCAACATAAGAGCCACTAATTCTGCTGCCTGCACTGGAAAATGTGACGGTAGGCGTGCGCTTTCTACTTCTTCAGCTGTCCTGCCTGTCTTTATTTTTACTACTGCCATCCCAGTGTGCCTTTCTCCCGTGGTCTGTTCTATCGCTGAAAAGCCATCAATGTAAATCATTCTCCCCCCTCAAGTTGCTTTCCAGTTACTTTTGGAAGATCGTCATACTGCTCCATGTATGTGGTGTAGTCGTGCATTTAGTCTAACTCCTCTATTGGTTCTGCTACAAATGTTGCCAGGTTTACAGTCCTACATCTTACTACCATTATGGCTGGATTCAATATTGTTACCTTGTACCCTGAAGGTCTCTGTGTGGTCAAAGTACTCTTGGGCCATTCGAGTATTGCAAAGAGAGCATGCTCTATGAAGAGGGTGGCACTGCACCCCATTGTAATACTCTCTAACTTCTCTACTGCGAACACAGCAACAGGCAGTGCTTTTACACTTTTCAGGAAATCCCTGACACAATATATGATAAAATAATCCCACTGTTTTGTCTGACGGTTCATGCTTCTCCAGCATCCATTTCTCTTGAATAACTTGAACATATTGGAGTGGATCCTCGTCCTCCCTCATTTTGCATGCCATAATTGCACTAATGTCCACAGTATCTAGGTACCGTATTCTCAGAGCATGCCACACTGCCACTCAACAATTATTGAATGGTGAACCATCGTGCGCCGTGTTCTGTACCGTTACTCCGGGGTAACCTGCTCTTTTCCATACATCGTCTGCAACCTCCATGAGAATTGCTGAGAGTAAACTCTTCATGTCACACACTGCTAATGTCATCCCTGCTGTCAGGCTCTTTAGCTCATATACTCACTTCCCAGCTCCTGCCACCAATGATGGTAATTTACATATTAAATAGTCTTTGTACATCTGCTACCATGGTATATATTGAGGACGCCCCCCTCCCATCTCTAATAGTGGATTCTGGTCAGGTCTATCCCTCCACCTTGTCTCCCCATATCCTTGGTGGTGGTTAATGCCCTTGTCATCTCTCCTTTCCTCCGCCCTGGCAAATCCCTAAGCCTATGCACATATGGGTAATATTGCATGTGCCATGTGATATACCTTTCGGACGCTGCAGCCACCCCCCTCCGTATTCCCTTGGTACATCCATGTCTTTGTTGTTTCCACATACTGGGCCTCTATCTGGGCTGGCTCCGCAGGAGTGGCGAGAGGGTCTCTCCTCTTCGTCCTCCTCACTCCCCAATAAATCATCTCATACTTTGTGTCCCATTCAATGCTATCAATGTCCTCCTGAAAGCTAAGCCTCCTCAATACCACACCTCCCTGCTGCTGTCCTCCCAATTGACCTATACTTCCGCGTTGCCCCTCATGGAGAAATCAATCTCATCTCTGTTTCTCCGTGGGGTGGTCCACCTGCTTTTCCCGCTTGTGTCTCATTCTCTCCTCACTTGCATTTCCTTTTCCTTGTCGTCACTAAAACATGCAAAATCCATCTTTATTTGTCCTGCCGTTAAGGCACAGCCCTCCTCTTCTTTGTGTTGTCGCTCTCTAAGGATTCTTTAGACTTCTAACTTTCTCTTGTCTTTATTTATCTGTACTTGCCTTTCCCTGTCTTCTTCTGCCTTTCTTTTTTCCATGTCCTCAAGCTCTCTCTGTCTTCCGCATCCCGCTCCTCTCATGTTTATACCTTCTGACTCTCTCTCCACACTCTTTCATTCTCTTCCTTCTCTTCCCTTTCCTGTCTTTCCACTTCCTCCATTATCATTGCCCATCCCCTCACTTCTTTTGTGTCCTTGTTACTTGCTATTTCCCTGCTGGCGCATCCTGTTTCTCCTGCAAACTTCCCATCCAATGTAAGTACTATCTTCCTACCCATTCATTCGGGACCATCGGCTCTTGCCCCTCAATGCTTCCCCATTTCCCTTGGTCATTTTCCCCTAACCTCGCCTGGATCTCGCTGCGCTGCTGCGCTGCTGGCATTCTCTGCCTGCGCTCTGCGTTCCCTTGGTCATCTATTCAGCCTCACGTTGCCCCTCCTTCTTACTATATGCTGGATGTGCAAATGTGGGATTGTTGTAACCTGCCGCTGTTTTTAATTCCTTTGCAAGGTATAATCTCTGGGCTCCATCTGCTGCTCCTTAGCTCTCTGGTTGAGGATGAGGGGAAGCTCAGGGAGAGTCGCTCTCTGCCAATTACTGGCTCAGCATCCATCGTCGCTGTGCCAGGTCCCCTTCCTTATCCTGAATTATTTTCCATCTAGTATGGCCATTCATTTGCTCATCTTTTTCCCCTTGTAAGCCTCACGCATGTACGTGTGTAATTGTTGCTCCCCTTTCGGCCAGGGCTTTGGCAATTTGCCCTCTGTGCTGCAAGTCCATTCCATGGTATATTTACAGATTTTGTCCTTATATCGCGGGAGGGACTTGCACATATGCTGTAGGGATGTGTCCCTCTTGATTGTACCTGAATACATTATATATCAATTCTTACTTGACCTCAAATCTGGATTTCGACTCATCCACCTATTAGGATACACTTAATTTATTTCACCTCGATATCAGGTAAGAAACACTAAATCACCACTCGACCTCAGCCTCCCCGGCTCTCAACCAATACCACGGGTGTGCTCTGCGCACCGCCCTTCTGCAGCTCTTCACCCCAAAGGCTCAACTGCCCACGCTCTCAAATCAAGATTTAGTCATGGGCGCTCCTCTTTGAGAACTAACACGGCATAAATGGCCTGTTCTATGAGATGGTACCCACTCTAGAGTCCGGACGTGGACTCCTGTGCTCAGAGAGGTACAGCTCCACCTCACGGATGAGGCCCAACAAGGCTGAAACACGTGTATGGCGTTGCTGTTGGTACTCTTGGTCAGAAGAGAATTGCCATAAGCATTTCGGTGCTGGACTGTCCATGTGGGCGGACAAAGACTGATATGCAAATGGATATTTCCCATCTGTGAAAAGTACAGTGAGCTAAAATGTGGCTGCGGACTCTAGAGTGGGTACCATCCCATAGAACAGGCCATGTTTGCCGTGTTCGTTCCAGGGACGTCATTTCATCAAAATGCCAGGGGTAGCGGAAGTGACATCACATGACCCTTGACCCCCCTGATGACATCACAGGAAGTGATGTCATTTGACCCCTCCCCAAAGTGATATTGTGGGAAGCGATGGAACACAACCTTTCACCCATTGACAAACCAGGAAGTGGCATCGCATAGCATTGTACACTAGGAAAAATATGGTTACAATATCACTATATCACTGTGATGTACATTTCATTCCTGAATGGATCGCCATATGTATCGTTAAGATCAGTGTGTATAGGCCCATATTACCAAATTACTGTGATTGCAAGCAGACGTCCATGACCAAATGATAATGATGTGTTATTATATAGCACTTACGCTTAAGCGCTTTACATAGAAGACATATAAACCCACTATCACCCAACCTGTGTTGCACAGCTCCACCTCACTGATGTTGCCCAACAAGGCTGAAACACGTGTATGGGGTTGCTGTTGGTACTCTTGTTCAGAGGGTCATTGCCGTAGCATTTCGGTGCTAGACTGCCCATGTGGGCGGGACAAAGACTGATATGCAAATGGATATTTCCCATCTGTGAAAGGTACAGTGAGCTAAAATGTGGCTGCAGACTCTAGAGTGGGTACCTTCCCAAAGAACAGATCATTTAGCCATGTTCGGTCTCGCCGAGGGTCGCCTATGGACTATTTTTTCATTTTAGAATTTATACTATGAATCATGACAGGAAATGTTTGCAGTTGTGTTTTCATTTCACTATGTAAGTGCTTTACCAAGAGGACACTGTGATGTTTTATTTTATAATCATGTTTATGAATGTGTATGTGTGTATAGTGTAAAAGGTTTATTTGACAAGCCAAATGCACTTAAATAAAAAAAAATGTAAAAACATGTTGGGAAAGAAGGGCTGCCGCAACAATTTCTTTGTCTTCCGTTTTGACTTTCTTGCTTCTTTCCCTCTCTTTCTTTTATCATTTTCCCTAAAATTGACCTCTAGCCCGTTCTCGTCCTTCTCACTATGCTCTATTTTTGTCCTTTGCTCTCCATTTTTTTTTATTTCGTACTCTTTCTTGTATCAGTCCTGTCCCTTTTCCTTTCCCTCATTCTTTCTTCTGGCTTTGTTTTTTTCTCCTTTTTGTCCGCGACTTCTTTCCTTTTTTCTTTCTGTCACTTAATTCCAGTTGTAATATGCCCTCTTATTCTCCTATCGTTCTATCGCTCACCTTTTGTCTTTTCCTCTCCTAACTGCCCCTCTCCCTCTGCCCTTCTCTCTCTCTCTCTCTCTCTCTCTCTCTCTCTCTCTCTCTCTCTCTCACACAGACACACACACACACACACAGCTTGACGGTGATTATGAGGGTCCGTGTGAGTGGTGGAATGGGCGAGTGTGAGAGTGAGTGAGTGAGCGTGAGTGTAACAGTGAGTGTGAATGAATGTATGATTGTGAGGCTTCCATCTGGAAGGCGTGTGTTCTGTATGGCGCACACAGGCTCTCACTGACTCTCTGTCTTTCCATCTAATGGTCACCTGCCTTCCACCCCCTCTCCTGGTCTTTCTTTCACCCCTCCTCTTCCCCCTGTCTGTCTTTCACGCCATATTTCTTTCTGTTCGTTCTTTCTTGGATGTCCATCTACCCCCCTCTCCACCTCTTGCCCATCTCTCTGCCGTTCGTTTACCCTTCCTTTTGCCTTCTCCTGTCCTTGACTTCTCATCTCATGCCTCTTTCACTTCCTTGTTCTTGTCCGTGTGTATTTCATTCGCCTCCTTTCATCTGTTGCCTTGCTCTTCCTTGCCCATGCCTCTTGCAATGAATAGCATTAATCCCTATTTTCTCCCCCTTCGTTTGCTCATCTCTACCCCCTGAAGGTCTCTTTCTTTTTTAGTTCTTCCTCTGCTGCCTCACATTTATAGCAATACTCGTACCTCTTTCATTTCTCACTTGCAGTTCCCAGTTACTCTGTCTCCAGCTCCTCGGTCCTCACCCTCACTCGTTACGTTCGTCCCCTCAGCTTAGGCCTGTAACAGTCTGAGGTTTTCTCAGCCTTTCAAGAAAGTGACAGATTCAGTTTTGCAGGAGGCAAAATGTGGTACCCTGTAAACACTCACCCTGGATGCTTCATGGAACCTACCCTTCAAGACAAGGGCTCGAAAAACAAAGCTGCCCCCACACACTGACAAGATCTCCTTCTTCCACCTCACACTGTGCATGTCATGCAAGACACCCCCAGGACGTCGTGTAGTGCCCACAGCAGAATAGCCACTCTTGTTTAAATCATGCCACCGCTTTGCATTCCCTCACCCACTCATGCGTGTAGAATATTTCCCCTTTGTACAAAAATTACACCCAGGGCCAATATAGAAACACAAACATGACAACTCACCCAGAATGTCACACACAGACAGCTGGTATTTCCAAGTCCACACTCCTAAACACATCAAAATTTGCCCCCCACCTGCTCCCCCCTAAGGCCCTTATCTCTCACGTATAACCTAGTGCCAAGACGCTGCCAAAGTGGCAGAAGTCCCCCCTATTTGAGGACCATTCACTCCCGGCAATCTTAAGGCGCAGCAGGACCTGCAGGACAAGTCTGACTGGTCCCCTATTGAGATTCTGCTTATACAGGGAGATTTATTTCCGGTGCTCAGTGGGGTATCGATGGTCGGTGATGGGTATTGACGCTTTCTACCATGTTTACACTCACAGCTAATTATCAAGTTTGCGAAGCACCGCCGCAGTAAAAATCTCAGCAGGCTGTGATGGCAGTCCATCGTAGAAATGCATAGAAGAGTCCTCACTTATACCCATTTTATGTTGATTATGTTACAGAATTTGAAGACATTGTGATGGAGTAGTCAAGCGATTTGATGATCGTGGTTAATTGATTGCATGCCCTGATGAAGTCCCAGTTCAATATTTAGAAAGATGATCGCAAGGATCTGCAAATCTTCATTAAAGGGCCGAAACACTGTGTGTCGACAGTATACATTATAGAAAAATATCATTTTGTGAAGTAAACAAAGCAGAAAGAAAAACCAATTCATGTCTTACCGCTGAGCAATGCTCGAACACATAGACCACAGTGAAATTTAACAACACAATGATTCCATCTATCTATATCAAAGAAAAATAATGCATTAGTTTCTTTTGAAAATGAATGTGGTAGTCTTTTCATACCTATAAAGACACTTTGATAAATTATATGAAATATGTCACCGCTTACAAAGCACCACCATTACTAACCCTAGTTCGCACCTACACACTTTAACGAGCAATGCCAGTACTTTGCCCGCTAAATAAAATCCCATGCTAAATGTTATATGTATGTGAAAATGTATGATTTTCTGTCTGAATTCTGTAATATTGTATTATTGTGTATTGAATATGTTTTTCCTATTGAAAATAAAATTCCTAATTAAAAAAAAGAATAGGTCATGTGAGGCTCAGTGCAGCATTTGCTCTGCATCTGCACATGCTCCACAGGTGGTGCAAGGTCTCGACACAAGAGGGAGGGGAAGTGTTGCACTCTTTTCCTTGTTTCAGTCCAGAGATGGAGGCACGCATCCTATACACTTCTGTGCCAGTGCCTCAAGCACTCCTTTCGTATTTGGAGGCCTTCGAAAAGAGGTACACCGGTGATGCCGCTCCTCATTGTCCATCTGGCTATAAGGTCACCTGGTCACTCCAGGTAACAGAGGGCATTGTGTTCCAGCCGTGGGGTTCGATTTTTACTTTAGTTTGACTTAAATGCAATGTAGTCAATTGAAGCAGACCCAGGCTGCAACTCCCACAATCCAAATGGTAGTGAAACGAAAGTGCAGGGTTGGGAAATTGCGTGAGCAGTGATATGAAGCCATCTGGTAGCCTTACAAGTGGTGTCTTGCAGCCACCATCCTGCTTCCTGGCCAGAGAGCTCACTCAGCACATCTAAGCATCCTTTTACGGTCACATGACTGTCGGCAGAGGACACCTGCAGCTTTGTATTCTCTCGCCGGATCTGAAGGGGGTTCGGGGGGGAACGCGAAGGGTTTCCCCCCGGGGAGGTTTTTGGCGCTGCACACGGCCAGCGAGTGGCCGTTGGGGCAGAGCGCCTCTCCGGGGTATTTAAGGAGCCAGGGAAGGTTCGGGAGGCAGGTGACGGTTGGACTTGGCGATTGTCAAGTCCTGTTGCCTGCTCCCGAGCCTTCCCTGGTATTAGCTGGGTCTAGAGGTGTGCGAGTAGTCAGGTGAGGTAGGGGATTGTTAGTAGAGTGGGCGGGTAGGTAGTTTGTTAGTTAATTAAAGAAAAAAAAATATATATATATTGATAGAATCTTGGGGACCGTGTAGTAGGGGTGCCGTAGATAAGACACCCCTTGCCTGCTTACCGGTGGGTCCCGTTTTGCCTGGTGCGCGGCGTTAGGCTCGGGGGGGGTGCTGTGGGGGATTTTCTTGTCGGGCACTTCCTTCCGTCTTTCGAGGGCCGGCGGGGTGGAGAAGAATTAGCTATATTCTTTTTCTCCTCTGTGGAATTCCCTTGTTGAGGTAGTTAGGCTGAAGGGAAGGGGTGCGTGGGCGGGGGTTTCCCAGGCAGTAGCATTTTCGGCTCGAGCTACGCGGTAGCTTCTTCTGGTCGGGGGGAGGCAGTGCGGTCAACTTAAAGGGACCGTCTTGTTTTTCCTGCACGCGTTAGCTCTAAGCAGGGATAGAGGGCACTGCAGTTCCCTTAAAGGGACAGCGTGTAATTTTCCTGTGCCAGCGCGGTGTGGCCTCTGAGCCACTGGTGGGCAGTGTTCTACTGTCTTTCTAGGCCCCAATTTTGATTGGGGTCTGGGTTTTTGTGTCGGTCTTCTCGTGGTTAGGTCAGGTTTAGGGGAAGGGGTTTTTTAGGGCTAGGGTTTTATGAAAAGGGGGATTTAAAAAAAAAAAAGTTTCTTTTTCCCCAGAATAAGTTGCGATATTCACTATATTGGAAGTATAGATTTTGATTAACGCTTGGGGGTGTTAGTGAATTTTTGATAGCCCAATTTTCTTTTTTTTTTTTTCACAGGATAAGGTTAGTGATCCACGGGTAGGTATCTTGCTCGGGGGCTTAGTTAGTTAGTTTAACTGTCAAAGGGCATATTTTAGTGCACATCCAGATTATTGGTGCACAATGGTGGGCCAGGGAGCGGGCAAGAAGGGTCTGGTTCATGCTAGGGCTCTGAGGGAGGTCCTGGAAATTATCAGCAGGGTGTCTAAGGCCCAGCTAGAAGGGGCGGTGGTGGAGGTCACAGGTGAGATGGAGCTAGGTGGGGGCAGGCCGCAGTGGACAGCTGCGGCAGATGGGCTCTCGCGGCAGTGGTGGTCTGCACCCGCGGCGGGGAGAGGGGAGGTTTGGGAATCCAGGGGCAGGAAGATGAGGAGGGAGACAGACAGGAGGGCTTCCGGGGGGAAATGATTTCGGGTGGGCAGCCAGTGAGGGAGGTAGTGAATGGTAGCCCTAGGGAAGCTAGGAGTGCTCAAAAGGAGGTGGCTCAAGGGAATGAAGGTGGAGGCGGTGATGGGGCACAGAGGGGCGTGTTAGGGCAGAGGGGAAGAGGGGGTAAATATCTGCAGAAGAGTGCAGGTGGGAGAAGGAGGGAGAGGTCCCCATCAATGGAGGAGATTAGAGGGGAGCGCGGAACGGCCCCCCCGGGTAGGAGGAGTGAGGGCGGAGGGCGCTGCGCAGCCCCCACTGTTCAGGTTAGGTATAGGGTTTTAGAACGGCCCCTCCTCGGTCAGCGCAAGGAGAGCCTAGAGCGTGCAGTACCACCCCTAGCGATGAGGATTCCAGGGTGGAGGTCGGAAAGCCTCGCCTGAGAGAAGAGGACCAGGCAGGGGTTTCCGCGGCCCCGCCGAGAAGACGTCAAAGGAGTGGTGGGGCGGATGCCCCGGGCTCGCAAGAGGAAGATCAACTCAACTCGGGCATGAGCTCGCATCCACAATGGTATTTGAGGGGTGATGAAGTTGGATTGGAGGATTATCGGGGGCAGTGGGAGGTGGGTGGTTATACAGCGGTAGGGGAAAGGGGGGAGGAGAGAAGAAGTGGGTGGTGGGATCTGGAAAGGCAGGTGCAGGGTGGTCGGGGGGCAAGAGGGCGGGGGAACTATTCGCTGGGTGAGTCTGCTGACATGTTTTGTCCCCGCAGTAGGAGCCCTTTAAGGAAAGAGATGAGGAGCATCGGTGTGGACGCCAGACCGCAGACGGCAGGCGTGGAAAGAGGTGAGCGGGAAAGGGAATGGTCTTCTGCATGGCAGAGAGAGGTCACAAGAAGGGGGACGGGAAATGAAGGATCTGGACTGCAAGGGGTAAGGAAAGAAGTTGGTGTACAGGCAATTGGAGCCTTGGGGGTTGAGAGGAGCATTTGCTCAGTGGAGGTCCAAACGGACAAGGTGATGGAGCCATTGGTGCTCGAGGTGCAAGATGGAAAAGAAAAGGAGGTTGAAGTGAAAAGCAAGGAGAAAAAACTGCCATACATGGGGATAACAAAACCGTTGGGGGCGCACTTGATGGCAGCGACCAGGGAGAAGATTCAGGCGGGGGAATTTGTAGACGTTTTTAAATTGCTCCATAGGGAAGTGAGAGCTAAGGAGGGGTCTAAAGAAGAGGAGAGGGAACTGGCTGCGTGCCCAAGGGTACCGGTGACTATTGAGAATTGGACGTCGTCATTTATCATTTATGCCAGTGTTTATTGTGAAAAATTCCCTGAGCGTTGTGTGGCCCTACTTAAATATATGGACGTAATTAGGAAGGCTTTCACGAGTTTTGGGGGTTTTGCCTGGGTAAGGTATGATGAGGAATTCAGAGCGAGAATGGCGGAGGACAGTCAGGCGGTCTGGGGGAAGATAGATATGGATCTTTGGCTGCAATGGATGGCCCCAACAAGGCCTGCCCCGACATTGCACACAGCAAGTGGGCTGCCGGTGCCCTTCCGGCCCTTTCTTGGTCGCCCCACCCATGAAGGGGCGGGGACGGAGGCAGAGGGCAGTCCTCAGCAGCATGTTGGGCGTTTAATAAGGACAGCTGCACACAGACCCTGTGTAGGCTCAGGCATGAGTGTAGCAAGTGTGGAGGAAAACACCCTCTTACTCAGTGTTTCCAACAGGGAGACAGGGGGAGGGGAGAGGTTCAAGCAGAGGGGTTGTGGGGAAAAGCTTCTACGCCAATTAAAGTGGGGGTGCTGCAGAAATGGTTGCAATTTTATCCAGACAGGGAAGGGGCGAAGATTTTGAGTGAGGGGTTTAGTCAAGGTTTCAGATTGGGGTACCAGGGCCCAAGGGTGCGCCGGTGGGCTGGAAATCTGAAGTCAGCCAAAGAAAATGTTGAAGTGGTAAGGCAAACATTGAGCAAGGAAATAGCGGCGGGAAGGATCGTAGGGCCATTTGATGACCTGCCGGGTGACTTAGTTATATCCCCATTGGGGGTAGTGCCCAAGAAAACTCCGGGGGAGTTCAGATGAATACACCATTTGTCATGGCCGGAGGGCATGTCAGTCAATGATTTCATTGCCCCGGAAGAATGTGGGGTTGTACATGCAAGTGTGGACCAGGCAGTGGAGCTGGTAAGGAAAGAAGGGTGGGGGGCCTTCATGGCCAAGTGTGACATCAAGGCGGCTTTCAGGTTATTGCCGGTGCACCCGGAGGATTTTTGGTTGTTAGGTTTGCAGTTCGAGGACCGCATATACATAGACAAAGCCTTGCGAATGGGGTGCGCAATTTCCTGCGCGCTGTTTGAACGATTCAGCTCCTTCTTAGAGTGGGTTTTTTCATTTAACTCGGGTTGGGAGAGTGTGCTGCACTATCTGGGTGATTTTCTGTTCATTGGGGCAGATAGAGAGGGAGAGTGCAAGGGAATGCTAAAGTTGTTTCAGGAGCTAATGGAGGATTTAGGTGTGCCGTTAGCGGAAGACAAAACAGAAGGGCCTGCAGTGGTGTTGACATTTCTGGGAATCGAACTGGATTCAGTGGCTATGACCTCACACTTGCCACACGACAAGGTGAGCAAACTGGTGGTGTTGCTGGAGAGGGCGGTAGGGGCCAAGAAAATGACGCTGGTTGACATGCAGAGATTGGTAGGGCATTTGAATTTTGCATGCAAGGTGGTGGCCCCAGGACGGACGTTTTGTAGGAACATGGCGAGGGCTATGGCAGGAGCAAAGTGCCCACATCATCGGATAAGAGTATAGGGGCCAGTGAGGGAGGACTGCAGAATTTGGCTGCGTTTTTTGGAGACGTTTAATGGGGTGTCAATGTGGTTGCAGGGAGACCCGGTGACATGGGAATTACAGATATTTTCGGACGCAGCAGGAGCAGGAGGTTTCGGAGTATTTTGGGGGGGAAAATGGTGTGCGGAGAAATGGCCTGATCTGTGGTTGAAGGAGGGAAGGAGTATAGCATTCCTTGAATTTTTCCCATTACTGGTGGCATTGGAGTTGTGGGGGAAGGATTTGCAGGATAGGAAAGTGAATTTCAATGTTGACAATGAATGCATGGTCCATGTGGTAAACAGGCAGTCAGCAAGGGACTAGAGGGTGGCAAGACTCATGAGAGAGTTTGTGCTGCGATGCATGGAATTGAATGTGGTGTTTAAGGCAACACATGTGCCAGGGAAGGATAATGGCATCGCTGATGCATTATCTCGTTTTCAATGGCAGAGATTCCGTGGATTGGCTCCAGATGCGGATCAGGAGGGGCAGCAGATTCCGGAGGAGCTGTGGAAGATAGGAAGATGAGAGCGCTGGCTTTGGTGGAGGGTTCATTGGCCGGGGCGTCTAAGAAGTCATACAGGAGGGCCTGGGAGGATTTTAATGGGGGGGTGCGCGTAGTTGGAAGGGTAGATGGGATGCCGAAGACCGGAGGAGGGATGAGGTCATGAACTTCCTCCTGAGGTGTATGGACAGGGGCTGGTCAAGAGCAACTATAGCAGGGAAGTTAGCAGGAATTGCTTTCTACGGGAAATGGTTTTGGGGTTTCCAGCCGAGTGGGGGGGAAATGGCGAGTAGGATGTTGGAAGGATGGGCAAGGGAAAGTAAGAGGGACAAGGACAGGAGGAGGCTGATATCGGCTGAATTGCTGCAGAGGTTGGTTAAGGCAGTAGGGGGAGTTTGCTGGTCGGTATGGGAGGGGGAGCTGTTTGCGACCTGTTTTACGTGGTTATTTTTCGGGGCTTTTCGGGTTTCGGAGTTGGTGGGGGGAAAAAGGGGGGCTGGGGGGTTGCAGTGGGAGGATGTGCAAATTACAGAATTGGGTTTGGACATCAAGATTAAGAAGTCTAAAACGGACCAGAAGGGAAAGGGTTCCTGGGTTTTGTTGGGGCAGGGAGCAAGGACGTATGCCCAGTGCAGGCAGGCAGGTTGTGGAAGGAGCGGTGTGGAGGAAAGACAGGCTTGGTGTTTAAGCATGAGGATGGGTCGCCAGTTTCAGTGGCACAAGTTTTGGGGGTATTGCGGAAGGCTCTGCTAGAGGTAGGAGAAAAGGGAGAGGATTTTGGTACACATTCATTCAGGATGGGCGCAGCATCGGAGGGTAATAGGTTGGGTTTCTCGGAGGATAAGGTGAAAAGTTTGGGGCGTTGGAGGTCTGGGAAATACAAGGGGTATGTCAGGGAGTTTCATAAAGGGGAATTTTGAAGGAAGGTGGAGAAGTTGGCTGACAACAGCATGGGGGTTGTATGTATTATGGTGATAATTTTGTAATTTCTTTTTCAGATGCTGTGCGAAAGGAGGGGGAGTTGGCGCAAGTGTGGATTGTCGGCCATTCAATTGTTAAATGGGCTGGGAAAGAAGCGGAGAAAAGGGTTATGGGCAGGCAACTGGGGTGTAGCTATAAGGATGTGGTGGTAAAATGGCAAGGGTTAGGGGGCCTGCGCTGGGACCAGTTGCTGCCTATGTTGGTGGGGTTGCGGGAACGCTACGGGGCGCAGGAGGTGTTGATTATTCACGCTGGGGAGAATGACCTGGTAAGGGATACAGGAGTGGCCCTGCTAAGGAAAATGAAAAGGGATTTAGTCTGGGTGCGGGAAATGTGGCCTCAATCAGAGGTGTTGTGGACTAAGTTGTTGCCGCGCAGAGTGTGGAGGGGAGCGAGGAGCGAGGGAGCGATTGAGCAGGCTAGAAAGGGGATCAACAGAGAAATGGTGAAGTTTTGTGCGTCTGTGGCGGTGCGGGTGATGGAACATAAGGAAATAGTGTATGAGGGCTTTATGATCTTTAGGGAGGATGGTGTACACTTGTCGATTTATGGGAACAATCACTATTTGGCGGACCTGAGCACTTGCCTGGGAGATTGGTTAAAGAGTTGGAAATAAAGTAAAGTTGTGGGGGGGCAGAAAGGACACCTCGGGGGAGGGTTTTTCTGGTGCTGGGGGCATGGCCCCTTTTGATGCGGGGGGAGGGAAGCACAATGGGGGAATGACACGGGAAAGGATGGGGTGGTGCTGTTTGCACAAGCGGGCCACCCCGGGGGAACAGGTATTGAGCCTGGAGGGGCATGGCCCCAGGGAGAAAGCGGGACGCCTGGAAAAGGGGTAAGGAGACGGTAGGGTCCAAGGGACAATTAGGGAGGAAATTGCTTTATTTAATTATTTAATTGTTGGGGGAAATGAAAATGTGTAATTAGTTAATTGGTTGTTTAAATATTTCGTTAGTCTGTAAGGCCATGGAGCCAGGTAAGCGTTTAATTGTAAGCTTTGGCCTGTCACATTAAAGCGACCTTTTCCACTTTTAAATGAGTCTGGGTTTTTGTGCAGTAAGCCAAAAGGAACATAGACCTGTGCCTCTTTGGTTGGAGCACCATTTGCCAAGTTAACGGTGATGGTGGAGTGTGCTAAACGGCAGCATGGAGATGTGACCACCAGAGGGTGCTGTGATCATTGAATGCCACGGGAATCTCCAGTCAGTGCTGAATAGGATTGTGGTTACACCCGAGCAAGAGCTCGCAATTGAATTTTCGCTGTTCTATCACGTCATTTCTGCCTACCCTGAAGTGAGAGCACAGCCGGTCACCCAGGTTTCGTCAACAAA
Organism: Ambystoma mexicanum; assembly: GCF_040938575.1. Taxonomy (NCBI): domain Eukaryota; kingdom Metazoa; phylum Chordata; class Amphibia; order Caudata; family Ambystomatidae; genus Ambystoma; species Ambystoma mexicanum. The sequence continues at coordinate 157,349,174 of NC_090938.1, read as the reverse complement.
GAAGCAGAAGAACAGCACAGAAGCAGCTTTTTAAGAAATAGCTCAACCCAAAATCCCCATAATTCCAGGCTGAAAAACAGGGCTAAGTGGCCTTCTTACACAAGGAATTGGGAAACCTGAGAGCTCTGGTTTACGACCAAATCAACAAACGATTCACAATTGGAAAACAGGTCAACAGCTCTGCTGGATTCACGGTGTGCTCTGCCCTTTTATGACAGCTGTGACTCAACATGTGTTAACGGGATCACAGATGGGACATCACACACATTTTTTACTCTGATGAATCACAGGAAGTGACATCACGCATTTGTTTATCCAATTATGTTATGGCTTCTGAGCCCAGTATTCTTTACTGACAGCTGGATGCTAGGCATGTTAATCAACAGTGATTGAAAACAGGCACAAACAGCTGGCTGTTAAAGCTAATAGATGTGAGTGGGGGCAAGTCAGTGCTGGGGTGGGGTGGGGTTGGCTAGCTTGGATCGAAGAGTCCAACACATTCCGGCATAAGATCAATACTCCGTCCTGCCTCTTCATCTTTCATCACAACATCCGCTCCTGGCACCCTCCATCCCACCACAACACAACAACCCATTCATGGAGTCCGGCTTCCTAACGCCCTATAGCACAACACCCAAACCTGCCTCCTGTCTATCCGAATCCCAAAACATAAAAATACAAAACCCATACCTGGCCTCATGCTCCCTAATCCCAAAAACACTAACATTCAAAACCCAAACCTGGCCTGCTGCCTACTCAACTACCAAAACACTAAAAAACAAACCTAGCCTTCTGGCTCCCTAACTCCCAAAACAGAAAGATACAAAAGCCATACCTGGCCTCCTGTCTACCCAAATCCAAAAACACTGAAATACAAACCACAAACCTGGTCTTCTGGCTGCTCAAGTCCCAAAATGGAAAGATACAAAAGCAACCCCTGGCCTCATGTCTACCCAAATCTCAAAACACTAAAATACAAAACGCAAACCTGGCCTTCTGGCTTCTCAACTCCCCAAACTAGACAGGTCTGTGAACATTAGCCAGTGCCACTTTTAGATAGACTTGCAATATTAGCCTGTGTCACATTTGGATAGGATTGTGAATATTAGCCTGCGTCACATTTGGATAGGATTGTGAATATTAGCCTGCGTCACATTTGGATAGGATTGTGAATATTTGCCTGCGTCACATCTAGACAGGATTTGTAAATATTATTCTGTGCCACATTTAGATAGAATTTGCGATTATTAGCTTGCGTCACATCTAGACAGGTTTGTGAATATTAGCCTGCGCCACATTTAGATAGAAATGTGAATAGTAACCTGTGCCACATTTAGATAGAATGTGGAGATATTCACGTGTCACATCTAGAAAAAATTTGGAAATTAGCATGCATCACATCTAGAAAGTGGTGACACTAACCAACCCACTATACATCTCACCCCTCTGCATACACCTCTGAAACTCTAACCAAACATAACCACACCTCTGAGGGACACCAAACCGCATGAACTTCACTACACTGCAAGAACAAAACAAATCACACATATCCTTGCACATCAGAACATGACAGCTACCAACCGAAAGCCACACCTAAGCTCAGCCAACGGTGTTAACCAAACTGAAGCTGCCAACAGCACATCACTGTTCTCCTGCACTTTTCCTGCTTGGCCCTACTAACTCACCCCACACCCTTTGCTTTTCAGATCCACCAGAGAGCCAGGGGACCACTCCGGTGGTGATAGTGCACGGTACAAATGTCCTTTAACATTAACATTAACGAAACAGAAAGATACAAAAGCTACACCTGGCCTCCTGCTTAGCCAGTTCCCAAAAATACAAAACCGAAACCTGGCCTTGTGGCCCCTCAACCCCCAAAACAGAAATATTACCATCAGCTACACCTGGCCTCCTGCCTACCCAACACCCAAACACTAAAATACAAAACCCAACCCTGGACGTCTGGCTCTTCAACTCCCGATTATCATACACGGGCTACTGGACCAGTTAGGGCTACTGGACTGCATACAAAGACCAATTAGTTAACACACAAACAAGTATAGGTCCAAAACACTTGCTTGTATATTCTGAACGCTTTATATTGGCTTGGATATCCCTCCAACCAACACTAACCATCCTACAGGGGTTATATTGTCCCTAGTGAGCGCTGATGCGCAGCTTATCTAGGATGCGGGGATAGATAAAAAGCTGGCCCTCCATCAGTTCAGCCAATATCGGCAAGCAATAATGTCCACAAAATCAACAGTGAACAAATATTTAAGAATTTGCAGAGAACCGGAGTGTGAACACAGGAGAGAGTTAACACACTTTAAAGCTCCCCACTCATCTGCCCATAAGAGCAAATGGCCCAAAATGTCCCCCTCACAATTCCGACGGCTGAAATGCCCGACTTTTTTTGTTGTTGTTAAAAAAAAACTTTACACCACATATATATGTGGGGGGGTATGGGATATTATAGTAATATGGGGGGGGCTGTGGGGGCTCTCCCCCTGCATATCTATGTGGTGTAAAGGGGGTATAAAAAAAAAGAAAAGTCGGCATTTTCAGCTGTCGCGCTTATGTGTGGTCGCAGTGATCACATATATCCACCATAATATATAAGAACAATTATTTCATATGGATGTCCAAATGATAATTGGACATTCCTCTTAATACACGGTCAACCGGTTTCAGTGTGTTATCTAATTTCTTTCACCCCACTTTCTTCAGGACCCAAGGATGGATTGAGATCTAGTTTACACAGAGCCAGTAGTCACTGCTTCACCTCTTAGGGCTGCTATATTTTTAAGGAAATCCCCTGCTATATAAAGTGGTTTCCTACCAGTAGGGAGACACCAAAAAACAAGTGCAAAAAAGGGGAATGTAATTTCACTATTTAAGTCTTTTGCCCATCAGCACACTAATCAGATTCAGGTAAGTAGACAACTCACCAAATTAGAGAGTATCATTGCTTTGGGGATAACCGTCAACTCCCGGAACAGAAAGATACAAAGCCCACACTGGCATCCCTCCTCTGCGACCTCACTACACAAAACCCATACTTGTCATCTTGTCTGACTACCCCCATAATCCAAAACCCATAAGTCATGTCATGCCTACTCACACCCACAGCCAAATGTCCATACCTGTTGCGCTTCCTCCGCACCCATCTACAAAATCCATACCTGGGATCTAGGTGTTCTACCTCCTCAACCCCAACACATCCCAAAGCACATACCACATATCCTGATACCCCACACCCCCACAGCACAAGACCCACACCTGGCGTCCCAATGTTGACAGATACGTCAGTAGGATTTGAACAGGATCATACACTTTATTTAAAGGGTGAAGCTAGGATTTGATCCCAGGCTGCACCTTACACACTAGATGACACATTGTCTGCGCTCTAACTAATACAAATATGTGCTCATGACTAGCTATAAAGAGCTTACATTCTACCCTGTTTTGTAGAGATCACTTGAAAAATACACAAATCACATTACAAACTGTTAAACCTGCCCGATTTGTGCTTTCGGGGATTACATTTCAAATGGGATGAAGAGTGGGTTTAGTCAAGATAATGAGATGATTGTGCTCCAGAGGAGCTATGTTGTGGTGTTCATCTAGTGGGTCTTGAGAATTGATTCTGGATGTGGGGGAGGGGAGTTGCAAAGTTGTAGGTTTGTTTTAGCTAGGCCTTTCCCTTAATGAAAGTCTCACCAGAAGACCTCCCCATTCCAAGATGCAGCTGGGACTGCAGATGTTGACGACATTAAGGAATTCAGATACGAGCAGAACGTGTTCCGAGCGCTATAATACCCTTCATTTGAAGTCACCTGAGTAAGACGTCCAGAGACGGACTGGGCCATAAAATTGTCTCGGGCACCATTGAAAAGTGGCCCACCGTTGCAAATGGGTATTCATTCCTTTTGTGACACTGAATAGTAACCAAGGGGGAGTATTTTGATAAAGTGTGATGCAAATTGTGCATTTTAGAGAATGTTTACTCAGCAACACTGGTCAAAACTACTATTGCAAAGTGAATGAACTCTTCAAACTGGCTCAATAAGTGGCCCTCTTTGACCTGAAAAACTGGCCCACACCTATATTTTGTGTTTTTGTTTCGGCCATGGGCTATTGCCCTATCCGCCAGTCCGAGCCGGGATACGTCGTAAGATTAGGCGCCCGAGATCGACCAGAGTATATCTTTTTTTTATTTCCAAGAAGCACACTCAAGAAGATTTGAGCAGTTTTCGTCTGCTTCGCAAGGCATGTTCCGGAGCTGCCGGTGGGATGCTAGATTTGAAAGAACTTGCATCAGCGGGTTGAGTGCTCGTTGCTGTGATCTGTGTTGCATCTGCAAGTCGCAGGTTCTAATCCAGGCAAGGCCAACTCAGCCGTTCATCCTTCAGAGGCCGATAAATGAGCGCCAATTTTGATTGGTTAATAATAGTAATGTATGTAAATATGTCCTAAGGTCTCCTTAGCCACAACACTTTAGTTCCCCTCAGTGAAAAGGGGGGCACTGGTGTGGAAGGGGCCACTTTCCTCTGCTCTGGTGGTTCATAAACCAGTTACCAATGGTGCAGACGTGCTGGTCTGGGCAGTGGCGTAACTTTGCTGAAAATGTTGGGGGGGACCTGACATCTAAATGAAAAGGGCCCTTGCCAAAAGAGTGGCACAAAATGCTGTGCCAAAAAATTTGGGGAGGACAAACACCCTTGTCCCCCGTAAAATTATGCCGATTGGTCTGGGAGTGCACTGGTCTGCGGCAGTGGAGTACCGTCTTGCCCGTTCCCCGATCAGGGAACAAGACACTGCCATCTCGGTTCAGAGTACTATATCGCCAAGTCTTAGCTTCGTGTCTCCTTCAATCTTCACTCCAGAGTGAAAGACTAACCCTTCAATAATGGTATGCGCCCCATTAAATCAGAGCCATGGAAGTGAACTTGGAATTGGAGCGGGAGACAATTTAGTTAATTAGAGATAGGGATAGTTATGGAGAGTTGCCATCCTGGCCAACTAGGGTTAGGAAGCTATGTTAAATATTGGATTCTTAAAAGAGAAGCAGTGAAGAAGAGTTTCAACTCAGCACAAGTTATGGAAATAAATTCCTAAAGGCAAGAAAAAAAAACAGTTCGGCTCAGAAGGGCTCATTTTCAGAACTGCTCCAGTCATTCTTTTTCATTCAAGCAGCCATTTTACAGGCCTAGTTAGGGGTCCTCCATCACCTCTTCAAGCAGCCATCTTACAGGCCTGGTCAGGGGTCCTCCATCACCTCTTCAAGCAGCCATCTTACAGGCCTAGTTAGGGGTCCTCCATCACCTCTTCCGAAAGGATCACATTCTGTCGGTATCAGGTAATATTATTCTCACCAAAAATATTGCTGTATATATGGTTGTCGGGAACTGCCATAGGCAATATTTTTAGTGGGGATAATATTTGGGGTTATTGGGAGCAGGGGTTGCGGGGGTGTCCCCCGCTCCCTTTAAAATAATATAGGGTTTGCAGGGGTGTCCCCCACAGGTTCCATGCCTTAATATTGCTGCAAAAATATGGCGATATTTTTGTATGGCGATATTTTGTGTAGGGATATTAACACATAGAACCATTCTGTCTTGCCAAGTGACTCGAGTTAAACATTCAGGATTTAATTAAGTGCCAGGATATTATCCAAGTCTATGCAAAAAGGACAAGCATACTCGTCCTTGGCACTTAAGGGGTTAAGAGAGGATTCCCAGGGGCAGAGGGTGGCTTAGTATTTGGAAGGAAGGAGTCTAGGACAGAACACTAATCAGTCTTGTCCTCTTGTATTGCTTTACATACTCCCTGAACCCCATCGAGGAACAAAATCTGGAGTTTGGTATTTTGCCCCATTACCCTTACCCCGCGAGGGGAGGGGAGCGTTTTCTGTGGATAACCAGAATAAAGGTTGGGGGTCGGCATAACCATGAGGTGGGTCTGTGCGACCTGTGGAAATCAGAGCAGCTTGAACCGGACATGAATGAACATGATATATAAAATTATGTATGTATTTATTTAATTTTTAATTTGTTGCAGCGCACTGAGTCCTTAGGTATCTAGGCGCTAGTTACATTAGCAGCTTTATTTTCCACACTGCAAACAGAAGACTACAAATATTAGAACACAAAATAACGCCAGCATAGAAATGCTCATACTTCACCTGACCCATGAAGGGACTTGAACCTTTTTGTCTGCTATTGGCATCTGGCAATCTTGCAAACATGTACCAGTGCGCTGGCCAGAAATATATGCAGTGCAGATACTGCCTAGCAGGAATACCTCTCCAAATAAATTCTGGTCCTGAAAAAAGGCATAGTACAATAAAGAAGTATCAAGAAGCGTAACATGCATGCCAAGTTGGCCTTGGAGAAATCCCTGATGTTGCCTTGAAGATAAAGCACCTCAAATAATGTAAGGCCCTGATTCAGGCCCAGTATCATAAGGATTCTAAAGCGCCGAAACACGTGTCTCAACCTGATATTTTTAGAATTGTAAAAACATGACTGTCCTACATTTGGAGTTGCTTCTAGCAATTGATTTGCCGACTTGGAAAGTTAATATTCAATAAGGTGGTACCCAGTAGATTGTACTGATCTACGGAGAAGTAGAAGAGCATAATTATAATAATTTAGCATTTATATAGCACTACAAAACCCTCAGGCATCTGAGCGCTGGTTATGATTACCCACGGTGTGTGGTGCTCATTTATCGACCTCGGAAGGATGAAAGGCTGAGTTTGGCCCTGGACCAGTAGGCTCTGCACAGATGTCAAAGTGAGCGCTCTGCTCACTGTGCTATCGGACCGCACCTTACCGCAATATAGTATGGATGATGTGTTGAAGTGGAGATATAAGTGACATTTTATTATTCATTCTAAAGTGCTATCTGACAGGATCAAGCTTTTTAGGGCTCTCTTATTTCTTTTGGGCTACACATATGTGCATTGCTGCAAACAGGACATATCCCATCGGTGTTCTGCTTCTGTTGTATGTTGTCTCTTTTTATAAATATTTAATACATTTGTAGTCACTCGACCTCAAGTTTGTCTTTTGTTGTGGGTTGCTTTGATTTTTACACGACTCGGAGGGCAGCCTTTGCCACTTCTTGTGCATATTTGCATTGTTGACAATATCGCAGCCATATAAAAATATTGTTCTATTGTCAAACACATTACAATTAATTTTTTGTAGATATGTTGTGTGGTGTCACTTTTTTTAATTGTAAATTGATTAACTGTTCTGAATGTCAAAATTACGGAATATCTATGTATGCATATTAAATAATCCTGACAAGGACACTACATCTATTTCTTCATCTTCTGCTGGGGTGCACCTACCGGCACCTAGTGGGATGAAAAAGGTGGGGGCTGCCTAAAGCATCACATGAGGTGCGCCGCCTACGAAACGAGCGGATCGTCGCAGAGCAATCCGTTTCTTGCAAAGATAACAAGCTGAGTTGGGAGCAGTCTGCTGCAGTCTTGTGTTCTGACCACATCATTGTGTTCAGGAAGTGGTTAACAGCACCAAAAACACCGCGGAGCGGAGCAGAGTTGCGAGCTGAGTTGGGAGCAGTCTGCTGCAGTCTTGTGTTCTGACCACATCATTGTGTTCAGGAAGTGGTTAACAGCACCAAAAACACCGCGGAGCGGAGTTGCGAGCTGAGTTGGGAGCAGTCTGCTGCTTTCCGCTGCTTACGCGGAGTCGTAGCAGGATGGAGCCTGACGTGAGACCGCATCCAGTTTCCCACGCGTGGTCACCCCTCATGGGAAAGAAATTAAGAACTAAATCCGAATCGGCCGTGAAACTGGCAAGAATTGGCGCCGTGCAAATGAGCACGGAGCGGGTGGAAATCCTGACAGCGATCCGAAAGCATCTGCCTTTAAAGGGAACGGTGAGTGAATCTGTCATCTTAAACTCCCCCACTTCACCTTCACCTCTCTCTACGATTGAAACTTTTTCTGAAGGTGCTCCCAATGCTCGGCCGGAGAGGTCAAATCAAGGGTCGAGCAAGCATAGTGCCACGACTCCACCTGTATGTACTTCTATCAGGGCGCCGTCCCTCACCCCGGGTGAACCTAAGAAAACACAAAGTAAACGAGATGTCAATGCTGACGCATTTACTCCGTTGGAAGCCCAGTCCCTAGTTGAGCCCTCAGGGAGAGTAGACCTCCTGGATCCTAGGACCTCCATCCCTACTTATTCCGTGAGTCCAGGGGACACCGTTAGGGTGTGTCTGGAGGCCGCTGGTAAGGTGAGGTGGGAAAAAGCGACGGGTGACAAGGGGACGCCCGGCACGCGGGCCACCGAGAGCCATGGAGTGGCGGGTCAAAGGGAGACAACTGACACGAAGGAGCTCCATATGGCAAAGGAAAATGAAAACCTGCGGGCGTGCACTCGCGCACCAAGCCATAAACCGGGTGGTGCCCCACATGCAAATATGAGTACACAGTTCGCTGATATAAATTCTGAGAGTGGTGAAGGAGCGAAGGGGGAAACCCAAAATCCCCAACAACCCCCGCTCAATGTACCACAAAAGGAAGGCCTAGATGGCAGCTACAAGGTCACTCAGGTAACGGCATTGATCCACGGAAATCCTAGTGGTGCTTCACCCACTTTAAAACAAACAAAAAAAGCGAGTAAACATCCTAAAAGATGATCAAATGAACGAAAGCGCTGCTCGGAGACGAGCAGCAGCGAAACGGACTCAGACCTAGATACGGACTTAACTACAGATGCAGAAGAACGGATAAGATACGACGAGGCACCGATCGAAGTGGACTCAGATACTGAAACTACAGAATCGGCTGACCTGATAAAGAAATCAAAGGTTGCATCAAATTCAGAAATCTTGGAAAAAGGGGGAACCAAAAGCTCAACCGACCACACCTTCTTAAAAATAGGAAGAAAGAGGGTACTCCAAGAAAGCAAAAAAACTGGTCACAAAAGATCAAAGTTCGTATCAGAGACGCCAGAACAAATGAGCAAAAAAGTACGAATTAGAAGAGACGCGCAACTAAAGGGGCCTTCCATCCCCCCAAACCAAAACTTCTTGAAGGCCTTTTTCACTCAACATCAAAAAAGAAAAATTCTAACAGAAGACGAAGTATCGGACGCAGACATGTTGGAAGCAGTAGGGGACCTCCCACAAGCTCTTAAAGTGAGAAAATCTGTTTTCGACGCAATTGACATCCAGAGACAGGAGCAGCAAAATGAAAAAGCAAAAGTACAAAGTCTAAAAGACATGGAAGAGCTATTAAGAAACAATATAACAGCTGAGAATACGAATCAAGGCGCGAGGGAAAAACTGAGGGCCTCTTCAATTAGCCAACCTACTTCCTACCCAAAGAAAGTAATTCAAGAGACGAAAAGCCAAACATAAAACCCGAGCAAGGGATCGGAGGTGGTTAAGGAAGTAGAAGGGCAGATTATTAGCGATTTAAACCCAGAGAAAAACCAATCAGTTGATGGGGAGCAGCGGGTGGCTTGGACCAGACCACACCTGTCGCTGGTCTCCCAAAACAAACCAGTCTCAGAGGTAAGGGATTTGTCCAAAACCCATTGGGACCAGGTTTTAGCGAACAAGGGGCGAAGTAATCAAACCATGCTAAATGAAAACGGCCATAACCCTCGACGAGACACCTCATATAATGACCTCCAGGCAATTACACGAAGAAAAGAACAAATCCTGGCATCTCTGAAAAAGAGATGATTAAGTGATATAGCGGCAGCAATGCAAAAGGACTCGCCGAGTAAAAAACCAGACATTATTGCTATCATGTCAGCTATGACTATTGTGCTGGCCCCATTTTGCAAATTATATGAGGCGATCAAAGAAGAGGTGAAAGACAACACCGCTATTTTATCCAACATGATGAATAAAATGTCTCACGTTGAAAGCTATATCACAGCCATAGAAAATCGTGCTACCTCTCCTCATCGCAATTGGGAAAGTAAAATCAGTAAACTTGAGAAAAAGATAGAAATTATGGAACAAATAAACAACAAGCAGAGGGCTCAACTAAACAGCCAAAAACCACAAATCCAGTTATCACAGCCGCAGCCTAAACTGATAGGAAATATCACTCAAACGCTGCTAGCATGGAAAGAGCCAGTTTTCATCAACAAATCCACATCCAAAAGGCTTGACGAAAACCAACACCAGACAGTCGATTTAAGAAGTCCACCTAAAGACGAAAATCAGTCCCGAGTCCTAATAAACAGCAAAAAAACGAAGGCAAACCTGCAAGAAAAGGTAAATTTAAACATCCAACAAAGATGCATAAAGAAGGTGACCTCTCCCAAATCACTGCAAACGGTAGAAGAATGTATGCTAAAGTCTGACTTAATGAACATGTCGATCTATGAAGAAAACGAGCAAACAGAGAAAAGCAGAGACATAGAGCAGATAGAGCAAACTGTCGGACTAGATTTACACCAAAAGGACCAAAACGGAGACAACAGAGGGGTCGAAATGGAAAATGGAAATAAAGAGGCCACGGCGACACCGCAACAAAACCGAGGAGTCGTCGCCCCTAAAGAGAGACCTAAGACAGCTTCAGAAAAGGCAAGTACCAAGCCTAAAGGACTCAATGAAAAAAGCAGCCCAGTGAAATTAAGAGCCCAAAGGGGAGAAAGAGGAGATCATAAAACGAATAAAGACGTACTAAGAGTGTTCAAGCTTGAGCAAAGAGAGTCAGAGAGCGGCCACCTGATTTTGAACAGACCCACAGCCATGAAGATTATGAACAAAACGAAATCTTTATACAAAATCAGACCAGCAGATGTGGTGTTAGTAGAACCATACCACAGAAAGAAAAGGGCCAAAGCCTATGTTCACATTAAAGCAGGAGAAACAGAGCGGATTGACCAACTGGCGTACGAAGAATTAAAGTCATTGGGCTTCACCCTGACTGAGATTACAAAGCCGACGGAGTTAATATTTCCGAGCAAGAAAAAGGCTGATATCGCCGTTAGATCAGTGCACTATAAATCAAGGACGGAAGACCTGTATTGCCAAAACCGCAGACAAGAGGCAGTAGAGAAGGATGGACTACGAGGGCCCTACAGTGACCACCACTGGGATAAGGAGATAAAGAAAACCACACGAAAGAGATATCACGACACTCGTGACGAAATCTGGCAACGTTACAGAAGTGACCAGCGGGACAGGGTTTATAGTCGTTCTGAAGGTAGTCCACCTCGAGGAAGAAAATCAGAGCAACAGAGTGAAGTAGGCAATGAAGCAAGGAGGAGAGATGAAAAAAACAGCTCTCTAGACCTCAGAAATGGTGTAAAATCTGTAAATAAGGAATCAGGCCCCTGGAAATGGTTCACTCAAAAATGGAATAAAAACAACAGAAAATAGCAACGACCTGGGTCGTTCAACGTTGGCGATTTTACACTCTGCTACGACGAGGAACGGCCTGAAATAGAGACCTTTACTCTGTGCTCGTGGAACACAAGAGGGCATGCCCACTTGACAAAGGTCGGTGAGGTAAACCTGGGGTTTTACGATATGATATGTCTCCAAGAGACATGGCTGATGGATAAACCTGTATTGGACGGCTACACAGATGCAATTTCAGCGGCAGTGAAAGGCTTACTAGGCAGACCATCGTCTGGCCTGTTGGTGGCGATTAAAACGGGCCAAGGGTTATCGGCTCCAATTAAATGGAAGGAGGCATACAAAGTATTGGTGGTGTTGACCTCGTGGAAACAGATAAGCGACAAAAATGAAATCAGCTCTACAAAAAATGTAGCAATTATAAATTGTTACTGGAACCCTCAACGGATGTCTATTAAAACATTCTGTGACAACATGAGGGGCACCATCGATAAATTGTATGAGAACTTTGACTCGATCGATATCATAATATGCGGTGACTTTAACGCAAAATGCAGTGTCCTAAGGCCCACTGGTTTGGGTAACGAAAAAGGGAACAGATCAAGAGAAGCGGCTTACGAACGAGGGAAAGCCTTGAACCAAGTTATTAAAGCAAGAAACATCCAAAACGTTGCCAATCTCTTCCCCTTACAAGTAAATCTCCCAACATGGGAACGAAACTCTGCAAGCGCGACCCTTGATTACATTTTTATTTCTGACGGCCTTACAGCAGGTATCACAAGCTTTAAAGTAATAAAAACAGAACACAGTGATCATAACCTGCTTACTTGTGTTTGGCAAGGCAGTAAACCGTCTAAAGAAACATATGAAACAACGCTCGACTTAAACTCCCAAAGAACAAGGCTTAAGATAAGCGAAGCGGACATCGCTAAAATCAAGCAAGGTTGGGTCGAAAAGGTTGATAAATTGCAGGAATTAAACCGTGATGAACGACCAAACTATTTACCCTTGTTATTGGCCTACGAGACCCAGGCTAAAAAGTCCACTAAGATACTTGGGACCGGAAGACATGCATTTAACAAAGCACTGGTTGATAAAAAGAAAAGAGGTGCGCAAACGAAAAAGAATAGCGCAAAAAACAAATGCCTCCGCCGATTGGGAGAAATGGAAGCAAGAAACAAAAGGGTACAAAAATTGGCTAAAACAGCAGAGAGCTTTCCAACTTCAATTAGATGCGGAGCTTATGATGTCCAAACTACAGACAAAAAAATCCAGTGAATTTTGGGGCCTTATAAAAGAAATGACAAACACTCTAGGCTCAGCGCAGACAAACGCGGTGGCCGAATCCAGCTGGATTGCTTATCTGACCCGAGAATTCAAGAGACCAGACGGCGAAGTGTACACGGAGAAAAATCGGTCGAATTCATCCTGGATCGATGTATCCAACCCCAGTGAAATAGAAGCATCAATTAACAAACTAAAAACATCAAGAGCCCCTGGTCCGGATGGCCTTACTAATATGGACTTTAAGCGGTACCCGAAAAAATGGTCAGAATTGATTAGCAAAATCTTTCAGGAGTGTGGCAGAAAAAAGATGATCCCCGAAACATGGCGAACTGCGATCATCGTCCCTATTTACAAAAAGGGAGCCCGAAATGAGCCAGTAAGCTATAGACCCATCGCTCTTTTGGACATTATAGGCAAGATCTTTGCGACGCTGCTATTGACCCATTTTAAATCATGGGAACAAAACAGCCCGTCGAGGGACTTCCTACAAACAGGTTTCCAAAAAAACGGGAGCACATCAATAAACATCCTAATCCTCAACATCATGAAAGCTAAGGTCAAGGATGGGGCGCCCAGGATTTTTTTGGCTTTCGTGGATCTATCGAAGGCCTTCGATAAGATTGCTCATAACAAGTTATGGTCTAAACTACACCACTGGAAATGCCCGGAAGAGGTGTTGGAGCCAATAAAAGCACTCCACGAGAAGACAAAACTCAAGGTCAAACTGAATCAGCAGGGTACATTATCTGAAGAGATTGAAGTCTATAGAGGCGTCAAACAGGGCAGTCCACTGGCCCCTGCCCTGTTTATTGCATTTTTGGGAGATTATGGCCAGTCAGAAAACAAAATTAGAACATTTCCCCCAAAAATAGGAAATACGGAGATCCCTCGCCTGTTGTACGCTGATGATGTCATACTGATTGACCAAACCCCAGTTGGTCTTCAGCGCAAACTTACTAATCTGGCAAAGTATATGAGAGAAAATAACCTGGAGATCAATGAGTCAAAAACCAAGATTTTGGTCTTCGAAAAAAGCAAAAAAAGAACAAAACAGAAGAGATGGTTTCTGGAGAACAATGAAATCGAAACCGTAAAAACCATCAAATACCTAAGGGTATTGATGGATTGTTCTGGAGTGGACATGGCCTGGCAACTTCAACTATGGGAGAAAACAAAGCGGCTGACCGCCCAAGTAAGAGCAGTGGATAGAAAATACGGCAAATTCTCACTTATCCCAGCCATAACCTTCTATAAAACAAAGGTGGTTCCATCAATACTATATGGTGCCGAGTCATCGCGGTGTTTACCACATAAGCTATGGCCCAAACTGGAGGGTTATGTATGGAAAACAGTCCTGGGTTTACACAAATCGACCTCCATGCCAGCAATTAGGCGTGAATTGGGCCTAGTTTCACTGACATCCATGGTGGATCAAAGCGCGATGAGGCTATTTAGAAAAATCATCATGTCTGACTCCCTGCGAATATATGAAATTCTGAGGAAAGAAAAGGAAAAAGGGAAATGCTCTGCCTTATCCAACTGGGCAGAGAAAAGAAAAAATGACCTAGTCCAAATAGCCTGCTCCGAACAAGACCTGAAGGAAAATCCGGATCGTGTCAAACGCAAAATGGAAGAGTGGGATTGGATCACACAGTGGAAAAGGCAACTAAAAACAAACTTTTAGCCACCCTACCTCCCACCTTCAACAAATTAAAGATGCCTTTAAAATACTGTCAAAAATTCCCGGATAAAAAACTGAGAAACCTTCTATTGAAAGCAAGATTGAACTTACTCCCTACGCGGGAGATTATGGCCATTCGTGACCCTAAGACCACAAAGTCCTGCCGCCTCTGCAAAAACCTGGATACGATTGAATCTGTCAAGCACCTTGTGATTAACTGTCCAATGACCAGAGAAAACAGAATAGCTTACCTTCGCCCTCTGCTAGACAACGCCTGGATCTTGGAGCCCGACGAGTGGTGGGATAGACTAATCTCAGGAGAGAAAGCGAATTGGGCAGTGGCAATGGCGAAGCAAATAGAGCTAGCGATGAAAGAAATAAATTTGCATAACACCTCATCGCAATCACAATAAAGGATAGACTTTCTTTTTTTCTCTATCACCCACTTAAAGTCGCAACGCACAGGAAGCGTGAACTGTGAAATTTAGTGTCGGAGGAAAAAATTCGATGGTGGCGTTGCGTGAAGACTTTACCTCGGAAACGGAAGGAAAGAGAGAGGACAAATTTGTTTTACTTTTGATAAAACTCAGTTTTTCTTTGTTTTTAAACTGAGTAAATGTTTCAATTAAAAAAAAAAAAAAACATATTTTTGTTGCGTTCCAATCAAATTCTGAGCTACTGTGGGGAAGAAATAATTCAGCACATTATATTGAAGGCATGCTTACTCACTGAAAGCAATTACGATGCATATGGTTCTCTATTTAGTGTTAATGAAAAGTAAAACATTCAAGTTAACACAAGCATGCTTGTGTGGTCTTTAAGGTGTGCTGAGTGGACCCTTTGAGGCAAGCTTGATTGTTTATGAGTAGCCAGGGAACAGGCCCCAGAAGGCAGATAGCAGCAGCCTGTCAGGGAACAGGCCCCAGAAGGCAGATAGCAGCAGCCTGTCAGGGAACAGGCCCCAGAAGGCAGATAGCAGCAGCCTGTCAGGGAACAGGCCCCAGAAGGCAGATAGCAGCAGCCTGTCAGGGAACAGGCCCCAGAAGGCAGATAGCAGCAGCCTGTCAGGGAACAGGCCCCAGGAGACAGATAGCAGCAGCCTGTCAGGGAACAGGCAGATAGCAGCAGCCTGTCAGGGAACAGGCCCCAGAAGGCAGATAGCAGCAGCCTGTCAGGGAACAGGCCCCAGAAGGCAGATAGCAGCAGCCTGTCAGGGAATAGGACCCAGGAGGCAGATAGCAGCAGCCTGTCAGGGAATAGGACCCAGAAGGCAGATAGCAGCAGCCTGTCAGGGAACAGGCCCCAGAAGGCAGATAGCAGCAGCCTGTCAGGGAACAGGCCCCAGAAGGCAGATAGCAGCAGCCTGTCAGGGAACAGGCCCCAGGAGACAGATAGCAGCAGCCTGTCAGGGAACAGGCAGATAGCAGCAGCCTGTCAGGGAACAGGCCCCAGAAGGCAGATAGCAGCAGCCTGTCAGGGAACAGGCCCCAGAAGGCAGATAGCAGCAGCCTGTCAGGGAACAGGCCCCAGAAGGCAGATAGCAGCAGCCTGTCAGGGAACAGGCCCCAGAAGGCAGATAGCAGCAGCCTGTCAGGGAACAGGCCCCAGAAGGCAGATAGCAGCAGCCTGTCAGGGAACAGGCCCCAGGAGACAGATAGCAGCAGCCTGTCAGGGAACAGGCAGATAGCAGCAGCCTGTCAGGGAACAGGCCCCAGAAGGCAGATAGCAGCAGCCTGTCAGGGAACAGGCCCCAGAAGGCAGATAGCAGCAGCCTGTCAGGGAACAGGCCCCAGGAGACAGATAGCAGCAGCCTGTCAGGGAACAGGCCCCAGGACACAGATAGCAGCAGCCTGTCAGGGAACAGGCAGATAGCAGCAGCCTGTCAGGGAACAGGCCCCAGAAGGCAGATAGCAGCAGCCTGTCAGGGAACAGGCCCCAGAAGGCAGATAGCAGCAGCCTGTCAGGGAACAGGCCCCAGGAGACAGATAGCAGCAGCCTGTCAGGGAACAGGCAGATAGCAGCAGCCTGTCAGGGAACAGGCCCCAGAAGGCAGATAGCAGCAGCCTGTCAGGGAACAGGCCCCAGAAGGCAGATAGCAGCAGCCTGTCAGGGAACAGGCCCCAGAAGGCAGATAGCAGCAGCCTGTCAGGGAACAGGCCCCAGGAGACAGATAGCAGCAGCCTGTCAGGGAACAGGCAGATAGCAGCAGCCTGTCAGGGAACAGGCCCCAGAAGGCAGATAGCAGCAGCCTGTCAGGGAACAGGCCCCAGAAGGCAGATAGCAGCAGCCTGTCAGGGAATAGGACCCAGGAGGCAGATAGCAGCAGCCTGTCAGGGAATAGGACCCAGAAGGCAGATAGCAGCAGCCTGTCAGGGAACAGGCCCCAGAAGGCAGATAGCAGCAGCCTGTCAGGGAACAGGCCCCAGAAGGCAGATAGCAGCAGCCTGTCAGGGAACAGGCCCCAGGAGACAGATAGCAGCAGCCTGTCAGGGAACAGGCAGATAGCAGCAGCCTGTCAGGGAACAGGCCCCAGAAGGCAGATAGCAGCAGCCTGTCAGGGAACAGGCCCCAGAAGGCAGATAGCAGCAGCCTGTCAGGGAATAGGACCCAGGAGGCAGATAGCAGCAGCCTGTCAGGGAATAGGACCCAGGAGGCAGATAGCAGAAGCCTGTCAGGGAACAGGCCCCAGAAGGCAGATAGCAGCAGCCTGTCAGGGAACAGGCCCCAGGAGGCAGATAGCAGCAGCCTGTCAGGGAATAGGACCCAGGAGGCAGATAGCAGAAGCCTGTCAGGGAACAGGCCCCAGGAGACAGATAGCAGCAGCCTGTCAGGGAACAGGCAGCAGTAGGCAGATAGCAGCAGCCTGTCAGGGAACAGGCCCCAGGAGGCAGATAGCAGCAGCCTGTCAGGGAACAGGCCCCAGGAGGCAGATAGCAGTAGCCTGTCAGGGAACAGGCCCCAGGAGGCAGATAGCAGCAGCCTGTCAGGGAACAGGCAGCAGTAGGCAGATAGCAGCAGCCTGTCAGGGAACAGGCCCCAGGAGGCAGATAGCAGCAGCCTGTCAGGGAACAGGTCCCAGGAGGCAGATAGCAGCAGCCTGTCAGGGAACAGGCCCCAGGAGGCAGATAGCAGTAGCCTGTCAGGGAACAGGCCCCAGGAGGCAGATAGCAGCAGCCTGTCAGGGAATAGGTCCCAGGAGGCAGATAGCAGAAGCCTGTCAGGGAACAGGCCCCAGGAGACAGATAGCAGCAGCCTGTCAGGGAACAGGCAGATAGCAGCAGCCTGTCAGGGAACAGGCCCCAGGAGGCAGATAGCAGCAGCCTGTCAGGGAACAGGCCCCAGGAGGCAGATAGCAGCAGCCTGTCAGGGAATAGGACCCAGGAGGCAGATAGCAGAAGCCTGTCAGGGAACAGGCCCCAGGAGACAGATAGCAGCAGCCTGTCAGGGAACAGGCAGCAGTAGGCAGATAGCAGCAGCCTGTCAGGGAACAGGCCCCAGGAGGCAGATAGCAGCAGCCTGTCAGGGAACAGGTCCCAGGAGGCAGATAGCAGCAGCCTGTCAGGGAACAGGCCCCAGGAGGCAGATAGCAGTAGCCTGTCAGGGAACAGGCCCCAGGAGGCAGATAGCAGCAGCCTGTCAGGGAATAGGTCCCAGGAGGCAGATAGCAGAAGCCTGTCAGGGAACAGGCCCCAGGAGACAGATAGCAGCAGCCTGTCAGGGAACAGGCAGATAGCAGCAGCCTGTCAGGGAACAGGCCCCAGGAGGCAGATAGCAGCAGCCTGTCAGGGAACAGGCCCCAGGAGGCAGATAGCAGCAGCCTGTCAGGGAACAGGCCCCAGGAGGCAGATAGCAGAAGCCTGTCAGGGAACAGGCAGCATCAGGGAACAGGCAGCAGCAGGCAGATAGCAGCAGCCTGTTGGGGAAAAGGCCCCAGGAGGCAGATAGCAGCAGCCTGTCAGGGAACAGGAACCGGCAGGCAGAAAGCAGCAGCCTGTCAGGGAACAGGCCCAAGGAGGCAGATAGCAGCAGCCTGTCAGGGAACAGGAACCAGCAGGCAGAAAGCAGCAGCCTGTCAGGGAACAGGCCCCAGGAGGCAGATAGCAGCAGCCTGTCAGGGAACAGGCCCCAGGAGGCAGATAGCAGAAGCCTGTCAGGGAACAGGCCCCAGGAGGCAGATAGCAGCAGCCTGTCAGGGAACAGGCCCCAGGAGGCAGATAGCAGAAGCCTGTCTGGGAACAGGCAGCAGCAGGCAGATAGCAGCAGCCTGTCAGGGAACAGGCAGCAGCAGGCAGATAGCAGCAGCCTGCCAGGGAAGAGGCCCCAGGAGGCAGATAACAGCAGCCTGTAGGGGAACAGGCCCCAGGAGGCAGATAGCAGAAGCCTGTCAGGGAACAGGCAGCATCAGGGAACAGGCATCAGCAGGCAGACAGCAGCAGCCTGTCAGGGAACAGGCCCCAGGAGGCAGATAGCAGAAGCCTGTCTGGGAACAGGCAGCAGCAGCCAGATAGCAGCAGCCTGTCAGGGAACAGGCAGCAGCAGGCAGATAGCAGCAGCCTGCCAGGGAAGAGGCCCCAGGAGGCAGATAACAGCAGCCTGTAGGGGAACAGGGCCCAGGAGGCAGATAGCAGAAGCCTGTCAGGGAACAGGCAGCATCAGGGAACAGGCATCAGCAGGCAGACAGCAGCAGCCTGTCAGGGAACAGGCACCAGCAGGCAGATAGCAGCAGCCTGTCAGGGAACAGCCCCCAGGAGGCAGATAGCTTAAGCCTGTCAGGGAACAGGCACCAGCAGGCAGATAGCAGCAGCCTGTCAGGGAACAGGCCCCAGGAGGCAGATAGCAGCAGCCTGTCAGGGAACAGGCACCAGCAGGCAGATAGCAGCAGCCTGTCAGGGAACAGGCCCCAGGAGGCAAATAGCAGAAGCCTGTCAGGGAACAGGCACCAGTAGGCAGATAGCAGCAGCCTGTCAGGGAACAGGCAGCAGCAGGAAGATAGCAGCGCCTGTCAGGGAACAGGCCCCAGGAGGCAGATAGCAGCAGCCTGTCAGGGAACAGGCACCAGCAGGCAGATAGCAGCAGCCTGTCAGGGAACAGCCCCCAGGAGGCAGATAGCTTAAGCCTGTCAGGGAACAGGAACCAGCAGGCAGATAGCAGCAGCCTGTCAGGGAACAGGCACCAGCAGGCAGATAGCAGCAGCCTGTCAGGGAACAGGCCCCAGGAGGCAGATAGCAGCAGCCTGTCAGGGAACAGGCACCAGCAGGCAGATAGCAGAAGCCTGCCAGGGAACAGGCACCAGGAGGCAGTTAGCAGAAGCCTGTCACGGGACAGGCACCAGCAGGCAGATAGCAGCAGCCTGCCAGGGAACAGGCACCGGCAGGCAGATAGCAGCAGCCTGTCAGGGGACAGGCACCAGCAGGCAGTTAGCAGAAGCCTGTCAGGGAACAGGCACCGGCAGGCAGATAGCAGCAGCCTGTCAGGGGACAGGCACCAGCAGGCAGATAGCAGCAGCCTGTCAGGGGACAGGCACCGGCAGGCAGATAGCAGCAGCCTGTCAGGGAACAGGCCCCAGGAGGCAGATAGCAGCAGCCTGTCAGGGAACAGGCACCGGGAGGCAGATAGCAGCAGCCTGTCAGTGAACAGGCACCAGCAGGCAGATAGCAGAAGCCTGTCAGGGAACAGTCCCCAGGAGGCAGATAGCAGCAGCCTGTCCGGGAACAGGCACCAGCAGGAAGATAGCTTAAGCCTGTCAGGGAACAGGCACCAGCAGGCAGATAGTAGCAGCCTGTCAGGGAACAGGCAGATAGCAGCAGCCTGTCAGGGAACAGGCACCAGCGGGCAGATAGCAGTATCCTGTCAGGGAACAGGCACCAGCAGGCAGATAGCAGCAGCCTGTCAGGGAACAGGCCCCAGGAGGCAGATAGCTTAAGCCTGTCAGGGAACAGGCACCAGCAGGCAGATAGCAGCAGCCTGCCAGGGAACAGACACCAGCAGGCAGATAGCAGCAGCCTGTCAGGGAACAGGCACCAGCAGGCATAAAGCAGAAGCCTGTCAGGGAACAGGCCCCAGGAGGCAGATAGCAGCAGCCTGTCCGGGAACAGGCACCAGCAGGCAGATAGCAGCAGCCTGTCAGGGAACAGGCCCCAGGAGGCAGATAGCTTAAGCATGTCAGGGAACAGACCCCAGCAGGCAGATAGCAGCAGCCTGTCAGGGAAAAGGCACCAGCAGGCAGATAGCAGCAGCCTGTCAGGGAACAGGCCCCAGGAGGCAGATAGCAGCAGCCTGTCAGGGGACAGGCACCAGCAGGCAGATAGCAGAAGCCTGCCAGGGGACAGGCACCAGGAGGCAGTTAGCAGAAGCCTGTCAGGGGACAGGCACCAGCAGGCAGATAGCAGCAGCCTGCCAGGGGACAGGCACCAGCAGGCAGATAGCAGCAGCCTGCCAGAGGACAGGCACCAGCAGGCAGTTAGCAGAAGCCTGTCAGGGGACAGGCACCAGCAGGCAGATAGCAGCAGCCTGCCAGGGGACAGGCACCAGCAGGCAGATAGCAGCAGCCTGTCAGGGAACAGTCCCCAGGAGGCAGATAGCAGCAGCCTGTCCGGGAACAGGCACCAGCAGGCAGATAGCAGAAGCCTGTCAGGGAACAGGCACCAGCAGGCAGATAGCAGCAGCCTGTCAGGGAACAGGCACCAGCAGGCAGATAGCAGCAGCCTGTCAGGGAACAGGCACCAGCAGGCAGATAGCAGCAACCTGTCAGGGAACAGGCCCCAGCAGGCAGATAGCAGACGCCTGTCAGGGAACAGGCACCAGCAGGCAGATAGCAGCAGCATGTCAGGGAGCAGGCACCAGCAGGCAGATAGCAGCATCCTGTCAGGGAACAGGCACCAGCAGGCAGATAGCAGCAGCCTGTCAGGGAACAGGCCCCATGAGGCAGATAGCTTAAGCCTGTCAGGGAACAGGCACCAGCAGGCATTTAGCAGCAGCCTGTCAGGGAACAGGCACCAGCAGGCAGATAGCAGCAGCCTGTCAGGGAACAGGCACCAGCAGGCAGATAGCAGAATCCTGTCAGGGAAAAGGCCCCAGGAGGCAGATAGCAGCAGCCTGTCCGGGAACAGGCACCAGCAGGCAGATAGCAGCAGCCTGTCAGGGAACAGGCCCCAGGAGGCAGATAGCAGCAGCCTGTCAGGGAACAGGCCCCAGGAGGCAGATAGCAGCAGCCTGTCAGGGAACAGGCACCAGCAGGCAGATAGCAGCAGCCTGTCAGGGAACAGGCACCAGCAGGCAGATAGCAGCAGCCTGTCAGGGAACAGGCCCCAGGAGGCAGATGGCCCCAGGAGGCAGATAGCAGCAGCAGCCTGTCAGGGAACAGGCACCAGCAGGCAGATAGCAGCAGCTTGTCAGGGAACAGGCCCCAGGAGGCAGATTGCAGCAGCCTGTCAGGGAACAGGCACCAGCAGGCAGATAGCAGCAGCCTGTCAGGGAACAGGCCCCAGGAGGCAGATAGCAGCAGCCTGTCAGGGAACAGGCACCGGGAGGCAGATAGCAGCAGCCTGTCAGTGAACAGGCACCAGCAGGCAGATAGCAGAAGCCTGTCAGGGAACAGTCCCCAGGAGGCAGATAGCAGCAGCCTGTCCGGGAACAGGCACCAGCAGGAAGATAGCTTAAGCCTGTCAGGGAACAGGCACCAGCAGGCAGATAGTAGCAGCCTGTCAGGGAACAGGCCTTAGCAGGCAGATAGCAGCAGCCTGTCAGGGAACAGGCACCAGCGGGCAGATAGCAGTATCCTGTCAGGGAACAGGCACCAGCAGGCAGATAGCAGCAGCCTGTCAGGGAACAGGCCCCAGGAGGCGGATAGCTTAAGCCTGTCAGGGAACAGGCACCAGCAGGCAGATAGCAGCAGCCTGCCAGGGAACAGGCACCAGCAGGCAGATAGCAGCAGCCTGTCAGGGAACAGGCACCAGCAGGCATAAAGCAGAAGCCTGTCAGGGAACAGGCCCCAGGAGGCAGATAGCAGCAGCCTGTCCGGGAACAGGCACCAGCAGGCAGATAGCAGCAGCCTGTCAGGGAACAGGCCCCAGGAGGCAGATAGCTTAAGCATGTCAGGGAACAGACCCCAGCAGGCAGATAGCAGCAGCCTGTCAGGGAACAGGCACCAGCAGGCAGATAGCAGCAGCCTGTCAGGGAACAGGCCCCAGGAGGCAGATAGCAGCAGCCTGTCAGGGGACAGGCACCAGCAGGCAGATAGCAGAAGCCTGCCAGGGGACAGGCACCAGGAGGCAGTTAGCAGAAGCCTGTCAGGGGACAGGCACCAGCAGGCAGATAGCAGCAGCCTGCCAGGGGACAGGCACCAGCAGGCAGATAGCAGCAGCCTGCCAGGGGACAGGCACCAGCAGGCAGTTAACAGAAGCCTGTCAGGGGACAGGCACCAGCAGGCAGATAGCAGCAGCCTGCCAGGGGACAGGCACCAGCAGGCAGATAGCAGCAGCCTGTCAGGGAACAGTCCCCAGGAGGCAGATAGCAGCAGCCTGTCCGGGAACAGGCACCAGCAGGCAGATAGCAGCAGCCTGTCAGGGAACAGGCACCAGCAGGCAGATAGCAGCAACCTGTCAGGGAACAGGCCCCAGCAGGCAGATAGCAGAAGCCTGTCAGGGAACAGGCACCAGCAGGCAGATAGCAGCAGCATGTCAGGGAGCAGGCACCAGCAGGCAGATAGCAGCATCCTGTCAGGGAACAGGCACCAGCAGGCAGATAGCAGCAGCCTGTCAGGGAACAGGCCCCATGAGGCAGATAGCTTAAGCCTGTCAGGGAACAGGCACCAGCAGGCATTTAGCAGCAGCCTGTCAGGGAACAGGCACCAGCAGGCAGATAGCAGCAGCCTGTCAGGGAACAGGCACCAGCAGGCAGATAGCAGAATCCTGTCAGATAACAGGCCCCAGGAGGCAGATAGCAGCAGCCTGTCCGGGAACAGGCACCAGCAGGCAGATAGCAGCAGCCTGTCAGGGAACAGGCCCCAGGAGGCAGATAGCAGCAGCCTGTCAGGGAACAGGCACCAGCAGGCAGATAGCAGCAGCCTGTCAGGGAACAGGCACCAGCAGGCAGATAGCAGCAGCCTGTCACGGAACAGGCCCCAGGAGGCAGATGGCCCCAGGAGGCAGATAGCAGCAGCAGCCTGTCAGGGAACAGGCACCAGCAGGCAGATAGCAGCAGCTTGTCAGGGAACAGGCCCCAGGAGGCAGATTGCAGCAGCCTGTCAGGGAACAGGCACCAGCAGGCAGATAGCAGCAGCCTGTCAGGGAACAGCCCCCAGGGGCAGATAGCTTAAGCCTGTCAGGGAACAGGCACCAGCAGGCAGATAGCAGCAGCCTGTCAGGGAACAGGCCCCAGGAGGCAGATAGCAGCAGCCTGTCAGGGAACAGGCACCAGCAGGCAGATAGCAGCAGCCTGCCAGGGAACAGGCCCCAGGAGGCAGATAGCAGCAGCCTGTCAGGGAACAGGCACCAGCAGGCAGATAGCAGCAGCCTGTCAGGGAACAGGCCCCAGGAGGCAGATAGCAGCAGCCTGTCAGGGAACAGGCCCCAGGAGGCAGATAGCAGCAGCCTGTCAGGGAACAGGCACCAGCAGGCAGATAGCAGCAGCCTGTCAGGGAACAGGCACCAGCAGGCAGATAGCAGAAGCCTGTCAGGGAACAGTCACCAAGAGGCAGTTAGCAGCAGCCTGTCAGGGAACAGGCACCAGCAGGCAGATAGCAGCAGCCTGTCAGGGAACAGGCACCAGGAGGCAGATAGCAGAAGCCTGTCAGGGGACCAGCAGGCAGATAGCAGCAGCCTGTCAGGGAACAGGCCCCGGCAGGCAGATAGCAGCAGCCTGTCAGGGAATAGGTAGCAGCAGGAAGATAGCAGCGCCTGTCAGGGAACAGGCCCCGGCAGGCAGATAGCAGCAGCCTGTCAGGGAATAGGTAGCAGCAGGAAGATAGCAGCGCCTGTCAGGGAACAGGCCCCAGGAGGCAGATAGCAGCAGCCTGTCAGGGAACAGGCACCAGCAGGCAGATAGCAGCAGCCTGTCAGGGAACAGCCCCCAGGAGGCAGATAGCTTAAGCCTGTCAGGGAACAGGCACCAGCAGGCAGATAGCAGCAGCCTGTCAGGGAACAGGCACCAGCAGGCAGATAGCAGCAGCCTGTCAGGGAACAGGCCCCAGGAGGCAGATAGCAGCAGCCTGTCAGGGAACAGGCACCAGCAGGCAGATAGCAGAAGCCTGCCAGGGAACAGGCACCAGGAGGCAGTTAGCAGAAGCCTGTCACGGGACAGGCACCAGCAGGCAGATAGCAGCAGCCTGCCAGGGAACAGGCACCAGCAGGCAGATAGCAGCAGCCTGTCAGGGGACAGGCACCAGCAGGCAGTTAGCAGAAGCCTGTCAGGGAACAGGCACCAGCAGGCAGATAGCAGCAGCCTGTCAGGGGACAGGCACCAGCAGGCAGATAGCAGCAGCCTGTCAGGGAACAGGCCCCAGGAGGCAGATAGCAGCAGCCTGTCAGGGAACAGGCACCAGGAGGCAGATAGCAGCAGCCTGTCAGGGAACAGGCCCCAGCAGGCAGATAGCAGAAGCCTGTCAGGGAACAGTCCCCAGGAGGCAGATAGCAGCAGCCTGTCCGGGAACAGGCACCAGCAGGCAGATAGCTTAAGCCTGTCAGGGAACAGGCACCAGCAGGCAGATAGCAGCAGCCTGTCAGGGAACAGGCCCCAGGAGGCAGATAGCAGAAGCCTGTCAGGGAACAGGCCCCAGCAGGCAGATAGCAGCAGCCTGTCAGGGAACAGGCACCAGCGGGCAGGTAGCAGCAGACTGTCAGGGAACAGGCACCAGTAGGCAGATAGCAGCAGCCTGTCAGGGAACAGGCCCCAGCGGGCAGATAGCAGAAGCCTGTGAGGGAACAGGCACCAGCAGGCAGATAGCAGCAGCCTGTCAGGGAGCAGGCACCAGCGGGCAGATAGCAGCATCCTGTCAGGGAACAGGCACCAGCAGGCAGATAGCAGCAGCCTGTCAGGGAACAGGCCCCAGGAGGCAGATAGCTTAAGCCTGTCAGGGAACAGGCACCAGCAGGCAGATAGCAGCAGCCTGCCAGGGAACAGACACCAGCAGGCAGATAGCAGCAGCCTGTCAGGGAACAGGCACCAGCAGGCAGAAAGCAGAAGCCTGTCAGGGAACAGGCCCCAGGAGGCAGATAGCTTAAGCCTGTCTGGGAACAGACCCCAGCAGGCAGATAGCAGCAGCCTGTCAGGGAACAGGCACCAACAGGCAGATAGCAGCAGCCTGTCAGGGAACAGGCCCCAGGAGGCAGATAGCAGCAGCCTGTCAGGGGACAGGCACCAGCAGGCAGATAGCAGAAGCCTGCCAGGGGACAGGCACCAGGAGGCAGTTAGCAGAAGCCTGTCAGGGGACAGGCACCAACAGGCAGATAGCAGCAGCCTGCCAGGGGACAGGCACCAGCAGGCAGATAGCAGCAGCATGCCAGGGGACAGGCACCAGCAGGCAGTTAGCAGAAGCCTGTCAGGGGACAGGCACCAGCAGGCAGATAGCAGCAGCCTGCCAGGGGACAGGAACCAGCAGGCAGATAGCAGCAGCCTGTCAGGGAACAGTCCCCAGGAGGCAGATAGCAGCAGCCTGTCCGGGAACAGGCACCAGCAGGCAGATAGCAGAAGCCTGTCAGGGAACAGGCACCAGCAGGCAGATAGCAGCAGCCTGTCAGGGAACAGGCACCAGCAGGCAGATAGCAGCAGCCTGTCAGGGAACAGGAACCAGCAGGCAGATAGCAGAAGCCTGTCAGGGAACAGTCACCAAGAGGCAGTTAGCAGCAGCCTGTCAGGGAACAAGCACCAGCAGGCAGATAGCAGCAGCCTGTCAGGGAGCAGGCACCAGCAGGCAGATAGCAGCAGCCTGTCAGGAGACCAGCAGGCAGATAGCAGCAGCCTGTCAGGGAACAGGCCCCGGCAGGCAGATAGCAGCAGCCTGTCAGGGAACAGGCACCAGAGGGCAGATCGCACCAGCCTGTCAGGGAACAGGCCCCAGGAGGCAGATAGCTTAAGCCTGTCAGGAAACAGGCACCAGCAGGCAGATA
Organism: Ambystoma mexicanum; assembly: GCF_040938575.1. Lineage (NCBI taxonomy): Eukaryota > Metazoa > Chordata > Amphibia > Caudata > Ambystomatidae > Ambystoma > Ambystoma mexicanum. Next base: position 157,322,732 of record NC_090938.1, on the reverse strand, counting down.
GCAGCAGCCTATCAGGGAACAGGCCCCAGGAGGAAGATAGCAGCAGCCTGTCAGGGAACAGGCACCAGCAGGCAGATAGCAGAAGCCTGCCAGGGAACAGGCACCAGGAGGCAGTTAGCAGAAGCCTGTCACGGGACAGGCACCAGCAGGCAGATAGCAGCAGCCTGCCAGGGAACAGGCACCAGCAGGCAGATAGCAGCAGCCTATCAGGGAACAGGCCCCAGGAGGAAGATAGCAGCAGCCTGTCAGGGAACAGGCACCAGCAGGCAGATAGCAGAAGCCTGCCAGGGAACAGGCACCACGAGGCAGTTAGCAGAAGCCTGTCACGGACAGGCACCAGCAGGCAGATAGCAGCAGCCTGCCAGGGAACAGGCACCAGCAGGCAGATAGCAGCAGCCTGTCAGGGGACAGGCACCAGCAAGCAGTTAGCAGAAGCCTGTCAGGGAACAGGCACCAGCAGGCAGATAGCAGCAGCCTTCCAGGGGACAGGCACCAGCAGGCAGATAGCAGCAGCCTGTCAGGGGACAGGCACCAACAGGCAGATAGCAGCAGCCTGTCAGGGAACAGGCCCCAGGAGGCAGATAGCAGCAGCCTGTCAGGGAACAGGCACCAGGAGGCAGATAGCAGCAGCCTGTCAGGGAACAGGCCCCAGCAGGCAGATAGCAGAAGCCTGTCAGGGAACAGGCACCAGCAGGCAGATAGAAGCAGCCTGTCAGGGAACCGGCACCAGCAGGCAGATAGCAGCAACCTGTCAGGGAACAGGCCCCAGCAGGCAGATAGCAGAAGCCTGTCAGGGAACAGGCACCAGCAGGCAGATAGCAGCAGCCTGTCAGGGAGCAGGCACCAGCAGGCAGATAGCAGCATCCTGTCAGGGAACAGGCACCAGCAGGCAGATAGCAGCAGCCTGTCAGGGAACAGGCCCCAGGAGGCAGATAGCTTAAGCCTGTCAGGGAACAGGCACCAGCAGGCATTTAGCAGCAGCCTGTCAGGGAACAGGCACCAGCAGGCAGATAGCAGCAGCCTGTCAGGGAACAGGCACCAGCAGGCAGATAGCAGAATCCTGTCAGGGAACAGGCCCCAGGAGGCAGATAGCAGCAGCCTGTCCGGGAACAGGCACTAGCAGGCAGATAGCAGCAGCCTGTCAGGGAACAGGCCCCAGGAGGCAGATAGCAGCAGCCTGTCAGGGAACAGGCCCCAGGAGGCAGATAGCAGCAGCCTGTCAGGGAACAGGCACCAGCAGGCAGATAGCAGCAGCCTGTCAGGGAACAGGCACCAGCAGGCAGATAGCAGCAGCCTGTCAGGGAACAGGCCCCAGGAGGCAGATGGCCCCAGGAGGCAGATAGCAGCAGCCTGTCAGGGAACAGGCACCAGCAGGCAGATAGCAGCAGCTTGTCAGGGAACAGGCCCCAGGAGGCAGATAGCAGCAGCCTGTCAGGGAACAGGCACCAGCAGGCAGATAGCAGCAGCCTGTCAGGGAACAGCCCCCAGGGGCGGATAGCTTAAGCCTGTCAGGGAACAGGCACCAGCAGGCAGATAGCAGCAGCCTGTCAGGGAACAGGCACCAGCGGGCAGGTAGCAGCAGACTGTCAGGGAACAGGCACCAGTAGGCAGATAGCAGCAGCCTGTCAGGGAACAGGCCCCAGCGGGCAGATAGCAGAAGCCTGTGAGGGAACAGGCACCAGCAGGCAGATAGCAGCAGCCTGTCAGGGAGCAGGCACCAGCGGGCAGATAGCAGCATCCTGTCAGGGAACAGGCACCAGCAGGCAGATAGCAGCAGCCTGTCAGGGAACAGGCCCCAGGAGGCAGATAGCTTAAGCCTGTCAGGGAACAGGCACCAGCAGGCAGATAGCAGCAGCCTGCCAGGGAACAGACACCAGCAGGCAGATAGCAGCAGCCTGTCAGGGAACAGGCACCAGCAGGCAGAAAGCAGAAGCCTGTCAGGGAACAGGCCCCAGGAGGCAGATAGCTTAAGCCTGTCTGGGAACAGACCCCAGCAGGCAGATAGCAGCAGCCTGTCAGGGAACAGGCACCAACAGGCAGATAGCAGCAGCCTGTCAGGGAACAGGCCCCAGGAGGCAGATAGCAGCAGCCTGTCAGGGGACAGGCACCAGCAGGCAGATAGCAGAAGCCTGCCAGGGGACAGGCACCAGGAGGCAGTTAGCAGAAGCCTGTCAGGGGACAGGCACCAACAGGCAGATAGCAGCAGCCTGCCAGGGGACAGGCACCAGCAGGCAGATAGCAGCAGCATGCCAGGGGACAGGCACCAGCAGGCAGTTAGCAGAAGCCTGTCAGGGGACAGGCACCAGCAGGCAGATAGCAGCAGCCTGCCAGGGGACAGGAACCAGCAGGCAGATAGCAGCAGCCTGTCAGGGAACAGTCCCCAGGAGGCAGATAGCAGCAGCCTGTCCGGGAACAGGCACCAGCAGGCAGATAGCAGAAGCCTGTCAGGGAACAGGCACCAGCAGGCAGATAGCAGCAGCCTGTCAGGGAACAGGCACCAGCAGGCAGATAGCAGCAGCCTGTCAGGGAACAGGCACCAGCGGGCAGGTAGCAGCAGACTGTCAGGGAACAGGCACCAGTAGGCAGATAGCAGCAGCCTGTCAGGGAACAGGCCCCAGCGGGCAGATAGCAGAAGCCTGTGAGGGAACAGGCACCAGCAGGCAGATAGCAGCAGCCTGTCAGGGAGCAGGCACCAGCGGGCAGATAGCAGCATCCTGTCAGGGAACAGGCACCAGCAGGCAGATAGCAGCAGCCTGTCAGGGAACAGGCCCCAGGAGGCAGATAGCTTAAGCCTGTCAGGGAACAGGCACCAGCAGGCAGATAGCAGCAGCCTGCCAGGGAACAGACACCAGCAGGCAGATAGCAGCAGCCTGTCAGGGAACAGGCACCAGCAGGCAGAAAGCAGAAGCCTGTCAGGGAACAGGCCCCAGGAGGCAGATAGCTTAAGCCTGTCTGGGAACAGACCCCAGCAGGCAGATAGCAGCAGCCTGTCAGGGAACAGGCACCAACAGGCAGATAGCAGCAGCCTGTCAGGGAACAGGCCCCAGGAGGCAGATAGCAGCAGCCTGTCAGGGGACAGGCACCAGCAGGCAGATAGCAGAAGCCTGCCAGGGGACAGGCACCAGGAGGCAGTTAGCAGAAGCCTGTCAGGGGACAGGCACCAACAGGCAGATAGCAGCAGCCTGCCAGGGGACAGGCACCAGCAGGCAGATAGCAGCAGCATGCCAGGGGACAGGCACCAGCAGGCAGTTAGCAGAAGCCTGTCAGGGGACAGGCACCAGCAGGCAGATAGCAGCAGCCTGCCAGGGGACAGGAACCAGCAGGCAGATAGCAGCAGCCTGTCAGGGAACAGTCCCCAGGAGGCAGATAGCAGCAGCCTGTCCGGGAACAGGCACCAGCAGGCAGATAGCAGAAGCCTGTCAGGGAACAGGCACCAGCAGGCAGATAGCAGCAGCCTGTCAGGGAACAGGCACCAGCAGGCAGATAGCAGCAGCCTGTCAGGGAACAGGAACCAGCAGGCAGATAGCAGAAGCCTGTCAGGGAACAGTCACCAAGAGGCAGTTAGCAGCAGCCTGTCAGGGAACAAGCACCAGCAGGCAGATAGCAGCAGCCTGTCAGGGAGCAGGCACCAGCAGGCAGATAGCAGCAGCCTGTCAGGAGACCAGCAGGCAGATAGCAGCAGCCTGTCAGGGAACAGGCCCCGGCAGGCAGATAGCAGCAGCCTGTCAGGGAACAGGCACCAGAGGGCAGATCGCACCAGCCTGTCAGGGAACAGGCCCCAGGAGGCAGATAGCTTAAGCCTGTCAGGAAACAGGCACCAGCAGGCAGATAGCAGCAGCCTATCAGGGAACAGGCCCCAGGAGGAAGATAGCAGCAGCCTGTCAGGGAACAGGCACCAGCAGGCAGATAGCAGAAGCCTGCCAGGGAACAGGCACCAGGAGGCAGTTAGCAGAAGCCTGTCACGGGACAGGCACCAGCAGGCAGATAGCAGCAGCCTGCCAGGGAACAGGCACCAGCAGGCAGATAGCAGCAGCCTATCAGGGAACAGGCCCCAGGAGGAAGATAGCAGCAGCCTGTCAGGGAACAGGCACCAGCAGGCAGATAGCAGAAGCCTGCCAGGGAACAGGCACCACGAGGCAGTTAGCAGAAGCCTGTCACGGACAGGCACCAGCAGGCAGATAGCAGCAGCCTGCCAGGGAACAGGCACCAGCAGGCAGATAGCAGCAGCCTGTCAGGGGACAGGCACCAGCAAGCAGTTAGCAGAAGCCTGTCAGGGAACAGGCACCAGCAGGCAGATAGCAGCAGCCTTCCAGGGGACAGGCACCAGCAGGCAGATAGCAGCAGCCTGTCAGGGGACAGGCACCAACAGGCAGATAGCAGCAGCCTGTCAGGGAACAGGCCCCAGGAGGCAGATAGCAGCAGCCTGTCAGGGAACAGGCACCAGGAGGCAGATAGCAGCAGCCTGTCAGGGAACAGGCCCCAGCAGGCAGATAGCAGAAGCCTGTCAGGGAACAGGCACCAGCAGGCAGATAGAAGCAGCCTGTCAGGGAACCGGCACCAGCAGGCAGATAGCAGCAACCTGTCAGGGAACAGGCCCCAGCAGGCAGATAGCAGAAGCCTGTCAGGGAACAGGCACCAGCAGGCAGATAGCAGCAGCCTGTCAGGGAGCAGGCACCAGCAGGCAGATAGCAGCATCCTGTCAGGGAACAGGCACCAGCAGGCAGATAGCAGCAGCCTGTCAGGGAACAGGCCCCAGGAGGCAGATAGCTTAAGCCTGTCAGGGAACAGGCACCAGCAGGCATTTAGCAGCAGCCTGTCAGGGAACAGGCACCAGCAGGCAGATAGCAGCAGCCTGTCAGGGAACAGGCACCAGCAGGCAGATAGCAGAATCCTGTCAGGGAACAGGCCCCAGGAGGCAGATAGCAGCAGCCTGTCCGGGAACAGGCACTAGCAGGCAGATAGCAGCAGCCTGTCAGGGAACAGGCCCCAGGAGGCAGATAGCAGCAGCCTGTCAGGGAACAGGCCCCAGGAGGCAGATAGCAGCAGCCTGTCAGGGAACAGGCACCAGCAGGCAGATAGCAGCAGCCTGTCAGGGAACAGGCACCAGCAGGCAGATAGCAGCAGCCTGTCAGGGAACAGGCCCCAGGAGGCAGATGGCCCCAGGAGGCAGATAGCAGCAGCCTGTCAGGGAACAGGCACCAGCAGGCAGATAGCAGCAGCTTGTCAGGGAACAGGCCCCAGGAGGCAGATAGCAGCAGCCTGTCAGGGAACAGGCACCAGCAGGCAGATAGCAGCAGCCTGTCAGGGAACAGCCCCCAGGGGCGGATAGCTTAAGCCTGTCAGGGAACAGGCACCAGCAGGCAGATAGCAGCAGCCTGTCAGGGAACAGGCCCCAGGAGGCAGATAGCAGCAGCCTGTCAGGGAACAGGCACCAGCAGGCAGATAGCAGCAGCCTGCCAGGGAACAGGCCCCAGGAGGCAGATAGCAGCAGCCTGTCAGGGAACAGGCACCAGCAGGCAGATAGCAGCAGCCTGTCAGGGAACAGGCCCCAGGAGGCAGATAGCAGCAGCCTGTCAGGGAACAGGCCCCTGGAGGCAGATAGCAGCAGCCTGTCAGGGAACAGGCACCAGCAGGCAGATAGTAGCAGCCTGTCAGGGAACAGGCACCAGCAGGCAGATAGCAGAAGCCTGTCAGGGAACAGTCACCAAGAGGCAGTTAGCAGCAGCCTGTCAGGGAATAGGCACCAGCAGGCAGATAGCAGCAGCCTGTCAGGGAACAGGCACCAGCAGGCAGATAGCAGCAGCCTGTCAGGGAACAGGCACCAGGAGGCAGATAGCAGAAGCCTGTCAGGGGACCAGCAGGCAGATAGCAGCAGCCTGTCAGGGAACAGGCCCCGGCAGGCAGATAGCAGCAGCCTGTCAGGGAACAGGCACCAGGAGGCAGATCGCAGAAGCCTGTCAGGGAACAGGCCCCAGGAGGCAGATAGCTTAAGCCTGTCAGGAAACAGGCACCAGCAGGCAGATAGCAGCAGCCTATCAGGGAACAGGCCCCAGGAGGAAGATAGCAGCAGCCTGTCAGGGAACAGGCACCAGCAGGCAGATAGCAGAAGCCTGCCAGGGAACAGGCACCAGGAGGCAGTTAGCAGAAGCCTGTCACGGGACAGGCACCAGCAGGCAGATAGCAGCAGCCTGCCAGGGAACAGGCACCAGCAGGCAGATAGCAGCAGCCTGTCAGGGGACAGGCACCAGCAGGCAGTTAGCAGAAGCCTGTCAGGGAACAGGCACCAGCAGGCAGATAGCAGCAGCCTGCCAGGGGACAGGCACCAGCAGGCAGATAGCAGCAGCCTGTCAGGGGACAGGCACCAACAGGCAGATAGCAGCAGCCTGTCAGGGAACAGGCCCCAGGAGGCAGATAGCAGCAGCCTGTCAGGGAACAGGCACCAGGAGGCAGATAGCAGCAGCCTGTCAGGGAACAGGCCCCAGCAGGCAGATAGCAGAAGCCTGTCAGGGAACAGTCCCCAGGAGGCAGATAGCAGCAGCCTGTCCGGGAACAGGCACCAGCAGGCAGAAAGCTTAAGCCTGTCAGGGAACAGGCACCAGCAGGCAGATAGCAGCAGCCTGTCAGGGAACAGGCCCCAGGAGGCAGATAGCAGAAGCCTGTCACGGAACAGGCCCCAGCAGGCAGATAGCAGCAGCCTGTCAGGGAACAGGCACCAGCGGGCAAATAGCAGCAGACTGTCAGGGAACAGGCACCAGCAGGCAGATAGCAGCAGCCTGTCAGGGAACAGGCCCCAGCGGGCAGATAGCAGAAGCCTGTCAGGGAACAGGCACCAGCAGGCAGATAGCAGCAGCCTGTCAGGGAGCAGGCACCAGCGGGCAGATAGCAGCATCCTGTCAGGGAACAGGCACCAGCAGGCAGATAGCAGCAGCCTGTCAGGGAACAGGCCCCAGGAGGCAGATAGCTAAAGCCTGTCAGGGAACAGGCACCAGCAGGCAGATAGCAGCAGCCTGCCAGGGAACAGGCACCAGCAGGCAGATAGGAGCAGCCTGTCAGGGAACAGGCACCAGCAGGCAGAAAGCAGAAGCCTGTCAGGGAACAGGCCCCAGGAGGCAGATAGCAGCAGCCTGTCCGGGAACAGGCACCAGCAGGCAGATAGCAGCAGCCTGCCAGGGAACAGGCACCAGCAGGCAGATAGCAGCAGCCTGTCAGGGAACAGGCACCAGCAGGCAGATAGCAGCAGGCTGCCAGGGAACAGGCCCCAGGAGGCAGATAGCAGCAGCCTGTCAGGGAACAGGCACCAGCAGGCAGATAGCAGCAGCCTGTCAGGGAACAGGCCCCAGGAGGCAGATAGCAGCAGCCTGTCAGGAACAGGTCCCTGGAGGCAGATAGCAGCAGCCTGTTAGGGAACAGGCACCAGCAGGCAGATTGCAGCAGCCTGTCAGGAAACAGGAACCAGCAGGCAGATAGCAGAAGCCTGTCAGGGAACAGTCACCAAGAGGCAGTTAGCAGCAGCCTGTCAGGGAACAGGCACCAGCAGGCAGATAGCAGCAGCCTGTCATGGAGCAGGCACCAGCAGGCAGATAGCAGCAGCCTGTCAGGGAACAGGCACCAGGAGGCAGATAGCAGAAGCCTGTCAGGGGACCAGCAGGCAGATAGCAGCAGCCTGTCAGGGAACATGCCCCGGCAGGCAGATAGCAGCAGCCTGTCAGGGAACATGCCCCGGCAGGCAGATAGCAGCAGCCTGTCAGGGAACAGGCACCAGGAGGCAGATCGCAGCAGCCTGTCAGGGAACAGGCCCCAGGAGGCAGATAGCTTAAGCCTGTCAGGAAACAGGCACCAGCAGGCAGATAGCAGCAGCCTATCAGGGAACAGGCCCCAGGAGGAAGATAGCAGCAGCCTGTCAGGGAACAGGCACCAGCAGGCAGATAGCAGAAGCCTGCCAGGGAACAGGCACCAGGAGGCAGTTAGCAGAAGCCTGTCACGGGACAGGCACCAGCAGGCAGATAGCAGCAGCCTGCCAGGGAACAGGCACCAGCAGGCAGATAGCAGCAGCCTGTCAGGGGACAGGCACCAGCAGGCAGTTAGCAGAAGCCTGTCAGGGAACAGGCACCAGCAGGCAGATAGCAGCAGCCTGTCAGGGGACAGGCACCAGCAGGCAGATAGCAGCAGCCTGTCAGGGGACAGGCACCAGCAGGCAGATAGCAGCAGCCTGTCAGGGAACAGGCCCCAGGAGGCAGATAGCAGCAGCCTGTCAGGGAACAGGCACCAGGAGGCAGATAGCAGCAGCCTGTCAGGGAACAGGCCCCAGCAGGCAGATAGCAGAAGCCTGTCAGGGAACAGTCCCCAGGAGGCAGATAGCAGCAGCCTGTCCGGGAACAGGCACCAGCAGGCAGATAGCTTAAGCCTGTCAGGGAACAGGCACCAGCAGGCAGATAGCAGCAGCCTGTCAGGGAACAGGCCCCAGGAGGCAGATAGCAGAAGCCTGTCACGGAACAGGCCCCAGCAGGCAGATAGCAGCAGGCTGTCAGGGAACAGGCACCAGCGGGCAGATAGCAGCAGACTGTCAGGGAACAGGCACCAGCAGGCAGATAGCAGCAGCCTGTCAGGGAACAGGCTCCAGCGGGCAGAGAGCAGAAGCCTGTCAGGGAACAGGCACCAGCAGGCAGATAGCAGCAGCCTGTCAGGGAGCAGGCACCAGCGGGCAGATAGCAGCATCCTGTCAGGGAACAGGCACCAGCAGGCAGATAGCAGCAGCCTGTCAGGGAACAGGCCCCAGGAGGCAGATAGCTTAAGCCTGTCAGGGAACAGGCACCAGCAGGCAGATAGCAGCAGCCTGCCAGGGAACAGGCACCAGCAGGCAGATAGCAGCAGCCTGTCAGGGAACAGACACCAGCAGGCAGAAAGCAGAAGCCTGTCAGGGAACAGGCCCCAGGAGGCAGATAGCAGCAGCCCCTCCGGGAACAGGCACCAGCAGGCAGATAGCAGCAGCCTGTCAGGGAACAGGCCCCAGGAGGCAGATAGCTTAAGCCTGTCAGGGAACAGACCCCAGCAGGCAGATAGCAGCAGCCTGTCAGGGAACAGGCACCAGCAGGCAGATAGCAGCAGCCTGTCAGGGAACAGGCCCCAGGAGGCAGATAGCAGCAGCCTGTCAGGGGACAGGCACCAGCAGGCAGATAGCAGAAGCGTGCCAGGGGACAGGCACCAGGAGGCAGTTAGCAGAAGCCTGTCAGGGGACAGGCACCAGCAGGCAGATAGCAGCAGCCTGCCAGGGGACAGGCACCAGCAGGCAGATAGCAGCAGCCTGCCAGGGGACAGGCACCAGCAGGCAGATAGCAGCAGCCTGTCAGGGAACAGTCCCCAGGAGGCAGATAGCAGCAGCCTGTCCGGGAACAGGCACCAGCAGGCAGATAGCAGAAGCCTGTCAGGGAACAGGCACCAGCAGGCAGATAGCAGCAGCCTGTCAGGGAACAGGCACCAGCAGGCAGATAGCAGCAGCCTGTCAGGGAACAGGCACCAGCAGGCAGATAGCAGCAACCTGTCAGGGAACAGGCCCCAGCAGGTAGATAGCAGCAGCCTGTCAGGGAACAGGCACCAGCAGGCAGATAGCAGCAACCTGTCAGGGAACAGGCCCCAGCAGGCAGATAGCAGAAGCCTGTCAGGGAACAGTCACCAAGAGGCAGTTAGCAGCAGCCTGTCAGGGAACAGGCACCAGCAGGCAGATAGCAGCAGCCTGTCAGGGAGCAGGCACCAGCAGGCAGATAGCAGCAGCCTGTCAGGGAACAGGCACCAGGAGGCAGATAGCAGAAGCCTGTCAGGGGACCAGCAGGCAGATAGCAGCAGCCTGTCAGGGAACATGCCCCGGCAGGCAGATAGCAGCAGCCTGTCAGGGAACATGCCCCGGCAGGCAGATAGCAGCAGCCTGTCAGGGAACAGGCACCAGGAGGCAGATCGCAGCAGCCTGTCAGGGAACAGGCCCCAGGAGGCAGATAGCTTAAGCCTGTCAGGAAACAGGCACCAGCAGGCAGATAGCAGCAGCCTATCAGGGAACAGGCCCCAGGAGGAAGATAGCAGCAGCCTGTCAGGGAACAGGCACCAGCAGGCAGATAGCAGAAGCCTGCCAGGGAACAGGCACCAGGAGGCAGTTAGCAGAAGCCTGTCACGGGACAGGCACCAGTAGGCAGATAGCAGCAGCCTGCCAGGGAACAGGCACCAGCAGGCAGATAGCAGCAGCCTGTCAGGGGACAGGCACCAGCAGGCAGTTAGCAGAAGCCTGTCAGGGAACAGGCACCAGCAGGCAGATAGCAGCAGCCTGTCAGGGGACAGGCACCAGCAGGCAGATAGCAGCAGCCTGTCAGGGGACAGGCACCAGCAGGCAGATAGCAGCAGCCTGTCAGGGAACAGGCCCCAGGAGGCAGATAGCAGCAGCCTGTCAGGGAACAGGCACCAGGAGGCAGATAGCAGCAGCCTGTCAGGGAACAGGCCCCAGCAGGCAGATAGCAGAAGCCTGTCAGGGAACAGTCCCTAGGAGGCAGATAGCAGCAGCCTGTCCGGGAACAGGCACCAGCAGGCAGATAGCTTAAGCCTGTCAGGGAACAGGCACCAGCAGGCAGATAGCAGCAGCCTGTTAGGGAACAGGCCCCAGGAGGCAGATAGCAGAAGCCTGTCACGGAACAGGCCCCAGCAGGCAGATAGCAGCAGGCTGTCAGGGAACAGGCACCAGCGGGCAGATAGCAGCAGACTGTCAGGGAACAGGCACCAGCAGGCAGATAGCAGCAGCCTGTCAGGGAACAGGCCCCAGCGGGCAGAGAGCAGAAGCCTGTCAGGGAACAGGCACCAGCAGGCAGATAGCAGCAGCCTGTCAGGGAGCAGGCACCAGCGGGCAGATAGCAGCATCCTTTCAGGGAACAGGCACCAGCAGGGAGATAGCAGCAGCCTGTCAGGGAACAGGCCCCAGGAGGCAGATAGCTTAAGCCTGTCAGGGAACAGGCACCAGCAGGCAGATAGCAGCAGCCTGCCAGGGAACAGGCACCAGCAGGCAGATAGCAGCAGCCTGTCAGGGAACAGACACCAGCAGGCAGAAAGCAGAAGCCTGTCAGGGAACAGGCCCCAGGAGGCAGATAGCAGCAGCCCCTCCGGGAACAGGCACCAGCATGCAGATAGCAGCAGCCTGTCAGGGAACAGGCCCCAGGAGGCAGATAGCTTAAGCCTGTCAGGGAACAGACCCCAGCAGGCAGATAGCAGCAGCCTGTCAGGGAACAGGCCCCAGCAGGCAGATAGCAGCAGCCTGTCAGGGAACAGGCCCCAGGAGGCAGATAGCAGCAGCCTGTCAGGGGACAGGCACCAGCAGGCAGATAGCAGAAGCCTGCCAGGGGACAGGCACCAGGAGGCAGTTAGCAGAAGCCTGACAGGGGACAGGCACCAGCAGGCAGATAGCAGCAGCCTGCCAGGGGACAGGCACCAGCAGGCAGATAGCAGCAGCCTGTCAGGGAACAGTCCCCAGGAGGCAGATAGCAGCAGCCTGTCCGAGAACAGGCACCAGCAGGCAGATAGCAGAAGCCTGTCAGGGAACAGGCACCAGCAGGCAGATAGCAGCAGCCTGTCAGGGAACAGGCACCAGCAGGCAGATAGCAGCAGCCTGTCAGGGAACAGGCACCAGCAGGCAGATAGCAGCAGCCTGTCAGGGAACAGGCACCAGCAGGCAGATAGCAGCAACCTGTCAGGGAACAGGCCCCAGCAGGCAGATAGCAGAAGCCTGTCAGGGAACAGGCACCAGCAGGCAGATAGCAGCAGCCTGTCAGGGAGCAGGCACCAGCAGGCAGATAGCAGCATCCTGTCAGGGAACAGGCACCAGCAGGCAGATAGCAGCAGCCTGTCATTGAACAGGCCCCAGGAGGCAGATAGCAGAAGCCTGTCAGGGAACAGGCACCAGCAGGCATTTAGCAGCAGCCTGTCAGGGAACAGGCACCAGCAGGCAGATAGCAGCAGCCTGTCAGGGAACAGGCACCAGCAGGCAGATAGCAGAATCCTGTCAGGGAACAGGCCCCAGGAGGCAGATAGCAGCAGCCTGTCCGGGAACAGGCACCAGCAGGCAGATAGCAGCAGCCTGTCAGGGAACAGGCCCCAGGAGGCAGATAGCAGCAGCCTGTCAGGGAACAGGCTCCAGGAGGCAGATAGCAGCAGCCTGTCAGGGAACAGGCACCAGCAGGCAGATAGCAGCAGCCTGTCAGGGAACAGGCCCCAGGAGGCAGATGGCCCCAGGAGGCAGATAGCAGCAGCCTGTCAGGGAACAGGCACCAGCAGGCAGATAGCAGCAGCTTGTCAGGGAACAGGCCCCAGGAGGCAGATAGCAGCAGCCTGTCAGGGAACAGGCACCAGCAGGCAGATAGCAGCAGCCTGTCAGGGAACAGCCCCCAGAGGCAGATAGCTTAAGCCTGTCAGGGAACAGGCACCAGCAGGCAGATAGCAGCAGCCTGTCAGGGAACAGGCCCCAGGAGGCAGATAGCAGCAGCCTGTCAGGGAACAGGCACCAGCAGGCAGATAGCAGCAGCCTGCCAGGGAACAGGCCCCAGGAGGCAGATAGCAGCAGCCTGTCAGGGAACAGGCACCAGCAGGCAGATAGCAGCAGCCTGTCAGGGAACAGGCCCCGGGAGGCAGATAGCAGCAGCCTGTCAGGGAACAGGCCCCTGGAGGCAGATAGCAGCAGCCTGTCAGGGAACAGGCACCAGCAGGCAGATAGCAGCAGCCTGTCAGGGAACAGGCCCCAGCAGGCAGATAGCAGAAGCCTGTCAGGGAACAGGCCCCAGCAGGCAGATAGCAGAAGCCTGTCAGGGAACAGGCCCCAGCAGGCAGATAGCAGAAGCCTGTCAGGGAACAGGCACCAGGAGGCAGATAGCAGAAGCCTGTCAGCGAAACACTATGAAGGGAAAAGGGAAGCTTTGGACAACAAATGCTAGCTCCGATCTTGCCTTAAAAATGGAGTCCCACAGGGTTCTGTTTTAGGGAGCTTTTTCAAGCCTATTCGTGCCCTGGGGCAGAGAGGACCTGGCCCACTTAAAGGCCTAGAGCTCCCCATTCAAATATGCAGCTAATAACAATGAAGCGTGTTGAAACGTTATTTGCAGGCCATAATATCATGCCCTGCTGTGCATGACTCCTCACCAGCATAATGATTTTGGAAAACGCTAGCTAGCCCCCAGTCCCGACAGCTCCCACATCAGCGTAGCCCCGGGTCTTTTCCAGACCTAACAACACCCCTGGTAGAGGCCCACAGAGGGGGGAGGCTGATTACCTTCATGTGTGGTGCCCCGGGTGCTGCTATTGAGCCTGCGTCAGTCCAGGGTATAGAAGCTGTCTGCAGGTGTCAGAGAACACCTCATCCTTTAAAGTCACTTCCATACCCTATTGCTCTGAAGCATGGTTTCTTATGAGTACTGCTGTTTCTGCTAACAGAACCTGCTCCAGTTCCAGCGCTGTGCTCAATGCCCTGCAGCCCTGTGCTTTCTGCCTGTCACTCTATGCTCTCTATCTGCAGTTCCCTGTCTGTTCTGCCTGCAGTTTCATCTATTCTCTACTTGCAGTTCCTTGCTCTCTGCCTTGCAGCCCTGTGCTCCCTGCCTGAAGCTTCTTGCTCTCTGCCCAGAGTAACCCTCTCCTATGCTTTCAGGTCCTTGCTCTGTGTCCATAGTTCTTGATATCATTGATATCTTCTCATGGTTATGTTATGTTCCGTTATGTTATGTTATGTTATGTTAAAGGATATTTGTAAGGAAGTTGACCATCCACAGGGTGGATGTGGGCTGGCCTGGCATTTAAAAATTGTGTATGAAATTGAATGATGGTAGATAAGCCTCTGGAAAATGTGTGGTGCTAATCTGCACACATTTTCCTATGCTCACCGCACGACATACACATAGACCTGTGTACTCTTGGTGGTCACATCCTGCAGGCGCCGTTCCCCCCGTCATATTTAGTTGGAATATGACAGCCAAGAGTATATCAAAGCATCTTAGAAGGGGGAGGGCCAAACATTCCTCCTGCCATGACCAGCCTTGTTAACTAACAAAGGCTCCATGGATCTGCCCTTTCCTTTGTTAGCTGGTGGTGGCAACCTCACATACTAATCAGAGTTAGTTTAAACAGGCCCACATGAGGCCGGAACGCAGGACTAACAAAGGACAGGAAAACTCCAACAAGCTTTGAAATGCACTATGTCTACCTGAAGACAGCTCCCACCTCTCAGAATCAAGAGCAGTGGCCTATCATGTCAGGGACTATGCATTTACAGTAGTCAACCCTGCCGGGGGACCCCATTCAGAAGGTACGAGAATGTGGTTTGGCGGAAACCAAAAGTCTGGTCTCGTCACAGATTCATGGGAGACTTGTCACTTTACTCAGGAACCACAGAGAGCTCAATTAACCAGAGAGACCCTTTGATCCAAACAGACAGGAAGATGGGTGGGACTTAGTATTACATGTTTTCACCACTTTCTTTTCTGTTGCAAAGCATTCTGGTTATGACCTCATGCATGCAGGAGATTGTTGGTGGGGACCCAGGATTGATTCATTAAGGTAGGCTGCTAACGATTTCATTCTGATTGAAATTGGAGAGGCTGTTTTCTCTCGCTCATGGAGTGTAAAAGGTTTACTTTGTCTCATTTTAATAAACCAAACACAATACAAAAGAAAAAAAGATTAAGGTAGGCTTAGCCTACAACAATCACTGTGGCCCATTTTGCTTTAAAAGCCGGTTGAGACCCTCTTTTGGCAGATCATCTGAAGCCTCTGCAAGGAGTAACAAGAAAAACTCATTTGGACCCTGGCTGAAGGTACAGTCTATCTTACAGCTTCACGCCAGTGAAGGAAGGCCAGGAATTCCAAAGAGGGAAGCAAGATCCCTCCCCTAAACATCTCCCGGGGAAGAGAGGGAGGTACTAAATCCAGAGGACCCTCCAGTAAGTATAGAACCGGTACCCAGCCAGCACGCAGCGTGCCCTGCTAGGCTCTGGCAGCAAGCTTCCTAAGTGGGAAGTACTGGAGTGTCTCTGAACCAAACCAAGGACAAAGCCGTTGCCAGCAACACTCTTCTCAGCATTGGCCCGTCCTCCTTAAAGAACAAAACAAGCCCAGTGAAGAAGCTAGGAGGAGTGCATCGACAAGCATCAAACAGCATTGGCTTAAAGGACATTTTCGAGCCAGTTGAGCCCCTCGAGCTGCAACCGACTGCAATGCTGACTGTTGTCAAGCCGCAGTTGCTAACATCATCCAAGACACCTCGACCAGTGCTTCAGACCCGGCACCCAGCACTGAGACAATAATTCCTGACCTGAGCCGCTGTGTAGCCCAGCCTGCAGACATCCATCCAGCCTCGGTCGCTGAACTGCCTGCCGCCTGATACCCGCAGCTGTCTCCAGTGTTGAACTCTGTCTCAGGAGCTGCAAAGCATCCTGAAACGAACTCGACTCAGTCGAGCACCAGGAACTTCTACAAGCAAAAGTTACATTGTGGCTCCCCCCCTGGTACTTCTCTGAAGGCCCCTAGTTACATTTTACAACCCATTGCTTCCTTTATGTTGAAACCAAGTACCTTTGAACTATTGCGATTAATTACTTTACCAACTACCCTCCTGTCAGTATCCATGGTGCATCCCTTTTCCTTCTTGAAACTATCTGTCCTCTGCAATCCTTTCCATGGTGGGTTGTATTTGTAGTGTGCTAGAACAGTCTATTCAGTAATAATAGAGTAGATATTTTTATACAACCTTGTCTGGACAGTCCCTTATATTATTGGGTAATATTTTTATTTTTGCTTCGTTGTAACTAACCAACGATCCACGACCTTGCAGAGTTAAGCCTGCCGTTCCACCCACGTTACCAAAATAGGACAAGGAGGTTGATAATTTGCTTGTGTTTTCAATCTGTTCGGATCCCTTCTGGTGTACTAGAGTTGTGGGGCTGATTGATGGTATAGAAACCAATATTCATTCCTGGACCAATGGTGCCCCGAAAGTTGATTCATCCCAATATCTATACTGCACACTGTCACCACCGGAGTGGTCACCTGGCGCTCTGGCAGATCTGAAAAGCAAGAGGGGAGTGCGAGTTTTTAGGATTGAGCGGGAGAAAAGAGCAAGTGAGCTCTGATGTTCTGTTGGCAGCTTCAGTTCGGTTTGCGCAGTTCGATGACCTTAGGTGTGTTTTTTGGATGGTAGCCTTAATGTGCTGTTGTGCGAGGCTATGTGTGGTTTGTTTTGTTGTTGGGGTGTAGTGAAGTGTATTTGGTTTGTTGTGCTTTAGAAGTATGGTTGTGTTAAGTTCCGAGTTTGAGATTTGTACGCATAGGGTGAGTTTCCTTTTTATTAGTAGGGTTGGTTAGTGGCATCACTATCTAGATGGGACGCATGCTCATATCCACAGATCCATCTAGTTGTGGTGCAAGCTAATATTCACAATTCTGTCTAGATGTGACTCAAGGCTACTCTTCACAATTATGTTTGGATGTGATGCATGCTAATATTCACAATTCTGTCTAGCTGTGACACACGCTAATATTCACAATTCTGTCTGGATGTGACACACGCTAATATTCACAATTCTGTCTAGAACTGACACTGGCTAATCTTCACCGTTCTGTCTAGACGTGACGCTAGCTAATAACCACAATTCTGTCTGGATATGACACAGACTAATCTTCACAATTCTGTCTAAATGTAATGCAAGCTAACATTCACAATTTTGTCTAGATGTGACACAAGCTAATATTTACAATTCTGTCTAGATGCGACACAGGCTAATATTCACAATTCTATCTGGATGTGATGCAAGCTAATATTCACATTGCTGTCTGGCTGCGACGCAAGCTAATCTTCACAATTCTGTCTGGACGTGATGCTGACTAATCTTCATAGTTCTGTCTAGATGTGATGCAAACTAATATTCACAATTCTGTCAAGATGTGGCGCAGGCTAATCTTCACAATTCTGTCTAGATGTGATACAGGCTAATATTCACAATTCTGTCTGGATGTGACTCAAGCTAATATAAACAATTCTGTCTAGATGTGACACAGGCTAATATAAACAATTCTGTCTGGATGTGACTCAAGCTAATATAAACAATTCTGTCTAGATGTGACACATGCTAATCTTCATAGTTCAGTCTAGATGTGACACAAGCTAATATTTACAATTCTGTCTGGATGTGACAAAGGCTAATATTAAAATTTCTCTCTAGATGTGACACATGCTAATATTCCTAATTCTGTCTGGATGTTTGCGAGGCTATGTGTGGTTTGTTTTGTTGTTGGGGTGTAGTGAAGTGTATTTGGTTTGTTGTGCTTTAGAGTTATGGTTGTGTTAAGTTCCGAGTTTGAGATATGTACGCAGAGGGTGAGTTTTTTTTTATTAGTAGGGTTGGTTAGTGGCATCACTATCTAGATGGGACGCATGCTCATATCCACAGATCCATCTAGCTAGATGTGGTGCATGCTAATCTTAACAATTCTGTCTAGATGTGACACAGGCTAATCGTCACAATTCTGTCTAAATGTAATGCACGCTAATATTCACAATTTTGTCCAGATGTGGCAAAGTCTAATCATCACAATTCAGTCTAGATGTGACACAGGCTAATCATCACAGTTCTGTCTAGATTTGACGCAAGCTAATATTCACAATTCTGTCTAGATGTGGCACAGTCTAATCTTCACAATTCAGTCTAGATGTGACACAGGCTAATCTACACAGTTCTGTCTAGATGTGACACAAGCTAACATTCACAATTCTGTCTGGATGTGACACAAGCTAGGATTCACAGTTCTGTCAGATGTGACACTGGCTAATCTTCACAGTTCGGTCCAGAAAGTGACGCAAGCTAATATTCACAATTCTGTCTAGATGTGACACAGGCTAATCTTCATAATACTGTCTGAATGTGACACAAGCTAATATTTACAATTCTGTCTAGATGTGACACAGGCTAATATTCACTATTCTGTATAGATGTGATGCAAGCTAATATTCACAATTTTGTCTGGATATGACGCAAGCTAATATTCACAATTCTGTCTAGATGTGATGCCGGCTAATCTTCACAGTTCTGTGTAGATGTGACAGAAGCTAATGTTCACGATTCTGTCTGGGTGTGACACAGGCTAATATCCTGACTTCTGTCTATATGTGACACAAGCTAATATTCACAACTCTGTCTAGATGTGACACAAGCTAATCCTCACAGTTCTGTTAAGATTTGGCACAAGTTTATATTTACGATTCTGCCCTATCCATGACTGCCCAAAATGTAAACTGTGTCTGACTAACCCAATTTGCTTGATGCAAAGTATGGTAATTGTACACATTGAGGCTATAATCGGTAGGCTACCTTATATTGCATTGCATTGCAGTCAGGAAGGCTTGGGGAAATTACTGCCAGGAAACAGAGGCAAAGATACAACTGACTGTTTCAGCAAATTGCAGGGGGTAGGGTGGGGAGAGTAAAAAAGGCAGAAACAAACAAAGGACTATGCAACAGAGGCTTCATACCCTAGATGCAGACCAGATCAGAAAATGGGGTGGGAGTCTACAAAACACAAAATAAACCCCACCTAATACCACAAGCTAGGCAGAAAACGATTGCAAAAACACTCTAATCCCTCCCAAAAGCACCTAAATCACGCCACAATCCGATTGAAATCAATGTGAAACTACTCACTGAGCATTAGCCAGCCCCAAAGACTGTGTTTTAAGTAGTCTCCCTGCAGGATACATATGCATTACAGTCAGGAAGGCATGGGGAAATCTCTGCCAGGAAACTGAGGCAAAGATACACCTGACTGTTTCAGCAAATTGCAAGGGGTAGAGTAGGGGAGAGTAAACAATTCAGAAACAAAGGACTACTCCACAGAGGATGCAATCCCTAGATGTAGACCAGCTTAGAAAACAAGGTGGTAGTGAACAAAAACACACAATAAAGCCCCACAGAAAACCACAAGCTAAGCATAAAACGATTGCAAAAAACACTAATCACTGCACAAGGGCAACTAAAACAGGCCAACAACTGATTGAAATCAATGTGAAACTACTCACTGAGCATCAGGCAGGCCCCAAGACTGCTTTTTAAGTCCCTGATTCATGTCCAGAAGTTCAGTCTCTAGTTTCCTTGTTATCAGTCTGTAATTCAGTCCTTGTTATTCCAGTCCATAGTTTCAGTTCCCAGCTGCCTTGTTTCCAGACTGTTCTTCCGTTTGCAGATCCTTGATTCAAGTCTTTGGTCAAATGTCTATGTAATTTGCATTTTATGGTGCATATGTTCTGCAAGTGAAGTATAGCAGTGCTTTCAACTGCAGAGAGTGTGTGTTGGGAGGTTGGGGGTTGGGGGGTGGTTAATGACATCCCAGCACACAAAAGGAAAGGCCATGTTAGGCCACTAATTTGAAATACGTTGTGCTCATGGCAAGGCACATTAATGAATGAAAAGCCTTCCTTAAATATTCAGTACTGCTAAATGTGCCTAGCTTATCCAAATACTGGTATTCTTACAGTTGACACAAGGGATATGTGAAGATGGAAAATGCACATTTTTGGATGAGAGACAAATAGTGGCATTTGCTATTGGAATTGCCACACATCCAAATGCCATGCACCCTGAAAATTAAGCAACACAGGGAACATTATAACATGAAAAATGCCAATTGTGAAGGATGAAATGAACAGCAGCCGTTCACTTTCAGTTTGGCACATCATTAAAAAAAATGCTGCAGGAAGGAAGAAAGACACTGATTAAAAAGGGACTTGCATGTACTTGAAGGCCAAGAAAAAAATAAAGAAATTAAGCTAAGAAAGTAATGCTCCATGAAAAGCAGGGTTCCCTAACAAAGAAACTGCAATGTGCAGAGCCATGTGCATTTCGCAAAAAGGAAACATTTTGCTAAGAATGAATCTATTATGATGATCCGATGAACAGCGATGTGCAAACATGTTGAAAATAATAGGAAGGCCCCATGTCTAAAGAAATATATTGTGTCAGACGAAGTACAGCATTCTGGTCACCGTGGCTTACTACAACAGATTCCAAGTACCTTCCCACATTGCCAGATCTGTTTGTCTCTGTTGTCCTTCTGAAAGCCCATTTCTTTGAAGTCTAACCAAAATATTGAGCTCTTGCATGACAGGAATGTGACCATCTGGGTAGAGAGCTACCATCTCTGCCATATACATGAGCTCAAATATGACTCCACTGGAGTGATTGATCATTTTTCTGCAGGCAAAACCAAACTTCAGTCCAGATACACAGATGCTCTGGACCACGTGGTTTCAAGGAAATAGAAGAAATTAAACTGAGAAAACCTATGCATACATATATGGCCATAGACTTACATTACAAATGTCCTTTTACTTAATAATGTTTAGACAGTGATACTTACAGGCTTGTGACAGATCTCATTTTGAAGTTAATTTCCAGGCAATGGATGTGACTTTCATTCAAGTGTGATTTGGAGTTTTTTAGTTAAATCAAAAAAGGTGTTTCTAGCTGCCCTGAAAATGTTAGAAATCTAAAAGTTGTGGAGTTAATGGCTTGTTAAATTAGATATTTGATTATGAAGTTTCATATTCCCAACTATGTTAGTTTTTCGCAAAAAGGGCAAAAAGCCATAGCACGCCCATGCAACAATGTCCCGAAATGACAGTAAGGTCCACCTATCCATCACGAGTAGGGGAACATGAATATCTATATATAACATGATATGACATGATAGTTTATTTATATAGCACCTATACACAATGTGTTTCAAAGCGCTTCACGACAAGGGAAAATACAAAACATTTGTACTGGCCATGAACAACAAGAATCTGAAATTACCTATCGTACTCAGCCTAGCGACATTTCATATAGTGCAAGTTCTAAGACACAGATAGGAAGGAAATGGGAACAGAAAGGTGACTAGTGTACTAGGCCTGACGACATTTCTGGTAGAGCCAGAGAATTGCACGAGGTGAGGGAGAGGTGAGCAGAGAGGAGGGAGAGGAACAAAAAAAAGTGACTATCATACTAGGCCTGATGACATTTCAGATGGTGCGGGAGGGGAATGAGGGGGGATATCATAGATATTAGGAATTGTGTCACTTCATTAGTACAGTAAAAGTCAGGAAAAACCAGGATGTGGGTGAAATTCGTGCCTGGAGTGCCAAACAAAGGTCTAGAATAGGCAAAGAACAGAAGAAAAGTTTGTAATGTAGTTAGAAAAGATTGTTGGTCATTGCATGTAGGGTGGCCACAAAGATTTCTGCCTTCTTGTAGTGGGTGAGGTGAGAGTAATTACATGAAGCGGCGCGTAATCGGGAAAGGATTTATTAACATCATAAGGTATAATGAGCAAGTAGGAAAAGATGTGGGCCCAACTGATCACCAGCCCATAAAACTCTGTTTCTCTTCAAACACCTGGCAAAGTTCCATGGCACTCACACATGCGACACAGGTGTCTCCCGAGCCCCAATCATCGCGTGCTGATGCCTAGTGGAAAGCTGGATGGAATACTGCACATCTCCCTTCCTTTGTTTCTTTACAACAAAATAGAAAATCTCTACACAAAGTCCTTCATGTAGTGAGGTCTGCGACTAACTCTTCCCCATCTTGACAGACGTGGATTATCTGGGGTAGTTTTTGTCAAGGAAAAATGTGACATTCCTT
Organism: Ambystoma mexicanum; assembly: GCF_040938575.1. Classification (NCBI taxonomy): domain Eukaryota; kingdom Metazoa; phylum Chordata; class Amphibia; order Caudata; family Ambystomatidae; genus Ambystoma; species Ambystoma mexicanum. The sequence continues at coordinate 157,301,052 of NC_090938.1, read as the reverse complement.
TATCCCTTACAACCCTCCGCACACCACTTGATTCACTGTCAAAATGTGCACTCTCACTACCAACTGCATTCTTATCATCCTGTAGAACTCAGTCACTATGTGGCTTCACCACACACACCCTTTCCATATTCCAAACTCTTTCGGTCTTCCACTTTCACTGCATGTCTGAACACCTCGATCACTCCTATAGGTTTTGACCACTTACACGGCCCATCTCTCAGGATGGGAGGAAGTTTGATCCTTACAAAACCCCCCAACCGCTGGAGATATCACCTTCCTACTATTTGGTAAGAATCTGTCATGGGCTAGTTTATTTCTTAGTTGGGAGTTTCTAATGTTCTCACATACAGATCCAAAATCTTTCTTCACATCAGAATTCCTCGCCATCCAAGATGCTATTAATTTGGTGTTCGTCTTTTGCACTCTACTTAGTTCAAACAGGGAAAACCCTGTTGTACAATGCGGAGTGAAACGGTGAGCAACTATTTTTTCTCTTACAGTGTCCTCCCATTTTAACCCATTCGACCAGGCCCATTGAATGGCATCTTTGAGTACTTTGTTGACCCGCTCAACTACTCCATTCGTCTGAGGGTGATAAATTGCACACTTTTTGTGCTCAATGGAATTCTTCGCACAGAAATTTTCCATTTCTTTTGAGTGAAACTGAGCACCATTGTCAGTCATAATACTTTTTGGGAATCCTTCTCTCCCACAAATCTCAGATAAAAAATCATTAACTGTTTTTGCAGTGATACACGGCCTAATCAATACCTCCACGCATCTGGTTAGTAAATCAATTACTACTAGACAAAACTGTTGTTTACCCTGACTGTATATTGGGCCTAAAACATCCATGCCCAACTCATCCCTGGATTTCCTTGGACTTTCTGTCATCACCATTGGGTATTTCACACTCATGCACGCCCTATCACTCTCATTGCAAAGTATACAATTATGAATGGATCTTTTGATATGTAGGTCACATCCTGGCCACCAAAAATCGCCATGTATCATTTGCTTGGTTTTTACAACCCCTTGATGGCCCTCGTGACCTAATTCAACAAGTCTCTGACGTAATCCTGTTGGCGGGATAATTCTGTCGCCTCAAAGGACTCTGCCATTCTCTACATTAAGTTTGTCACCAACTCTCCAATACTCCATAAGATCAAAATCTTCAAAATTCCTCTTCTTTAGAGAACATTGACTTTGAATAAGTTGCTTCAATCGTACCAATTAGATATCTTGTTCTTCTGCTTCCTCCCATTGCTTTTTCGGCATGGACACGGTCTCTATGCTGAGGACCACTTCTGAGTCATTCTCATTTGCATCATCTGCTTCAGAAATACTTTTGATGGCCAAGGTCTCCTTTTCTATGGCAGCATAAGATATTTCAGCACCTTTCAGTAGTCTTGATGCAAAGGCAATCAAAATTTCTTTTCCATCAACTTCTTGGGTGATGACCGTTTCTAAACCTAGATTACTGGCATCCGTGGTAATTATGGTTTCCCTGTCACTCCTGAAATTTGTTAATGCCGGTGCTTTGGTCAACGCTGATTTGATAAGCTCGAATTCTTCTTCACAATCAATGTTCCATTCAAAGTTTTTCTTTTTTAAGAGTTCACGTAATGGAACAGTGTAAAGTGCAAAATCACGTATGAATTTTGAATAGTACTCCGCCATCCCAATGAAAGTACGCACTTCCTCCTTAGATTTCGGTTTGGGCATATACTTTATGGCATCAGCTAACTGTTTCTTCGGTCGTATTCCTTCTGCTGAAATTGTGTGTTCAAGATATTCGATTTCAGAACTGTTTATGAAGCATTTGTCTTTAATCAGAGTCATTCCTGCTTCGTACAGTTTCCTGCAAACGTACTTCAATCTCTTATTGTGTAATTTCTGGTCATCGGCATGTATTAAGATATCATCTTGAAAGAATATGATGCCTTGGTCTCCATCAAAGAGCTTATGCATAACCCTCTGGAAAACAGACACAGCGGACACTAACCCAAAAGGCAACCCTTTGTACTGATATAATCTATCAGGTGTGATGAATGCTGTAGTTTTTCTGGAATTGTTATGCAATTCTACTTGGTGGTACGCTGAAGTTAGATCTAAAGTGGAAAAATATTTTGATGGACCTATTGTGGAGACAATCTCCTGGATGTTTGGAAGTGGGTGTCTGTCAGGAACCACAATTTATTAAGTTCACGCATGTTTACACATGTACTCAGCTTGCCAGATTTCTTCCTGAGAATGACTAATGGTGAAACCCACTTGCTTGCATCAATGCTCTCTATGATCCCTTGATCTTCCAAGGTCTTGATTTCTTTTCTTACTTCCTCTCTCATGGATAACAACATTGTGCGTCATTTTTGTGCTACAGGAACATGACCAGGCGTCATCCTAATCTCATGTACAAACCCACAAAGACATCCAATTTCATCTCTGAACACCCCTTCCATCACCTTGTCATTGGATCCTTTTGCCGCATTCTCCACTGATAGCACAGATTCATTTGCACTGGCATCTAGCTTCACTTTGTGGTTGCTCTGATGGGTCCAACTCAATAGGGATGTCCTTCCTGCCTTTGTGATATATATATCTTATCGTTTACTTTCCTGTCCTTGAACTTCAGTGCACCAGAACCAACCAATAATGTCAATTTTTACTCCTCCATACGCTCTGGGATTTATATCGGGTTCATGCAAATACTCATGTTTGCTTCTGTTCCATAAATTCTGTGGTACGAGAGTGTATTTAGTGCCAGAATCTATCATCATGCGCATGTCAATTCCATCTACACAAACTGTAGTCTTGGGGCTTTCCATTTCTTCTTCATTCTCGTCATCTGATATTACGAACACACATTCTTCTCCTTCCTCTTCACTGTAATTGTTATTTCCTATCCAATTCGTTGATGTATTCTGAACTCTACAGCATTTGGCATAGTGTCCTCTTCCTTTGCATTTACTGAAAATTATCTTCAGAGCAGGGCAATCCAGGTCATCCGCACAGTGATCAATGCTATCGCATCTGAAACACCTGCCGTGTTTTTTCTTCTCGGGCTGTTTCTTTGTCTGCGTGGACTTCTCCTCGAGTTTGTAGTTTGTTCTCTGAGAGACGTCTTTTTCTCCTATCTTCATTCCACAAAGGTTTGCGTATTCTTCTGGGTGTGCCCCGCTTACTCACTGTATCGTTCACTTGAGCTACTGATTCATTATTTTTATGTGCGCTCATTGTCGTGACAGTGGGTTTGGGCGCTTCCTGCTTAATTTCAACCGTGCAATAATGGGGAAAGGATTTATTAACATCATATGGTATAATAAATGAGCAAGTAGAAAGAGATGTGAGCCCCACCGATCACCAGCCCACAAAACTCAGTTTCTCTTCAAACACCTGGCAAAGTTCCATGACGCTCGCACGTGCGACACAGGCGTCTCCCGTGCCCCGATCATCGCGTGCTGATGCCTAGTGGAAAGCTGGATGGAATACTGCACATCTCAAGCAGTTGCATAGCAAACTTTCCCTCACAAGGCTCCAGCTTTGTAGTTTTCAGGGCCCAAGAAGGTGCTGTTGTGCAGGTTGCACCCTAGGCAGCTGCTTAAAATGCCTTTTCATAGCACTGGGACAGACTAAAAGGGCTACCAATCTCAGGGGACCTCAACTTCCTACAAAGAGATGAAATTATTTCTCTGAATTTTTAAACATCACCTTTCATGGTTTTTTGGCACAGTGCATGTTTTAGTGCGTACAAATTATACACATTGACATTTATTGGTGAATTACCAAATGTTGCCATGAAGGACTTTTTGAGTGAAAAAGGTTTTCATGTAAAACAATTATAAATGATAGAGGGTGTGTACCTCTTCACTTCAATCATAGAACCCCAAGGGCCTATCAGCAGAAAGGGTAGAAGGAAAGAACTGCAGAGATCCAATGAAACTTCGAGGCTAATAAGTTGACACTTCCTGATTTTAATATTTTTAGGGATGTATTGATTAAAAAGGACTTGCTCTAAGCAGACAGGGGACACACACAGAAAGATACTGCCTAAAGCCATCTTGGAGCGAGAGCTGCTAAACATCTTGAAGCAGAATTGCCCTTAATCCACATGGGGTATCCTGCGACAGTTGCCTGACCATGCTTGTATGGAGAGGTCTAAAGTTAATGGAGCATTACCTTTGCATGGGAGAGAGGCACTGGGAAAGTCGACAGCTGACTGTGCCCTGATTCTCAAGGAGAGCCAAATGAGGGATAGATGCTGGCACTATCTTTGACTGCAGCTTGTGACCAGACCTGTGCTGTTCCCCCAGAGGGGCCTGACAGTCTTAACTGAGTGCCCCAAAACAGAGGTCCAATGTAAGTAGAATTGATCCATTTGAAACCAAAGTGTGTGGGGGGATCTGCCTGCTTTACTATCTTCCCTTCATAGTGGGTGGGGGCAAATTGTGTAGACCCTTAGCATATTTGACTGAATCTTAATTTAATTATCTCCCAAATAGATTGCCGCAGGGGGTGCTTCGAGGAGTTCAAAACGTCCACCCTCTTTCCTAGCAGGAATTAGGTTATAGTCACGTGAAGTAATTGGGTGCCTTTATTGTTCCTGTCCACCCCAGATTTCTCAAATGAACAGGGGTGTCCTTGACTCAAAATGAAATTCCCAGCTGACACCATTACCAAACTTTGCCTTTAAAACAAAAAGGTGTTTGTCCCAAAACGAAATTTGCAACTGATACCACTTACCAAAACCCTGCCTTACAACAAAAGGTGTTTTTGTCCCTATACAAAATTCCAAATTGTCACCACTCCTTAAACATTGTATTTAAACAAAAGGCTGCCCTTGGCCTAAACCAAAATTCCTAAACCGTACCCACTCCCTAAACCTGGTATTTAGGGGGGTGCTGCATGTACTTCATGCCTGGGTTTTGGGTGCTGGGAGGAGAAGTGTTTCGCAAAGTGAAACCCCTCATAATTCTCCACTGAAAAAGATACACTCTTTCCTGAGTATAAGTGACCCTGATAACAGACCAATTTTGGTATTGCCTTTGGGGGTGCCGAAAAAAAGTTTCTATAATAAAAAAAAGTATATTGAAAGTCTGCATGTTTTCAAAACTGCAACATTTTCAAGTGTGCAGAGAGACCCCATGTATCCAACATTGCATGTGTAATGTGAAACCTCTTTTAAAATTTAAATTGTGCTTTGTTTTCAATCGAAATTCGATTAAGTAATTTTTGTCTGTTTATCATAAAAAGGAAAGCGCATGCAGAGTTAAAGATTTGGTTTGTGCTACAGAGAAGGTGGTGTGTGTAATCACTAAATGAAAATCAATTGAACATAAACATTAAATAAATATATATTCTCCCAATACCCTGGCCTGGTTCTTGGCTCATTGTTGGCACTGGAATACGGATCTAAGTGACTCTATATGAGCCTTAGACAGTGCTTATTGAATCCAAACAACATAAGTGCTGGATTGTGGGCCATCTTAATTAGGCAGGGGGGGGACTCCCTATGTTGAGCGTGGTCTCCCCAATATATCTTAACAAGAGCCTTTGGGGTGGAAAGACTGATATGCACTAATAATCCCATTCCACTTTTTGCCTACACCCCATCGAATATGGGTACGTCCCATCTGTCACAGTTACTGAAATAGGAATCCACGCTGTGCCTGAACACTCTTCATATTATGGCTCTTACAATGTCACCACACTAATCATCTCTGCTCACAAGTGAACAATCGCCTGAAATGATAAGTGCAATTTGCATGCAATCTACTGCTCTTTTATTTCATGGCTGTTCCGAATTGAGTCGGTTGAAGGACCATTCACCCCACAGCCCTTCGAAGCCATAACAATGGCAGCAAGGCACTATACAAGGAGAATGTCCTGTGAAAACTGCACTGAGGTTCATGCAGTATCAGCTATGTTGTCAGCACAGTCCCTTCACTGCTGGATGTCTGCAAAAAGAGATATCAGAGTTGGAGCCATGTGGCTTTGTACCAGTGATGTAGGAGAAAGGGGTTAATATCACGTGTATTCTACACGGGGTCTTATAGGTTATTTACATACCTATTTGTAGAACCATAATCACTGCCTGGCCTGGAAAGACTACAATTAGAAGGTAGCAGGTAGCAATGTCCCCATACATAATGTCCCCATACATAATGTCGCCAGGAAAAGCCATTGGCTACATTATATATGGTGACATTATGTATGGGGACAAGTTGCAGGGATATCCCCTGCTCCCCTTGTAAAAAAAGAAATTCGGGGGTTGCGGGGTGTTCCCCGCATGTTCAATGTAATAATGTCTCTGCAAAAAACGGCGACTTTTTTTGCCAGGAGAAATTTTTGCGGGGACATTATTGCATGGAACCAATTAGAAGTTATAGTTCTGGAGTCTGTCCATTAGGTGGTGCTGCAACCACTGACTGCTTAAAGATATTCACTGTGGCTGGTGCTGTCTACTCATAGGCCAGCCTGAGAAAGCTGAAGGGAGTAGTGAGCTTGCAGCAATGCATTGGATGGGGGTGGACTGAATGAATACCCCCCCAAATAAGGGGTTTGCAAACTGTGCCTCTCCAAATCAATGCTAGCTAGGGCTCATGGGAGTTGCAGTCCAAAATATCTAGCCAGTCAAAGGTTGCAGACCTGACCTAAATGCTGTTGTGACGATTCCGGATGTTCCCAAGTATTAGCTGGAGGGAAATGACTAACACATGTTAACGTGAGTCAGGTGTTGAAGGAGGAACCAGTGACTGGCACATGACAGTTGTTCTGTATGCTGTGGTTGCATTCATGCAAGGACTGGAGTTGGGAAGGCCCATGCCTGCTGCATTGAGCCCTGCAGTCATAACCATGCAGAAGTATAAGATGGAGGTGGCAGAGATGTGCATCAAACCTCCATTAATGTAATGATCGGAGAGGTCACTGATGGTGGGAGGGAGGGCACTACCTTCTCTGAGCCCAATTCTCCCAGACAATATTTAGGTGTCATGTACCTGGGTTCATTCAGAGGTGTTTCTTGGTAAAGATGGGAAGCAGATAAGGGGTAGCATCCCAAGACACTACGAGGCTTGGTTGAGAGAATGAGGAGAAAAGGGGTAGCAAGAAGAATTGTGGGAGGTTAGCCGCTAAACTGAGCTGCCACTAGGGGACCGGCTGCATAAGCCGCTGAAGCAGATGAGACCAGGTGGCAGAGGAGCCGACTTATGAATTTCCCGGGGGGTGCCCAAATGTAGGAAGTGACATCACCAGCAGTTATATGACCGCATTTGCACGTAGTCGTCAACTTGGTGCGAGGGGTTTGGGGGGGGGCGCAGAACAGTGGGAACATTGGCTAGCATGTACTGTATATACTAAAGTCAAGTAAGAAGGAGGTTTAAGCCTTCCATTTCCATTCCAGTAGGCCAACACTGGGCTGTGTGTGGGCTGCAGACCAAGGATCACATGCTCACTTCTTCAGTGTGAAACTCTGGCCAAGGCTCTTTGGGCAAGCATTCAGGATGGGTCTCACACCTTTAAACAGTGTGATATATTGAGTGGGCACCTCACTCCTTGGATCATTGTATACCCGTTACTGGTAATCTCACAACTGAACGTACAGCTTCACACTTGGTCATCTCAGTGACCCCATGTATATTAATGGAGTCAGTCTCCCATCTGGAAAGACAATTATATTTCTGTTAAAACACTCTGAATTCTTCCTCCAGTTTTCTCAATTTATAGATCCATTCCATGTTCATTCATTGTGTGTGCAGGGGTGATAACCTGTGTCTGAGAGAGCTCATTCTTTCATTCAGGAGAGATAAAGGGGTAACAATCCCCTGTATGTGGGATCAGGCTCATTTTGCCCCATGGCCCCTCACTCCAGAATGAGTGAGCAGGTTTTAAAACCCTGCTGATTCTGCTATCCTACAGGCTCGACCCTTCTATGTTTTGCCCCATCACGGCTTCCAACACCCTGAGCGGCAGCTTAAAGACAGCATGCAGCTCGGGACATGTCTGTTGCCAATTGAATGTAGCCAGGTCTACTATTTAGACACATCTACTATTTAGATACTGGGAGAGTGCCATGAACCGACATTGGTGGTGAAGAAGCACTCAACATACAGAACACAATGGTATAGTGTTGCAGTCCTGCTGAGAAATGACAATTCGGTCTGGTTTAATGTAAAGCAGAGTGTCTGAGAAGTCTGCGCACTGTGCCATTAAAAATAAAGCAGCTGTGGTGGGTGGAAGTGCTGCTTCGGTGACATCAAGAGTATGCAATTACCTGTGGGGTAGTGTTGGTCATTTCCTATTGACGTATAGCAGCCCTATTGAGAAGTGCCATAAAGAGTGAAGCTGTCCAGTAGGCTGGATCAGTGCTGCCCCATAAAAGGTGTAGAAGCCTCTGTGAGAAGTGGTAGTACTGTCCCAATGGTGAGAAGTGCAGTATTTCCACATTGACTATGCTTACACTTTGAGTTATTGAATAGTGCTGCTACATTCTGAGTAATTCAATCCCTTTAAATATATTAGCTCTTGTATAACCAAGACAATGTAGAGTTATTCTGATGATGATGAAGATGATGTTAGACTTGCTCAATAGTTCTGGTTCTGTATCATTAAATGTACTTCATGTCTTGGGAGGATAGCTGTGGGGCAACGTGCTTGCCTTGGAAGCAAGACGACATGGAGCAACACAGATTCGATCCCTCTGTCCGCGCAATATAGGTTCGATACCTCGGTCCACGCTTAGAAACCTATGGGTATTACGTGCATTATAAATTCAAATTAAAATAAATAAATCTGCTGAGAAGTGCTGGGGCCTTGTCAATAAGAGTATAGCAGCTCAACTGAGAAGTGCTGATGTTGTCTCACCAAAAGTATAGCAGCCCCACTAAGATGAACTAGCATTGCCTCAACAAAAGCATAGTATTATAATTATAGAAGCCCTGTTTAGCGAGCTAACTGAGGAGTACCAGCATTGCCCCATTTCAAATATGGCAGCTCTAGTAGAAAATAGATTACACAGCCCTGCTGAGAAGTGCTGTTACTGTCTCTTCAAAAATATAGAAGCCCATTAGCTCTACACCATTAGGCCCTGCAAGTACTGTCCCATTGAATGCTATTACACTGAACAAGGTCAACAGTATGGCAAGGTCCATACTGAGTTCTATGTGATAATTCTGCATTTTGAAGAATACAAAAAAGACTGATTTTCTTCGGCCGGTTTGTGTGGTCATCAAAAGGCCAAATTATCACATTCTACTGCACTCACCCCAGCCTGCTAAAACCGGCAAGAAGGTGATCCCACCTCACCCCACACTCCCACCCTCTCTCACGCTGTTCCCTTCCTTAGAATTCAGGGGAGTTACCTCTCTCCACGCCTCCCTTCCCCGCGCATAGCATTCACCCTCACCACGTACACACCCAGAGTCATGCATACAGTCTCATTTGTCCTCCCCCTGCCACCTCCCTCCGCAGATGCAATGCAAGAGGGGTGCACAGATGTACAAATACACCCAACCCAAAAATATTTTTAGAAATTGAGAGACAGACTTGCTTTGCATCTGTGCCTCCATTTCTAAAATCGTTTTGGGTTGGGTGTACCTCTACATCCGTGCACCCGGGTACACAGATGTAGAGGTACACCCAAACCAAAACGATTTTTAGAAATTGAGGAACAGATGTAAAACAAGAGCCTCTTGCTTTGCATCCGTCCCTCAATTTCTAACCATCGTTTTTTATCCGGCTTTCACACAGGCCGCCAGAGAGAGACACAGTATGGATGGAACAAAGGGCCATCCATACTGCGTCTCTTCTCTCCGGCCACGGGGGGTTGGGGGGCCCAGCTCCGACTTCATTCTGCCGACGGGTGCCAGGGCCTTGGAGCACCCGCGTACTTGGCACCCCTGCCAGGTGGGAAGAAGAAAAGGCTGAGCTGCCCCACAGTATAAGTTCCCCCACTATCATACTTGTTTTTAATTTAGGATCCCTTTATGAGTGGATTTAACACCACCTCTAGTGAGCCAAAAAGAACACTATTTATGTTCTGTGAGCGTTGCCGTACCTGAGCCACATGCAGATCCTGAGATTCTTTCAGCTGCACTGAAGTCTGGCTCCGTTGGCAGCCATTTTAGGTATTGTGCTGTGTTTCCAGTCACGGGTACCGGGAGTATGTCATTTCTGTAATACTTTTCTGCGGCACTTGAATGCTCTTCTGTAGCCCTATATCTGTGTTCCAGGTGTAGTATGTCCCAATCTCTAATGCAAAAAACGTTGCCTTGGGAAAAACTGCCAAGGTCCTCTCCCATGCACTCACTCAAAATGTGCCCCAATAAAGGATTACTCCAAAGTTATAATTCACATTTTCTTTTGTTATACATATTTTTTTTATATGTAGCAACAATTTTCGAATAGTCACAATGTTTGAATTCATACATTTCACAATTACTTAAACCAAACACTCAAAGGTACAAAAGAATGTCTGTAAACTATATTGATTAATTTACATCAAAGTAACATTTAATTACAAACAATCTTGCACTAGAAATATCTGATTACATTTTGTAAAGTATCAAAAAATAGGTCTATATAGCCTCTTCACGTTTCGAGTCAATAACTCTTCTTCAGGAGGACACCTCACATTCTTTCGTATGGATGATAGTCCTTGATGGACAACATATATCCCTTCCACCTCTTATTGATACATTCGATAAGACTGCTCAACTAACTGAAATTTCAAAAGGTAGAAAATATTGGAAACGCTCTCAATATGGTTGAACTTTGTTAGCTACGTTCTACCAGTGAAATTACAAATATATATGCAGATATTTTAATAGGGTTTCAGAAGTTGCAAGGAGCTTAGTGAAATGCGTACCCCACATCCCTTTTCATATATTTTGTATCACATTACATTTGGACATCCAGGAATTTGTGTGCATGTTTCTTGGTTCTTCAGTGCATTTGATTTGAAATGGATTACTCACTGTGTGATCTTGTGCACATTTCCCTAGCCATATCCACTGCCCTTTGTCTCCTGATGACATCACTACTGGTTTAGTGGTAGGGAGAGGCTGGGCAGGTTATTTAACCACTGCTCATCTATGTACTCCTGCAGAGCAGTAGTCATTTCGTCACACCTATACAGATGTTGAACATTTTCCAGTGCATCCAAAAAGAAAATTAAAGGAAAAGGCATCCCAGTGATGGCTACAACATATACAAATACTGCAGAGCTATGTCTTCTCTTGGATTGTACTGCCAGTGCTGGACAGGTAAGCAGAGCCCTCAGGGAGCATGGAGGTGGATGGAAAGGTGTGAAGGAATCATAACCACTGGAAACTGCTGTCAGCACTTTTTACAGGCTAGACTAAACTTCTTTGCGCCATACTTTAATGGCCCAGATGGGGTGCATAACGTTGGAATGTGAGCTGCCTAAAGGAGTTACCAGTCATTATGATTCATTCAAAGCTTTCGCTCCTACCCTTTTTGTTTGTCTTTGACTTGAGTTTTCCTAGGTGACATGAGTATGACCAGACATGGGTCTTTGTGTAATGGTGTTTAGGGAACTAGGGAACTAGGCTGCATCTCAGTGGAGCGGTCCAACAAATCTGAACCATATATAATTTGTTTGTTATCCTCCAACAGCGACATGGCCTAGCAGTTTGGTCTGGAAGAATCTATGTGATTTAACAAATTCCATTACAGAGAATGCTTGTTTACCAAACCCAAAACAACAAACAAAATACACATTTGGGGGGGTGTTCCTCCCAACCCCCCTGCTTTTCTATAAGCCTAAGGCCACCCGAACCCCACACCCGTTTTACTCCCTTACCCTGCCCTCTTACCCAACCCCCTACATACATTTTTACCAAATTTCAGTATTTTCTTTCGTTGTTCATTTTTTTGGTAAAAAAGCATTCTCTGTAATGTGTTTGGTAAAATCACTGGATACCGGGCTGGAGGGCTCCCATTGTTGGGATGTGTTTTGCATAGGGTTGGTCGCGCTTCAAATGGCACAATCTCAATAAAACATTACAATAGGACCTGCCCGATGAGTTGTCTGTGGCTGTGATTATTAAAAGTTTGCATTCGTTATTTTATTGGTGGAGGGCAACACCAGCAGAGTCCATGTATTGTGAAGACGATGGCTTTGCTGCATATAAATTCTACCAAGGAGGAGTCAGAGATGCTACCAATGAAGGACACGCAGCTTCATGCTTCGACAAGGGTCTACGCAGATACAACCACATCACCCCGGCCCCCATCGACCTTCACTGGCTCCCACTGCACACACAAATCACCTTCAAGTCTTGCTGCATCATTTATAAGGCAGTCGCCCTCAAGTCAGCCAGCTCCCTCGCGCAGAAACTCAGCATCTCTGGCGGACAGTACACCACCAGAAGCCAGGACACATGCAGACTTGAAATCCACTGTGGTAAAAAGAAAAGGACCAGAAGATAAGCCTTTTCTACCTATCCTCCAAGACTATGGCACCTCCTCCATGTCAGCACCAAACTCGCCCCCATACTCCTCCAATTCAGAAAAGAACTCAACTCCCACCTCTTCAAGGAGTCTCTCCTCCTCAGCACCTAGGCCATCACATCGCCCCTCACGGCTCCCTATTCGATAGACGCCACCCACCCATCTCCTCCCCGCCGCCCGGGAGAGTTGTACCCCTCCTCTGTGCCCCACTTTATCCTACCCGTCCACTGTATACCTGTTCGGTTGTTACCTCTGAACAGCGCTCCATTATGCATCTGTACTGTTGTATACCCCTGTAAAGCGCTTTGTTGCTTCTCGCAGCTAGGTCGGCTCTCAATAAATACCATAATAATCATAAAAGGACACCAGTCAGTGGTTACGATCACCTAAGGCCATTGCATTAATGGCTGCAATTTTAGACATGCAGTGGTGTGGGTGAAAAATGCGAGAATCTGATGAAAATTGAAATGTGGGTTGGTGGAACAAACTATCTTATTTCAGACCCTTTTTCAGGCTATTCCCACATTGAAAGTAGTCATCAACTACCCTAATGTGAAGTGTCTGAAAGCTGAATAGAAGACGCTGGAGTGGCACCAGTATGCGCTTTACAGATGTTGAGTGATTAAGAGAGACAGGTCTGAAAATAATCTTATCGCACCGGAGGGATCATATCACCGATGTTTATCTCATAGAGGGTGTGGGGGGCCATAGAACGCTCTAGGCCCTTTGACTCTTGAACACTCAGATAGCTCATGTGGCTGGTATAAAGGCCCTGGTCTCCTAAGCCTGAGGAGAAGGCAGGCAGCTGGTTCTGCCCCCACTGGACACAACCAAGGTAGAGGTTTTCCGGAATCCCTAGGACGATACTGGCAGCATAGTACTGGTGGGACATGACAAAGGCTGATTTGACTCTGACTGGAAACGTCAAATACTCCAGTATACACGTTCACACATACTGCTACATGGTTTAGTTTAGTTTAGTTTAGTTTAGTTTATTCATTTATAATGGGCATCAGACCCTAGGGCATCAGGGCGCAGCAGTTACAGGAAAATGCGAAGCTTAGTTAACATGTTAGGAATAATAGCAAGAGTACAAGTAAACAGGCAGATGTACAAGTAGACAGGTAAATATATAAGGATATCTACAAGGTGGGAACATAGTGTCACAAGATATAGGCAAGTAGGGTAAAACGGAGCACAAATATATACAAGGATGCAAGGTCATGTTAGTAGTCGCACAGCAGCAGGCATTAGATATCGTTGGTTTTGAGCAAGTTGATGTATCTCAGTTCAGATAAGGTTGGTCTTCTCTAATGGACTGTGGTAGAGAGTTCCAAAGTTGGGCCGCTTTAACCGGGAAACTGCATCCACCCACCGTGGATAGCCTAAATCTGGGTATGGTGAGGGAGTTGGAATTGATAAATCTCATGGGTTTGGTGGAAAGTCTCCTCTGGAATCTGTTTATGAGGTAGCTGGGGGCAGCATTGTTTAGAGCTTTGTGTGTGAGGGATGCAGTTTTATGCTGAATTTTGTTGTAGGTAGAGAGCCAGTTGTTTTGTTGTCTTATCACAGAAATGTGTAATCTTTTAGGTACTCCAAGTGGAGCTCTTAGGGCATTGTTTTGAAGAATTTGTATCTTCTGGATTATAGATTTACTGGAGCCAATGTATAAAGCGTTACAATAATCGAACCTGGATAGAATAAGGGCTCTGGCCAAGGTGATGCAGTTTTCGTCAGATAGGAAGGGTTTTCCCGTTCTGATGAGCTTACATGTATAAGCCGTGGCGGAGTCCATGGTGTTCACCTGTTTGTTGAAGGAGAGGCAGGAATCAAGGTAGAAGTCAAGGGTCTTAACCTCCTTGGCCACCTTAATGAGGTGCCCATCGATTATAAATGATGAGTACGCCTGGCCTAGGTTCTTCAGATTAGAGTGGGTACCCAGGATGATGAGCTCCGTTTTATCATCATTCAGGCATAGACCATGGGTAGCCATCCATGCCTGGATGATGATATACACCCTGGTCACCAAGGCCAAATCCTTGTCGTAATCCCTTGAGAGTGGGAGGAGGATCTTGGTATCATCTGCGTAGTTGGTGTAGGTGATACCCAGATTGTCCAGATCGTCGAAAAGGGGTTTGGTGAGGATGTTGTAAAAAGTGGGGGATACGCAAGAACCTTGGGGCACCCCACAAGTGATGGGAATGGGGTCTGCTGCTGCTGACAGCGAGAAAATCCTCATCTTCCTATCACTCAGAAAGGACTTGATCCAAAGTATGGCCTCTCTAGAGAAATGGGCAGCAGAGTCCAAGTGTCTACATAAGACCTTGTGATCAACCGGGTCCAATGCGGCTGAGAGGTCGAGAAGTAGGAGGAGGTCTATTTTTCCTTTATCTCTTACCTCATCAACCTGAGCTTTCAAATCGATAAGGGCAGTTTCAGTACCGTGTTGGGGACGGAGACCTGATTGCCATGCTCCTAAGAGTTTATGGAGTTCCAAGTATTTTTGGATTTGGAGATAAGCGATTTTGTCAAGTATTTTTAAAAAGAAAGGGACTGTGGTAATGGGGCGGTAGTTGGTGGGTATAAGCAGATCTAAAGTTTGTTTTTTTAGTAGTGGAAGCACCCACGATTGTTTGAGGTTGGATGGGACAATGACAGAGGCAAAGGAGGCATTAATAAGTTTAGATATAAAAGGGGCCAGTTCTCTTGCCGCATCCTTTATGAGCTGGGCTGGGCAGAGGTCACCCTGACAGTTGGAGGGTTTGAGCGAGAGGATGACTTTCTCAACCTCAAGGATAGATATTTTGGTGAAATTGAATCGGTCAATAGGCGTAGAAGGAGTTTAAGTGTCCGGGATATCGGGGGTAATGTTGTTGATGTGTGGGGGGTGATTTAGAGATGCTTTTTTTTGTGCTATTTTATTTTGAAGGGTAGATACTTTGTTGGAGAGGGCAAGTTGTATATCTGAACACCAGGTTTTGTCCTTGGTGCAGGAGTCAGGGGTAGGGATGGGAGACTCTAACTCCTTTAATATGGTGAACAATTCCTTTGTGCTAGACTTTGTGCTGGTAATGTTATAAGAGTTGCGTTTAGCTGAGTATATTTCTTTTTTGTAGTGGGAGGACATTTCTGAAAGTTTATTTTTGTTGTCTGCTGATGGGACTAATCTCCAGGCAGATTCACACCTTCTTTTAAGGAGACGTAGGTCTTTTAGTTGGGGAGTGAACCATTTATTTATGTGAGTTTTGGGTTTTCTAGGTCTGAGTTTCAAGGGAGCGATCATATCAAGTGAGGTTAGCATAATTTTGTTATACTCCTTGACAAAGGTTTCTGGATCTAGGTCATCCTCTAGCCGGTTGAGAGTGGGGAGGATGGCAGGAATCACTTTGCCCAATGTGATACTTTTTGTTGTTCCTAGTAGGGCAGGGAGGGGCGATAGGCGTGACTGAGGTGAGGTGTCTGGCGGTTGAAAGTGTGAATGATAAGAGGAAGTGGTCAGTCCAAGGTTGCTGCGAAATAGTGATGATATTACCTGAGCAGTTGTCTTCTGCCACCCAGTCAAGGATTCTCCCTTTATTATGAATGGGTTGAGTAATTTTTTGGCATGTACCTAGTTCAGTTAGGATATTGGCAATGGTTGTAGCTTGTTTGTCTAAGGGGTCATTGAAGCCCAAGTTAAAGTCGCACAGGGCTAATACTTGAGAGGTGGTTTTGAGATTGGTGGAGAGAAGTGTGTAGAGATCCTCCTAAAAGGATCCGTTCGGTCCGGGGGGTCTATACATAAGATGGATGGTCAAAGTCTGAGAGTGGACTAGTGGGAGTTTGACTGTGAGGACTTCGCAGGATTGGGCAGAGTAGGTTGGGGCTAATCTCATGGCTAAGCTAGATTTGTAGATGATGGCGATACCTCCGCCTCACATTTTATCTCTGTCTTGTCTAAGGATATTATATCTGTCTGGGATTGCTAGTGAGAGCAAAGGTCCTGCCGCTTCGTGCAGCCAAGTCTCAGTGATAGCGAGAAAGTCCAGACTGTCCGCCAGAATCAAGTTGGATATGTCTGTGGCATGGGCCACAAGAGATCTTACGTTCAGTAGGGCTGCGGGCTGCTTTAAGAGGCAGGGCAGGTGTAATGTTAGTGGCTAGAATAGGAGTTGTAATAATTTTCTTAGATTTGTGCAATATATGATGCTGGGTCGTGGCCTGTAGGCATGGTTTGTACAGGCTGTGATTAGTATTGGAAGTCTTCTGACTCGTCAAAGTGATATTTTTATTGTTAGGCCAGGGAAGGGATCTGGCTAAGGGTTCAAACAGTTTGCTCAGTAGGGATATGAGTTTGAGGTTTCTAGCCTCTAAGGTACACGGGGTGCTTCGGAGTGGGCTAAGTGTGGTGTGGCTTGAAGATCCCCCAGTGTGGGAAATGTTTGGTGTCATTATGGCCATGCTGGATGGAGCTTGTATACTCAGTGTGGTGGGGTGCCCTTGAGAATAGAGCAGGAATAGGATGCTAATAGAACAAATGATGTAAGTTGGCATGTGCATAGTGGGCTAGAGTTCTAGAGCCTAGGCTTGGTGTATTAGGCAGACATAAGCATATATTAGCAGTTAGATGTAGTGAGCTGCAGCCTCAAGGCTGCCAAGATTGCTTATACAGTCTATACAGGTGACATGACAATATATTCATATGCTAAACATACAACATGCAGAGGCATTACAAGTGGGCCAATACTGCAAATAAGAATGCTAACTTCAAACTTAGGCAAACCGTAGTAGTCACGTTGAACCTAGGCTAGAGCAATAGTGAATTGGCTATCATCATAAAGGCTAGGGCCACATGTAATAAGCTGGGCCTACAATTATAACCGCAATTATGATTTCTTTACTACAATCAAGCCAACTAGGCGAGAGGCCAGAATGGATAAACTAGTTGTCTCTGCTGGGTATCGGTTGAGGCCGCTGTAATATAGCATTTAACAAGGCTAAGCATTTACAAGTACTCAGGAGGCGCCACTGAAGTGATGTCTGCACTTAGATACATGAAGCAGTTGCAGTTAGACCTTGTGACACAAAGCGGGTAATCATAGAGCGTAACATTACGTACAGTGTAATATGGTTTTAGCACATATATGGTGGGTACTCACAATGCTGATAACTGGTGTGCCATAAGGCATTTCATCAAGATTCCTAACCACCGGTGCTGCTCTGGGCAGGTCTGTAGCTCACAGGGCCAGGATTCGAGCGTCCATAATTGGTAGGCCCCGTATTCACCCCAACCTCAGTTTTCTTACAGTTCTTTTCAAGGCAATTTGTGAAGTTGTCTGTCGCTGATCTTGGAAGCAAGCCCACGCAGAGCAACAGAGGTTTGAATCCCTTTGCGCTTAGAAACCTAACTCTGGTCCGGAAGCACCTCAAGACCTTCATCTTTGCTTCTGCTTTCTCTCCTCCTCTCCCCTGCTGAACGCCTAGTTTGAAACTGAATCTGCACTGTTTACCTGGCTAATCTCTGATCTCGAGCCCAGGTCCCCTTACCCGTCAGTTGCACACCTGCACTTCCCCCCCCATTGGCAACCATTACACTCGGGGGCTGTTTCTTTATCCCTACAGCCTCCTACCAACACTTGACACCTGATGTCTGCACTTTGTATCTTTTGTTTTATTTATTTGTACTGTTATCATATGTACTGCACTACCACCCTCCTTTCCCCCCACACTTTCCCCCTCCCACCTCCCTGCACTTGCATGATATCAATATCACATGGCCTAGTAAGATCGTTGTCTCTGTCTTCCCTCTGTTCTCCTACTCTTGCCTCATCGCGCCTTGAATCACTTGTGTATAGGCACGTTATAAATGCCATTCCATGTCATATCATATCATATAAGGTGCGTTATAAAAAAACAATTACGGGTCATCAGTTTATACATACACTATGATATCATTAGTCTTGATCAACTGTGTAGGAGAGTTGACAGGGCAGAGCTCCGCTGCCGATACATCCCAGGTACCATATGGCGGATTCATCTAACAGGATGAAGAGAGTGCGGTTAAGAACTTCACAAGGTTCTATGTGAAAACCTTAAATATTAAACTAGAAATCATTCATCTTGAATGAAAAAAGTTCAATAGCAAATGATGGAACTGGTACCTATTGCATTATAAGTAGATATCCAGCCTTTGGACCACGCGCTCTCTGCGCACAACTTTAAAAGCATTGTTTGAGCTTTTCTGCAGGGCTGTGATGACGCGCTCTTGCACACCTTGACTCGGATCAGCTGTGAAATTCCATCTACATGGCCTCGTTCCTGCGGGCACCTCTCTTATTCTAGGTAAGCCCTGTGGCCCTCAATCCTTGGCACAGCCCCCCACCCCCTTTCAGCCCCACTTGAGCAGTACATTTATCATTATTGCAAAAAAGTAAGAAGCCTAATTTTTATCATTTGTTTTTCTTGAGCGCTGTAAAACGTAGCAATTTGTTCAGAAAACCATGTGGCTGAAACACGTGTTTACCACATAATCACTCAGCTGTGGGTGCTCTTGATCAGCCTAAGCTGTGAGCTTTTCGCCCACCATTACAGTGGCCTGAACCCACTCCAAGATGGCCCCATGATTTTACAGGAGCCTGCCCTGGCCCCTTGACCATTGGCTGCCTCTGCTATCATCCACCAATCGGAGGGATGGGGAGGCGGGAGCCGGCCTGTTGTTCCAAGGCCCACTTCTGAGGCCCCTATCTGCTACCGGAATGCTACATGAATCCACTACCACAACCTGACCCTCCCTGGGGTTGTCAGCTCACTCAGCTATGAAAAAATGGACTACACATGACTCTCTTACTTCCCTCTCTATGTGCTAGTTCCCTCCTTCTGTTACCATTTCTCCTCCCTTCAAGTTTTTTCACTTTCCCTTCTGCCTGTTCCAACCGGTCTTCTTGTTTTGCTCTCTAATTGCTCTCGTTTCAGCACTCACCACTAACTTATAATTAATTTCTTTTACCTATGGTGCCTTAGCATCTGCCTTTGTAAGTCAAATTTGGGTGTGTTTTCTTTAGTCAAATTGTGTGTTTTTGAAAGTCACATTTTGTTTTGTTTTTGAAAGGCAAATTTGGGTGTGTTTTTGAAAGTAAAATTTGGGTTTGTTTTTTAAAGTCAAATTTTGGTGTCTTCTTTAGTCAAATTTGGGTGTTTTTTCTTAAGTCAAATTTGGGTGTGTTTTCATAAATAAAATTTGGATGTGTTTTCATAAGTCAAATTTGGGTGTTTTTTTTGAAAGTCAAATTTGGATTTGTTTTTGAAAGTCAAATTTGGTTTGTTTTTGAAAGTAGAATTTGGGTGTGTTTTTGAAAGTCAAATTGGGGTGTGTTTTCATAAGTCAAATTTGCGTGTGTTTTCATAAGTCAAATTTGGGTGTGTTTTTGAAAGTCAAATTTGGGTGTGCTCATAAGTCAAATTTGGGTTTGTTTTTGAAAGTCAAATTTGGTTTGTTTTTGAAAGTAGAATTTGGGTGTGTTTTCATAAGTCAAATTTGGGTGTGTTTTTGAAAGTCAAATTTGGTGTTTTTTTCATTTAACTTTTGGCCCTCATTTGTAACCTGATAGCCCAGTGACTGTTCCTTTACCGCTGTACTTGCATATTTCTCCTACTGCCTCCTTCCTCCACCTGCCCATGGCGTTATCTGTTTCTCCTATCTACTCCAACTGCTTCTCTATTAACTATCCTTCACTTCTCACTAAGTCTGGTAAGAAGAAATGTAAAAAAATATCTTGGCCTCCAACCTAGGTCTCCCCATTGCTGATACCTATTCCAGCGCCTCTGCCAGACAAACCCTCATTGACATCCTCTTTGTTGTTCCTTCGCTAGATCTCTGGACCCCTCATACGATCTCTGTGCTCTGTCCTGTCTCCTCCTCTCCCATTCATAGTGGCACCTGCTGGGAAGTCCTCATGGATTCCTTTGACTCCTCCAGAGTCATCATTAATGTCTACCTAAATGGCACTGTCATGGTGCAAGGCCCTCAGGACAACCTCCTCCTTTTTGATAGGCGGTTCCCTCACCTCATCAACTTCCTCTCATCTCCAGCTGTCCCTTACTATTTTCCCTTGGCTACCCTGTCCTGTTTTCCTTTCCACTCTGCCCCATCTCAAGCTCCCTACACACCTCCGCAGGGTATACCTCTTATCTGTACCCCTCCCTGGAAGGTCTTTAAGGCTGGCAGCTTTCTTCACCTTGCCACTCTCAACTCTTGCTCTGCTGTCAAACACTCCTCTGACATCTGCAACCTCCTTGTACTTGACCTTGATGTCCTCGGTCTTACCAAGACATGTATCATGGCCAGCTCTGTCACAAGCTTTGACACCTTCCTCACTGATGGCTACAAGATCCTCTCCACCCCAGATCCACCCGGCCCATAGGGGGTGTAGCCCTGATCTTCCCTGAGTGGATTCCTGCATCTATCATCCCCACTCAGACTTACTCCTCTTTCGAATATCTTGTCTGCAGGCTTGCTCTCTCTCTCTCGCCTAGCCACTCTCTCACTGTTGCTACTCACTATCGGCCCCCTGGTCAAATCACCTCTTTTCTCTCTGAGTGGCCAACCCTATCCTCCTCCCTCCTAGCCTCAACCACTCAACTCCTCCTCCTTGGTGACCTCAACATCCACCTTGATTCTCCCTCTTCTTCATCTGCGCTCTTTCGCGACCTCTGTGATTCGCTCTCCCTCTATATCCTCCCCTACGGCCCGACTCACTCTGCTGATCACATACTTGATGTCATGATATCCTCTGGCCTCCCCCTCTCTATTCTCCTCACCACTCATCTCTCCTGGAGTGATCACTGCCTCCTCTCCTCCCATCTTTCCATCTCCTCCCCTCAAGCCAGGCCTACGCTAAGATTGTCACCCACATTCTTGGACATCTGGCCCATGAAGCGTATGTCAGTCGAGGCTTGCGCTGCCAACTTCTCCCCCCTTCCATGCCAGGCTGACTCACACCCTGACACAACCCTGTCCCTGCTCTACTCCTCTATTTCTGCTACTCTTGATGCTCTTTCCCCTGACGTGAGGATAGGTTTGAAGTCCAAAGCCAAGTGCAATTCTTGGTATGACTCTGACCTAGCTACACTCAAACGTAAGTGTAGGGTGGCTGAGAGGAAATGGAGGGCTTCTTGTTCATCCTCTGACAAACTGGCCTGCTGCCTGCTCCAAAGGCAATACCGACTCTCTGTCCGCACCAAGATGACAATGCACATTCAGGCCTGTGTCTCTGCAGCATCTAACAACTCGGCCAAACTCTTTAAAATCTGTAAGGGGCTGGCCAACCCTGCTGCAGTTTCCACCCCTCCTCTCACCTCCCAGGCTCTTTGCAATGCCCTTGCCTCTCACCTTATCTCTAAAACCCAGGATATCTTGTCTAGCCTCTCCTCCCTACCCCTCCTCTCCTTTCTCCTTCTCTGCTTACTGACCCTCCTTCAGCTACCCGACTCCCTCTTTCTCCTCCTTTCCTCTTTTCTCCCCTGATGAGGTCGCTAGACAAGTCCGATCTATGAAAGCCTCATCATAACGGGTCCCTCCCTGTTCCTCTAAAACCATTAAGGACCACATTGATACCCTTGCTCCGGCCCTTCTGAAGCACTCCCTTGTGCACCCTCTCCTCAAGAAACCCCCAGCTGATCCTTCTTGTCCAGCTAACTATCACCCAATTTCCATTACTCCCTTTTTGGGTAAACTCCTGGTAAAGCTGCTCATCCCTCAGCTTAACCTTCATTCTGATTCTGTTGGCTCCCTCCATGACCACCAACATGGCTTCAGAGCTGCCAGAAGCACAGAAACTGCTCTCTTGAACATCCATGAATACTCCCTCTGTCCCCATCCTACTTGGTCTTTCCTCTGTTTTCGACACGGTTAACCATACCACCATGCTCAACCATCTCTGTGACAACCTACGTATCACCGATCAGGCTCTGGCCTGGATGACCTCTTTCTTCTCTGATCGACCCTCCCAGGTACAACTTGGTTCCTTCCTATCTTCTATCTCCCTCTCTACCTGTGGGGGTCCCCAGGAGTCTAATCTCTCGCCCTGGCTTTTCAAACAATGCCTGGTAACTCTCGCCCACTGAATTGCCATGTTCTGCTCAAATTTCCAGTGCTATGCTGATGACACCCAACTCATTTTCAGGCTTCCTTCAGCCACCTCCTCTCCTTCCCTCATCTCTGATTGCCTAATCGCCATTTAAAATTGGTGTGCCGCCAATGATCTTTCTCAAAATGCCAACAAGACTGAGATCATCCTCATTGGTACACCTTCACCATCCTTTCCCCTCACTCTCTGGTCGGCCTCCCTTGGACCTCCTCCTACCCCCATCAGAGAGGCTAAGAACATCGGGTCATCTTTGACTCTACACTGTCCTTCTCCTCACACATCTCTTAAGTCTCTAAAAAAATCTAACTTCTTACTGCACCTCCTCAGAGGTACTCTTTCTTTCCTCTCCTTCCCTCAAAAGCTCACTGTCTCCCAGTCTCTGGTTCTCTCCAGGTTGGACTACTGTACCAGCCGATTTCTAAATCTACCTGCCTCTACTCTCCGCCCTTTACAACTAATCCAGAACAGGACTACAAGACTTGTCCTTGGCCTCAAGACCTGGGATCGTATCTTCCCAGTTCTGAAATCCCTCCCATTGGCTTCCAGTGGATGCAGGGATTACATTTTAAATCCTCTGCAATGTCCACAAGGCTTTCTGGGGTCTGGGGACAAAATACCTTCAACTATCCCTCTGTAAATACCTCCCTACTCGAGCGCTTTGCTCCTCTACCTCTAACTCCCTCAGGGTCAGCCGTTTTTCAAAGAAACGTGCTGGGGGTAGATCTCTGTCTTCAGCTGGGGCCTCCCTTTGGAACAGCCTCTGTGTCACCGTGAAACTTCAGGAGAACCATCACCGGTTCCGGAAGCACCTCAAGACCTTCCTCTTCGGCTCTGACTCTTCCCATCTTATCCCCTGCTGATCTGTTCTCTCTCTCGGCACCGTGCACCTGTCCACCCTCTGTCCTTCGGACCCTGGTACCTGCTCCCCCTGCCACCCTCCTGCACTGCCTTCGGACCACCACTTGCACTGGGGTCTGTATCTGTAACCATACAGTCCCACACCCACTTTTCTTCTGCACTTATCAGATGTACCCTATCTGACTAACCTAGCACTTGTCACTTGCTGACTGCACAACTACTGTTTCATCGTCTTTATTCATTTATTTTACTTATTTTTATTTATTCTGTTCTCTCCTCTGTTCCGCACTTTCCACTTCTCCCCCCTTCCATGCACTTCACCCTTTTCCCTTTCCCATGCACTTGCGCGTTCTTAATGTCACTGGGCCTAGTAAGATCGCTGTTTTTGTTCTCCCCTGTTCCCCTCCCTTTGCCTGGTCACGCTCTGAAACACTGGTGTATGAGCGCGATATAAATAAAATATCCTTTCATTTGATTTCATATGACGAATCAACTTCTGGGGTACCAGTGGTCCAGTGGTAAACATCGGATTCTAAACCATCAATCATCTCCAACCCTCCAGTACACCAGAAGAGATCTGAACAGATTGTAAACCTCCTTGTCCAATTTTGGTAACGTGGACAGAATGGCAGGTTTATCTCTGCAAGGTTGTGGATTGTTGGTTAGTTGCAACACAGCGAAAATACAATTATTACCCATTGATAAAAAGGGACTATCCAATCAAGGTTAAATAAACATATCGACTTTATTATTATTACAACAGACAGTTCTAGCACACTACAAAATACAACCCCTCCTGTAAAGGAATGCAGAGGATAGACAGTTTCAAAGAAGGAAAAGGGATGCACTCTGGATACTGACAGGAGGGTAGTCGGTATGGTTAATAACCACACAGTTTAAGGTTTCTTGGCTTCAGTACAAAGGGAGCAATGGGTCTTAATACATCTCTAGGGGCCTTCTGGGAAGAACCAGGGGTACAGAACTGCACTAC
This sequence comes from Ambystoma mexicanum, assembly GCF_040938575.1. Lineage (NCBI taxonomy): Eukaryota > Metazoa > Chordata > Amphibia > Caudata > Ambystomatidae > Ambystoma > Ambystoma mexicanum. The sequence continues at coordinate 157,276,608 of NC_090938.1, read as the reverse complement.
ACTGTATGCCATAGGTGTTCTTGATGCTTGACAGGGTCGAGTCAGCTTCAAGGTGTTTTCTAGGCTACTGTGACAGAGTTCATGACGGGAGTCAGGTGCAGGTATCAGGAGGCAGGACCGTCCGGCAAGCGAAGCTGGATGAACGGCTGCAGCCCGGCCTACATGGCGGCTCTGAGTCAGGAATCATTATCTCAGTGCTGGTCAGAGGTTCTGAAACACTGGTCGAGACTTCTTGGATGTTTTTAAGTGACTGCGGCTTGACAACGGTCAGCATTGCAGTCGGTTGCAGCTCGAAGAACTTAACTGGTTCAAAAATGTCCTTTAAGGTGGACGTCGTTAGATGCTCGTCGAAGCACTTCTCACAGCCTCTTTAATGGGCTTGTGTCATCCTTTAAGGTGGACAGCCCAAAGTTGAGGAGTGTGTTGCAGGCAGCTTGCTTGTCCTTGGTTTTGGGTTCAAAGACCTTCTGACACTTCCTTCCAAGGAAGCTTGCTGCAGAGCATAGACGGGCACGCTGTGTGCTGGCTGTATGCTGGCTGGGTACCGGTTCTGTGATGGCTAGAGGGACCTCTGGATTCAGTATCTCCCTCCGTTCCCTGGGAGATGTTTAGGGGAGGGATCCTGCTTCCCTCTTTGAAGGTCTTGGCCTTCCTTCACTGCAGGAAGATGTAAAGCAGACTGTAACTCCAGCCAGTGTCCAATGATGAGTTATTTTTGCTACTACTTGAAAAGTCTTCAGATGATCGGCCAAAAGAGGGGCTCAGCCCTCTTTTAAAGTAAAGTGGGCAACCACAATTGGTGATAGGCTAAGCCTACCTTAATGAACCAATCCTGGGGTCCCTTCCAACAATCTCCTGTATGCATGAGGTCATTGCCAGAGAACTTTGCAACAGGAAAGGTAAAAGAGTGAAAATGCGTGATAGTAAGTTCCACCCATATTCCTGTCTGTTGTTGATCAAAGAGTCTCTCTGGTTAATGGATATCTCTGTGGTCCTTGATTAAAGCGGCAAGTCTCTCTTGAACTTGTGGTGAGACCAGACTCTCAGTCTCCTGCAAACCACATACTTGTACCTCCTGAATAGGGCCCCCATAGCTAGGTGGCCTACTGTAAACTGGCAGTCCCAGACATGACAGCTCACTGTCAATGATACTGAGGACGGTAGCTGGTACTTGGAGTTTCCTGTCTCCTTTGTTAATATCTGCAGCCAGGCCTCATGTGGTCCTATTTGAAGTACACTTTAGTAGTATGTCAATCGCTGTACCCAGCTGCCGGGCCAAACAAAAGAGCAGGGTGGATCCATGGAACCTTTGTTAGTTGATCGGCTGGGCCCTGGCAGGGGTAAGCTTGACGCTCCCCCTTCCTGGAAAGGACAAAGTGTACTCCTGCTGTCACATCCCAACTAAATATGACAGTGCAAATTGTGCCTGTATGCTGTCTCCACCCATAGTACACAGGTCTATGCGTTTGTCGTGGTGTGAGCATAGAAAAATGTTTGTGGCTTAGCCCAACACATTTTTCTGAGGTTGGTCTACCATCATTCCATTTATTTAAAAATGTCAAAAAAGCCCAGGCGAGTGCACACCCACCACGTGGATGGTTGAATTCCTCACAGTAGATTAAATTCAAAATGAAATAGTTTAAAAAAATAAATTGTTTTACTTATTGGTATAGACCAGCACATCCCTATCCTGCTTTCTACCACCCTATATGATTTATTTTAGGTCAAGTTGTTTGCAATTCTCCTGCAGACCGAGTAATGCACATCTTACCCTTGCCCAACAATTCGGCCCTTGGCTGCCTTGCCACTCCTCATCTCTAATCTATCCACTGGAAGGATATTTTAAAACCTATGTTTTTATATCGTGTTGCGTGTTGTTAAGCGGAGGAGATCTTGATTACACTGAGCTCACCTTCTTTCTAGGTCTCGCTTTTTGTTTTTTGCTGCTCAAAGGCCGGGCGTCAGTTAGTTATTTTCTTATATCCTACGTTGGACTTTTGAATCCTTCCTGCATTACCTAATCTAGTCCTTTGTTTACCAGTTTGTTAGTGGTTTCTCTAGTACAGTTGATGTTTCCACTCTTTGCTGGGCTGTGTTTCTTAGCAATTTGTGGATGTGATTGTTGGTTGGCCTTGGCAATCGATCGCCTAAAAATTGCAACATTGTGGTCAGGCCACACCAAAGGAATTTTTGGCAGTGTTCCAAAAATAATTGCCACAGAAGCAAGGATTATGCATAGAAATATAGGTGGATAGTTGTGAACTATGGGGATATATTCTGGCATGCTGTATCAAGTGACTTCTGATAGAATATGAGAGCGACGCTCGAGATTTTTATTTTTTAATTTTTTTAGTTGATTGTTTTACATTTGTATGGTGCCCAGGCAGCCCAGGGGAGATGTTTATGATGCCACAGGGCACGAGAAGCTGGAATACACCCGTAGTTCCACGCTACCGATCTATCATTTTAAGGATAGTCTGGATCTCATACACTCTTTTTCCTCCACCTTCTGGAGCGACATTGTGGGGGGTTTTGTGTGGAGGCATGTGGGATTATAAAGAACATACAAATATCTTGGGTTTCGTATTTATTATGGCAGTATTTCCCAAAGAAATACTGCCAAACTCATGTATCCTGTCACTTGTAATTACCTTCAATCTGCCAGACCATGAGTGGTGGAATCGTAGTGTTATTTCCCATTCCTTGATCCGTATGGTTTCATGATGGTTTTTTATCCTTTACTGCAAGCGGTAATTCCACCAACAGTAAATCTTTAATGTATTGGGAGTAGTGAGGAGGAAAACCCCACGGAAATCTGAATCGGGTGGTGTAGTAAAAGCAGCAGTAATTTCGTGTTGTCACTTTTTTACTGCACCGAAAACCTCTAATGAGTCCCCAAGCTCCCTCTAAGGGTGCAGAAGTACGAGCCTGACAAAGTGGTAGCATGTTTGTTGGCAAAGATTTTTATTTATATAAAATTAAAAGAACACGAAAAACCTATCTTGCCCTGTTTCTACGACGGGTTTCCCTACCTCAACAAAAATACTAAGGACTCTGGCAGGATGTCCAGTAAAGTAAAATGTCCACCGTCCTGTGTCCAACCCTATTTCTGTCCCTTACACTCTAGACAAACTATGGAAAAACTGGGTGTATCCTTGATCCAGAAGGAGGCTCCACCCATTCTGGATACAGATTTAAGTGATCACATCTTGATGAGAAAACACAAAGAGTGATTCTTTAACTTAAACGTTCTTAATCTTAAATGCTATTCCAAACATATACAAAACAAAGGTCCCAATTAACAGGGGTGGGGACTCCTCCCCTATTCCTTTCTCCAGTTCATAAACATAGCATCAAGTCTGGTTCACTTTCCTGCCAGACTAGACTGTAGATCTTAGAATTCCAGAAATTGTCTCTTCTTTTGGTAATGGGTCCTTCACCTCTTGTTTTAGCTTCTTGCACCTCTCTTTCTTTCTTACGTGGGTCCCAGACCCCTCTGAACTGGCTCGGGATCTCCGCAACTTGTTCTGTAGCTTGTTTCTCTTTTGCATATGTCCCAGACCCCGTTATATTATCTCAGGATCTCCCTGATTTGCTTTGGGCCCAAGCTCCTTGACTGTGTGCTTCTTCGGGCTTGTGTGGGTCCTTGCCCCCTCTGTAATGCTTTTTGCTGGGCTCGCCTCACTTTGTATTTGTATGGGTCCCAGACCCTGGTGTGCTGTTCTGACAGGGCTTTCCTGACGTCATATGGGTGCCAGACCCTGGTGTGCTGCTTTTGCAGGCCCTCTGCCCCTGCTTCCACATAGGATATTTTGTAACATTTGTTCTAGTTTTTACAGTTCTTTTGCTATCCCTTACTACCTCTTGGAATATTGATATGTGTTTCTTTAATCTATTTGGCCACCTCCGTGCCCCACTAGCTGCCCGACCGTTTCCCTACCTTCAGTAAATGTTGTTGCGGTGTCCGGTCTGTCCTGGGAGTAGAGTGGGGCTTCTATACTGCTTCTGCATTCGGCTTCCTGCCCTCGGCAGCTCCACAGTGGTAGGCTCTCTCTTGTGTCCTCAGCCACGTCCCATTCCAAAAGAATCCCCTGCCATGATGTCACACAAGGAAAATAAATCATTCAGAAAAGGAAAACATGGTCTACTTGTTCCTCAAACAAATCATACATAAACGTTCTAACTATCACCCAATTAAATAAAATGTCAGTTTCCTACCTGTCCCTCAACTTAATCCTATTTGAACAAACATTTAGTTCTGCAACTTCTAATTAGTATTTACTATTACCACTAAAAGATGGTCCGACCACCTACAGTCACTCAATATAACGCAGTCTCCAGTTTGCCTAACAAAGAATTTTTCAATGTTCTTCTCTCACTGACGATTAATATCACATAATTTTATGTCATGCAACATGGTCACTCGGATGTTGAGTATTAGTCAAAAGACAAAAAGACGGTTTATCCTATTTCAATTTTTTACCTGTACTTCAAGTAAATGCTAGTTCAGATTCCTACCTGCTGCAAATCTAAACCCTAGTTACATTTTGTACCTTTCCCTCAAAATCTATTTCAGTTTCCTACCTGTCACTCAAATAAATCCTGTTTCAATTTACTAACAATCGCTCGACTAAATCCTTTTTCAATGTTCTTCATGTCCCTCAAATAAATCGTTTTTGGACCAGCTTGTTCCTCAATAAATCCTATTTCATATTCCTACTGTCCCTAAGCCAAATCCTCTTTCAATGTTCTAGCCGTCTCTCAATTAAAGGCTATTTCAATGTTCAATGTTGTCAGAAGTAGCTGTATAAAAATGGACTGATTATTTTGGCCAATTTAGCCCAGTCTATAAACTATTGACAATGCCTTGTCTCCACCTACTTCTCGCTGTACTTCACTTTGTGCCTAAAAGCAAATCACTGGTTCATGGCTGGCTTTTTTTGTGTGAACCCCTCCAACAACATTTTATTTCCAACAACATTTTATTTTTATTTCCTACTCCACCCTTAACTATATTTGAATGTCCTACCTGCCCCACATCTAAACCTCTTTCAATGTCCTGCCTGTCTCTCAACTAAATTCTATTTCAGTGTTCTACCTATTCCTAAACTAAATCAAATTTAAATGTTCTTCTTGTCCCTCAACAAAAAGTGTAGTTTACTGTACTCCCTCTCCCTTAACTAATTCCCATTCGTTTCCTATCGCTGGCTGACCGATGGCCTAGTCTACTATAACTTCCTGATTCATCTCCTGTCCAAGAGGAGTGACCCTGAAATTGATCTACTGCTGCCCTATTTATAATATCTAAAGAACAAACCACCCATATCATTAACCCCAAACCCCTGGCAACATTCGGAACAGCTCCATCCCACACAAGCCTCAATATTGAGGTATTTCAGTGCATGGCCAAGATGTCTCATCCAGATTTACAGGTGAGCTCTAAGGCAAGCCAAGTATGTATCAGGGGCACAGTGTCCCTTTCCAGGTGGGTGTGAACAGTGGGATGGCAAATGCATGTGCCACCTTCTGCCACAGAGTGGCTGGTGCTTCAGTGATCTGACGTTCACAGTCACCGCCAGCAACACACAGTGCAGCCGGGAAAATAGTACCATTGATTGATTGACTAGATTCACTTGGTGTGTTCCTCACCTAAAAAGGGAGCTTACCCATCCATTCTTTTTCTATTTTTCCCAAAATAATTGCACACTGTTTCCAATTGGTTTGGCTTTCCCGCAAGGGGACCACTCCGGTGGTGATAGTGCGCGGTACAAATATCCTATAACATTAACATTCACATATGTAGGTTATATTTGTGCATGACTGCAGAAACGGCGGCACTGTCAGAATTAGCTGCATAAAAATGGACTGATTATTTTGGCCAATTGAGCCCAGTCTTTAAACTATTGACAATGGCATGTCTCCACCGTCTTCTCGCCGTACTTCACTTTGTGCCTATAAGCAAATCACTGGTTCATGGCTGACTTTTTTTGTGTGAATCCCTAAAGCTACTGTTATTGTGTTGTCCCTTTTTCATTTTTATTGCTCTATTCGATCGACTTGAATTCAGATTCTCTAATGTTTAATCACCTTCTAAACTCGTGCGCGATAAGGAATGCGCTGGAACATAGGATGCTTTGTTGTCCCTCCGATATCTTAAGCTGTGTCGCCGGGTTTCATACTTTACCCCTCATAGCTTTACAAGATATGGGGAGCAGGGGGTTTCTTGAATACAGGCTGCAATGGCCCCCCAGAGCACCATTTTAGAGCATCAGCCTGGCCGCACCAACAGAGCTACCAATAACGATTAATAATGTAAGCTCGCCATCACTCCTCATTGATTTATGATTTGTCTGAATCTTGCCAGGGGGAAAGGAAGGAGATTAAAGCATTCATTATATATAAGGACTGTTTAGATGCTGTATTGAATAATGTTTTTAATTTAATCATCGCAGGGCAAAAGGTAATTGGGAGCTCCATGTGAGCAAAATGGCTTCCCTGGGGTAGTCTTAGAAGGAATTAAAATTGAGATTGAGGATTAGATAGATAGATATATAGATAACTGCTATTCCAGCATGCACTATTGTGTCATAAGGAGCCTGTCCTCCAATTTGACTGCAGAGTGAAAGTATTTTATAAAGTGTGGACTGTGTCCTTTAATAAACTGAATTCCTCCAAGAATGGCCGTCGATTCAGTTTAGGGGCCTACAACCTTTGGCTCTCCAGATGCTTTGGACTACAACTACTATCAACTCTACCCAACATAGTCGATGGGGAGGGATTCACCTTTAGGGGATGTGGTCGACTTAGGACTCTTCTTACCTAGCATAGATGATGTTTGAATGCTATCCGCAGACTTGTCAGGTAGTTCGAAACACTAATGCACCTACTGCAGACATGTGGGTGTGATTGAGAAGTCAGCGGTGTGAATGCTGGCGGCACACTCAGCCTGTCTTTTGTTCAGTTGTCCATAGAACAGGCCCTTTAGGATGGAGCAGTGAAAGCCTCTGTTATCTGGGCCGCTGGAGAGGATTCCCTTCGTAGAGTGTGCTGTGTAAGTGCAGTAATTATCTCCATTGTCACCTGTGCGGATGAGCTGTCCCCGGCACGAGCCGGCATTCACGCCGGCAGCACACCCACTGGTCTCTGCGCACAGGGGCGGATATAATTGCGCTTGAAACGTGGCAGAGTGAAAAGGCACAGCCCGCCGGCACGCACTCTTGTGGGCGGAGGGGGCTGGCCCCCATCTGCTCCTTCTCCCACTGGGATCTACGTGTGTTGCAATTTGATTCGATTTTTGGGCATCACGACGATTACTTTTTTCCCTATTGTAAGTTTGCAGTGATAGAGGAGCACTAAAGGCAGGCCACAAAGCACACTGAGGGGTTATTGGAGACATTTGCTGATGGCTGCTCACCTTCCCCATTGAGTTCTGGGATGCACATGGGCTGAACACGTAAAGCTACACAAGTTCTGGGACAAGGGCGCTTAAACATCTCCCTAGCCGTGTTCCCACGAGATCCCGCACAAGAAGTTCCCGCACCAGTCGCCGGCAGCCAATAACGGTACCGGAAGTCATCCCATGGCAGGCCAATCAGAGTGCCGGAATCTTCCGGCGAGATTAGGTGTGATGGTGGAGATAGCAGAGCATTATAAAAGGACAAAATCGCTTTCACTTTCTCTTTGGGTTTATTTGAACTTTTAGAGCGCACGGTCACCAGAGGCATCTTGGCACTAAGGAAGAGAGAGGAGAACCACTAAATATAAGCCACTGCAGGATTAGAATAGCGGGGACTGCAATGATTTTCTGAAGGCTAGATGGTTAGGTATAGCCTTAATCGTAGGTGGCAGTATTTTCCACATTTGAGCTGCAGAGTTGGGTACCTTCGGGTCTCTATCCCCCAACTCTGTTTCCGTGTGTTTATTTGCCCCCATTACTGTCTTTCCTTGTTACACTTACTTTCCATCACTTCAAAACGCTTCCGCTGCAATTTCTATTTTTCGTTTCACCACTTTGTGTGGCCCCAAAAAAGTTTACAAAGCAAAAATGAACAAAGTCCCTTTACCTTTCGAACTCGTAATCCCATTTCGCTGTGCTTGCCTTACTGCGCCTGCTCTGTGTGACTTGTGTTTGCTCTGGTTTCTGCTTTTATTCTCCGGAACAAGGTCGAAGGCCCAAAATGCACAGAGACAGAAACAAGCAGAGGGTTGCTACGATTTATAAAAAAAACTGGTTGTGTTTTATGTATACAGTTCAAAGAACTTTTACATATATATCATGAAATATACAACTTGAAAATATATATAAAAAATAACCAATATAACACAAATATAATTACAATTTAAATTTCTAGAATTTTTAAAATGTCTCTAAGGCCATGTTGTATTACTAATATCATATACATTTCAAATCAGTTAGTCGTTTCATTTTCTTAACAAATTACCAGTCAAAGGTTGGTATTGGTATTGGTAGTGTTTATTTATAAAGCGCCTATTCACAGGCAAGTGTTTCAAAGCGCTCATAGGTTGGTTAGTTGCATGTTATATTTAATCATCGACGGTACCTAGACACATTAATCAGCGGGACATCCCAGATGCACATAGAAAACTAAACTAAACTCCCATCCATGCTTGATATAATGCTGTTTGTAATTGTTTATTGTTCAAGTTCAAACAGTAGTGCCAGAAACAGTCACTCTTTATTCTGTCCAAATTGGATTCATATGTTCCAAGGAATCGAATATACACTGGGCCGTGCAGTCGGCATTCAGTCAAAACATGGCGTGCTGTTTCTTTTTTGCTACTAATGACACACAAACGACATTACCTATTTTCTTTAGTAATATTCAGTTCGGGCCCAATGTTAGCCAATGCTGGAGGCTTATTTAACCTAAGGAGGAGCAGGATTTGTTGCAGTACAGGGGAAGGACACATTCTCAGGTCAAATTGGGGTACCTTAAATGAGAGTACTAAATATGGCCTAACTGGGCCATCATTTTTTAGTGTGGACATGAATGTGTCCTTGTCCAATCCCAGTGTTCCAGTTTTTGTGTGATCACCTTCTTTCGAACAAAGCATTCATCCTCCCAATCTGACTTCCAGTCAATTTCCTCAAAGGTCCTAGTAACCAAGGCTCTGAAGCGACCTCTTGGATGCATTTCGCTTTCTCTTCCCAACAATTTTAACGGTGGGCAGGTCAATTGTACACAAGCATTAATATACAGGAGGCCGCGTTTTTTCAATAGCGTGGCAATTAGAGATTCAAGTCCCATTTCTAGCCTTACTAGTACTGGGACGCAGGCACAAAACACGACTCCAAAATGTCCCTTCAATTATCTTTAACCTGGAGACATCATCGAGACACAAGGCCTCGAGGCCATAGAGAATGAGGGACCAAAGCTTTGTTTGTATAGGGCCATTAGCCAGAGACCTGGTAGATACACCTGCGGGTCATCAAAGTAGCAGCGACAGCCTTTCGCTTTTTATCTAGAATTGCTGCCGCATAGTCGCCTCTTGTCGAGAGTTCACATCCCACGTACTTGAATTGTTCCACACATTCAATTGATCTTCCTGCTATCACCATGGGTAAGTCTGCCGCTTGGCTGTTTGTAAAATGCATCATCTTGGTTTTAGTGTCATATATTTTTAAGCCGTTATCCGATGCATACCGCTCGAGCAAGTTCAAAGATATTTTCAGGCCTGAGCAGGTATGGTCGCATAGAAGTCGTCTGTGCATGGCGAGCAGTAGACATTCTCACCTGCATGAGTTGAGAATGAGGGGGACATGAGTTGACCCTACTCAAACAATCAGGTAGGTCAGCTAAATACATATCAAAACGTAATGGGGCCAATACATATCCCTGTTTCATCCCTTTGTGTGTTTCTATTGGACGCAATAAGGCGCCACTCCTGTACATTCTGACCTGCACCGTTATACACTCATGTAGTTCCTTCACTATTGCCAGTAATTCTCCTGGGCAACCATACTCTCTCGTCTTTGTCAATTTTTTCTGCCTATCGATAGTGTTAAAAGTGGATTCAGACTCGATCATGGCTACGTATAAAGAGGGATTGCCCTTGATCTTGGCTACCCTTATAAGATGATCTATTAGGCGCAGGCATTGTATCGCACCTGAGCCCCTCCTGAAGCCCACCTGCAATGTTGCAAGCAAGTTTGTGTTTTTTACCCATTTTTCAAGATGGTCTAGAATTAGGGATGCAAAAATCTTGCATGTGACATCCAACATGGCAAGTAATCTATAATTCTCAGGAGAGGCTCTACTTCCCTTCTTACAGATCGGGACTAATATAGCCTTACGCCAAGAGTGCGCTATAGACCCTTCCATGCATACCTTAGTGTATAGGATCTTTAACAATTTTGCCCAAAAATCAGATGATCCCTCAAGCGTGGCATTTGATAGGCCATTAGGGCAGGTGCTCTACATTCTTTTTGACGCCTGATTTTTATTTCAATGTCCTCCAGATGAAAGGACATCCCAAAACCTGTACGTGGGCGATCCTTTTCTGCTTCTTTAGGTACCAGTGCCCTGAAGGTCTTACTATGTTCCACCCAATGTTGATCTCCTGTACCACATGCAACCTGTTTACCTTTGCTAGTTTAACACGTTCTTACCTGTTTCCACATTTTTCTCAAATCTCTGCATTTTACTACTGAGAGCAGCTATTGCCATTGGGCATTCTTACCAGCCCTTAACCGTCCAATAACCCTAATCCTATATTTGTTTGTCACCAGCCTTTTTGCCTGTTCTTTATTTGGGAAATGGGGCCCAGCTCTTTCGTGGGGACCCGCAATTCTGCTCTCATTGCTCATTGTTTCTCTCTTATGCTTTTGTCATCGTGATGTCTCGGGTGAGGCCGAGAGAGTAGTGTATAGCATGCCTTCTGCATAGCCAGTTTCCTCATATTCACTGTTATCCATGACTCAATTTCGTCTGCCGAGATGTCCTCTATTAAATGGGTGATGGTATTCAAGTTTTTGCTGGCAAACATTTTCACTTTTTCAAGATTTTTCTCTGGCTATGAGGTCCTGTTGCCAGCTGTGTTTACATCTAGATACCCACCTCCTCACTAGGTGGGCCGCCTGCCAGCGTAAGTGTCAACATGGCATGATCGCTGAATTAATTTGATGCTATCTCCAGATATTTCTTTATTTCAGAAGAAATCGTCTAGTCTGGCTACCCTGTGACCAGATTTCCAGGTTTCTCTGGCCTATCTTCCACTGCACGACCATTATGAAAGGGTCAATCCTAGTCCCCGAGGGCGCCAACCCATAATTTGCCCTTATGAGTACAGTGGTTATTAGACATTTCTGGCAGGCTCCTCACGTAATCAGTTTCTTGTACTTCAGTGTTACAGTTTTACAGATGCATCGAGCTATTAAGTCACCTCCCAGTATGACCTGCTCACCTCCACTCTAGGAAGTTGTTTCGCAGATAATTTCTTCTACTAATTCTATGACGGCAGATGTGTTAGTCATACCAGGGGGATCTTAAACATTTATGATGGTGCTATTTGATCCAATATTAGGGAGAGATACTCCTACTGCAAGTACAAGGGGGGAACTCTTCTCTGATTTAATTCTGGAGGCTTGTATTGTGTTTCTAACACCAATAATCAATCCTCCGTATGGGCGGCCTCTCGATTTCTTTTTGGCCTTTCTTTGGAAGATCTGGTAACCATCCATGCTCAATTCCGATATCAACCAGCATTCTTGCAGAAAGCAAATATCATTCTTCGACAGAAACCCCTGGGAACCATCCGCTGTTAGCATATGGGTGAAGCCACGGGTTTCCAGGAGCCCAACAGGCAATTTCAGTTAGCCATGAAGATTTTTTGGGTACTGTTCTGTACAACCCAGTTTAGCACATTCAGTAAAAATAAATTGCAAAGTGGGAATGTTGGACGTTGAACCCAAGGTGTTAGTTTTCACCTTTAGGACTTCCCATAGGGTCTCCACTGGAAGACTCACCATTGCTGTTGTTTGTAGGACTTCTATCGCTGTGTCCAATTTGTACCCTAACTCCAGATATTTGGTTTTATAGAGTCTCACCATGTTTGCGGTTTCTATTGAATTGCAGTGAACTCTATTGCATTGCAATTGGGAGTTTCGGATAGGCTAAAAGTATTCGAAATCCGAGGTATCTAAGATTCTTAATGGAAGATTTTTCCGTGTTGCTTTCAGGAACTCCGCTCTGTTGATATGGTGTTTCCATTTCGTTGCAACTTGCTTGGTGCATTTTATGGGAACGTCGGCTCGTTACTTATGATTGAGCCCACAAGGGCCTTTCATTGTCAGAGAGAGTATCTGAGCTGGTTGGCTGCATGGGGGCTCTTTGCATAGTTGGTGATGTTCCCTCCTGTGCAACAAGCACACTTACTTTAGGCAATTCATAATTAGTTGAGATGCTAATGTCAGTGATTTCAGTCCCTACGTGATCACTTGCACTTTTCTCAATCACCAGCCAGCTTATCAGTGTTCCCTTTAGTGCTTCCTTTTCCTTCCTTTCCTTATTAGTTTTACTTATATTTCTCTTTGGTTCAGATTCAATGGTTATCACTTGGATTTTCCCTTTATTTTGAACTATTTCATTTGATGATGATTCTTTTTTGATGGCTTGCAATTTCGACCGTTTTTGTTGTCTGCGTTGTTTCCAGGTTAGGTGTACTATGGAAGTCTCGCTAATGTCGTTAGCTGTATCTCCAATTACCACACTGCCCACGCTTCTATTACGAGTAGTGGATGTCTGTGCTAACTCTTTGTAATTGTATTTGTATTTTATTTATTTGTATAGCGCACCAGGCCCAGGGGCAACCAAACTCTTGTTGCCTTGGACAATTAAGTCGATACAGTTTCACCGCTGTAATCAACTCGTCCAGATCTTTATCATCATCTTCTTCCATTGGGTTGGAGTTGTTCTTGGACCTGCATAATACTTCCTCCAGTATTTTGCCTTCATGCGTGGTAGAACTTTGATCGCAAATTGGTGGATTACTGAAAGTTGTGCCTGTATGTCATCATATGCCGTATCTACCGCCGGGGCATTGTTTGATGAAGCTCCGCTGTTTCCGGCGGGAATAATTTAGGCGTAACCAATAGTCTCCTGGCTGTCACATCCAGCTCTTGTATCGTAGGTATGGAAACCATGGATTCATTCCAAGCTGTGCTCAGTTCCTTTTTTCTCTTGTCTTGATTGAGTGCAATTTCGGGAAGTTTAACAGCCGTTAAAGTGTCTCTTTGTGTATAACAAAGTTCTCACAATGAGTTGTTGTTATCCATGGCCGAGAAAGAGGGGCTGGTCAATTTGATCGTGTTAGGGTTGCCCATGTTCTCCTTCAGTGTGAGAATTGAACAGTCTTTTGGCACATAGAGAGCTCACACTGCTCCAACACATGTTTTATATGTAGGACACTTTATTTTCAATTGTTTCATCTGCTTCCCTTACATTGGCTTAAACCCCCAAAAATGAAAACATCCATAAAAACGGTCCCCTTTTTTAATGCCACTTGTATGTGTAATCTAAAACCATCCCGTTTGTGGGGAAACTAGAGCATCCTTCCTGTTTTAATCACCTTTCTTTTTGTGTCTACAAACCAGTATGTACCTGTAACTAAGACACCTTCATGTAACAGCGCCTCGATGTCCCTGGGCTGCCAGTGCACTTTATAAATGCAAAAATAAATATATATACGAATCTATTTGTTTGCTCTAGTCAGTCACTTGTCTTTACGGCCCTTCACAATAGGAAGGGAATTAAAATGATGAGGCAGGGCAGGGATGTGTTGGAGGAACAAGATGATGGCTTCTTTTGGGAAGAGTATATTGATTTCCAGGTGGAGGTCTTGGTGGCAAAGACGAGGCTCCAGATACCTAAGGCCAGAGCATCTGTTGACTGAGGTGATGGAGTAATTGGGAGATGGCTCTGGAAGATGAGAGAAGGCACTGCTGGTGAGGGGTCTGTCCCTGCTGCAGGAGGAGAAGATGGAGGAGGATGACAGGCTGACATCCTCTAGATTTGCAAAGTGATTGGGCAGCTTGGAGCGAGAGGAGGAGAGGGTAAAGATGGGGGGGGTGTAAATGGATATGGAAGAGCAAGAAGTGGACGGGACAGGGGTGGTCCCGCAGTAGATACCTGGGGCGGAGGAAATGCACGAGGCATCTGCAATTCTTCTTGCTCTTGCAAAGGGGGCAAGGTAGGCACGGGCATTCATTGTTGAGTGTCAGGCAGGACAGGGGACATCCCACATCCAGACAGTTTCCAAATCATTATGGGCACAGTAGCTTTTTAAGCTGTCAGAGGGGAAGGCAGACCCGAGGCAGGAAGGGACTGCCATTTGCAACCTACGCAACACAACAGTGAAGTGGGGTACACCAGAAGAACTGTAGTTCCTTGGAGACCACCACAATGCACAACTTCATGGAAAAGACGCATGTCCTGACTAGTGAGGCAATGCCTGCCTGTCACTGGTCCTGACAGCAGCACAAGCAGCACTCATTCCTACTGCCCTCTCAGTCTGCCAAAGCTACTCTGCCCTGCCTGCATACTGCACCAGTGGCATGATCGGTATTACCCAAATTGACCTTTTACAATTGACCTTTTGCACAATTGATCTAATTATAGTAGTCCTAATTGACCTTCTGCACAATTGACCTTTATATTATTTTAGTTATTTTATGTATGTATTGGGTTGGTTTTGGATTATAAATAATATAATGGGATTGGGTGGAGGGTTGTGTTTTTTTTTGGATTGGGTGGGGGGATGTAGGGGGTTTCCCCCTGCATATATGTCCTAATTGATCTTCTAAATTAGGTCAATTCTCCCGAGGTCAATTCTCCCGAGGTCAATTGTGAAAAGGTCAATTAGTATACAACCGCATGTTCAATCAGTAGTACTTTTCCTTCATCATCTGCTCTATCACCCCCACCACCATAGCTTGATGTTGTTGGTAGCAGCCATGTCTATGTGTGTGTGCGTGCTGCTGATTGGACAGGCTTGGAGGAACCGAATGATGTGTCATGCTCGCGGGTACTTCCTGTATTGCCTCCTCACCGTCTGTTGGAGTGAGCAGAATGATGCAGCAGTAGTGGGTGTCATGGGGTACTTGTGCTCTGGCACCACCCCACCCTCTTGAGTATGACACAGTAGGATTTGGTCAAGAGTTAATAAAAGGGTAGGTGCAGTGACTGCCCAGGGAGCTGGAAAGTTGATCGCCAAATTTTGCTGGAGTCACGGCCCAGTTTTGTAAGAGGTGAACAAAGAGTTGCAGAAGCCACTTAGTTGCCCCACTGTCTGCAGACTTGATAAAGGAGTGAAACAGAGGAGAAAGAAATTAAGGAGTTCATTTGACCTAGTTCAGATGACAATGTAGTGAATGGACAAAATGTCGACACCCATGGTTGACATCTCCAAATTTAAGTTGCCTGGCACACTGCTATACAATCTTCAGATGGCAGAAATCCAATACATACACTTCCACCTCTTCTTAGTGTATATCTTTTTGCAGCTTTAATCAGCCTTCTGTCATGGATGAAAGAAAGGAGCATGTGTATTTGACGTGGTGGTGTCCTATAGAACATGCATCAAGGGGCTACAGAATTCAATGTCCATGTTACCAGGGCAGAAAAAAGTAGAAGCCAACAATGTAGGTCTTTGAAGAGAATGCAATGTGATTATTAGACAGTAACCTAGTAAGACAGACTAGTAAGGCTGCTTGAACATCATACTTGGTTACATATGTGAATTTGCCATACAGTTCTCAGGTTCTCCAAATATGTTTCCTTAAACAACTGTTTAAATGTTTGCAATGTTGGTAAAGTAAAAGAAAACAGAATCACATGGTTCTATAAATTGGAAGTGCACCAATGTGTTGCTGTTGCTACTCACGTCATATGTTTGTAGTTGTACTCTCATGAGTGGCAGGGAAGGGAGAAGGCTAAAAATGCTCCTTTTTGCAGCTGAGGTTTCACAAGAAGAACTGAAAATACATTCCAGAGTTACTGATCTGTGCCCTTTTGGAAGGTCACTGTGATTGTGAAATTGCAGAAGCAGGACAAAAGAACTTACTAGTACTCACATACATGCTTATAGTTTCTTTAGTTAATCTGTAACTAGAGCTATAGCACAACAACAGCAACATTTTGAGGGGTGACAATACAGACTAGGGCATCATGGTGACTCATGACTGGTGGTGAGAGGGCTGCGCAAGAGGTTTTCTCGTCTCATCCCAGTTCTGTGCATGGCGTGGCATATGTTAGCACAAAGATCTGGCCCCTAACCTGGTCCCAGATTGTCCCTGGCATACAGTTTTATCGCAGAGTGCATGTGGCAAGAGGCCCTCATGTGTTGTCCCATAGTATGAACGACTTCTAAGCTTTAGATGTACTTGCTGGAGCAACACGACGTGTCCTCCTACTTCTTTCTGACTGTAATGGTACTTCTCAAGATTCCAGAGTTGTTGTCGTGTCTGCCACACTTCAAACCTGTATACTTTCAGATCTGAAAGGCTGTCTCTGAAGGACCCTGTACAAAAGTGGAAGGTTTGCTGCCTTCCTAGCTCAGCAATGTGGACCTCTCCTAATCCTACTCCTCCCATTGCTGGCTTCCAGAATAATGTTTTGTGGGAAATCGATTCAAATGGGTCACTAACAGTCCCAGGAGGATAGCTCAGCGGCAACGTGTTCAGCTTGGAAGCAAGCCGACACGAAGCAACACTGCTTCAATCGCCGGGTCTGCGCTTAGAAACCTCTGGGTATTTAAGCGTGTTATAAATATGCAACTAAGACAATTAAAAAAGAAAAAAAAAACAATTCCTGTAACAGCGCCTCGATGCCCGTGGGCTGTGTGAGTGCTTTAAAAATTTAAATAAATAAATAACTCTATCATAGTTGTTATCATCATCATGACTCTCCTGAAACTCATCCTCAGTGGTTGTGGGTGGGGAAAGCCAGGAACACTGACATCTCTGTACTTGCTCCTTGTGTCTCTCATCAGCAGATTCAATCTGTAACTCCGTTCCATGCCTTTCTCTGTGCTTGGTACCTTTGGGTGCTCCGTGACACTCTTAATTTGTCACTTGTCCATACTCATAGGAATGTGGCATGCTGCACACTGAATTATAGCCACTGAATAATCTCCTAATATAATGTCCTCCTGCCTACCAAGAAATATGACTTTCCTTTGTAGCTAGTGTTAAGTATGGCAACCAAAAAAAACAACAAGCTCAATACAGCCACTGAATATACTCTTCTCTCGGCCTACTTGGAAATAGAGGACATTTTTGATCCAAATAGTATTTTGTATGCCAGTTTAAAGAAGGTGCACTCAGTTACAGAAACTTAATATAATCTCACCCTGCCTACCAAGAAATATATTACCTGTTCACTGCATCTAGTTGTTGGTATTTGGCATCTAGAAAGCAACCCTCTAATTTATAGCCACTTAATATAAGGATTTCTGGAATTTACCTTGGGTGTAGCACTCTGTGTACAGTACTAAGAATTGTATTAGAGGCATGTCACCTTTGGAGCCGTTTGTCTTTTACTTGAGCTGTATATTGTGCCCCTGGTCAAGCCGAGGTGAAGTATTTCAGACTAAACCCTAACAACTGAATATTGTGCATTTTGGTGAATCGATTTGCTTCAAACCTTCTCAAATCTTCCAGTGAAGTGACTGAGTTGGTTTGCACTTAAAACGCATAAATCGGGCAGCATTGTTTGTTTTCGACATCAGTCTTGTTAGGTAGGGGACTAGTCAGGAGGCCGTATTGTAAGTTGTTGTAATAGGCTTTAGTTGAGGGAGAGGTAGAGAATAGGCTTTAGTTGAGTGAGAGGTTGAGAATGAATAGGACAGAGTTGGAACGCATCATATTAAGTAGTGTGGTTAAGGCCTTTATTTTGTAATGCATGCTGCCAAAAATGGCAGCTTGCCAAGTGTTGCGCATCTCGTTTTCAAAGTCACCACATTCGGGCTATGTAAGGTCGTGAATTCATTTTTCAGGACTATGCGTTTTCTTTTGCCATTGTTTTTCCTTTGCCAACCTTACATGTGAATTCCCCTGTAGACTTGCACTTCCCACCTCCCTCTAATTAACTCTTTCCCATCTTCTCTCTGCATGCTTTTTACACATCATTTAAACAGGATTTCGAAATCCCTTTCTGAAATCAGAGAAATTTGGCTCCTTTCCATAACCATTTTTTTGTAGAAGCAACATACTCCCACAGTGGTTTGCCATGCCTGGGATGTGATGCCATTCCCTATGTTGTTGGCAGATGACTTTAGCATGAGTTCCCTCTGTGTTCAGTCCTTATCTTTTGATAACTAAAGATAACATGTGTGGAAACGGGCATCGTACATATTTCAGTTAAATTGATTATTAAAATAACCATGTTTTAAGAGCTTTTCCAATGAAATCCCTCTGTTAGCCATTCAACACTGCATTGGTCTTAAAAACACTTTCCATAACTTTCTCTTTCCCTATATTGATGATTAATATCACATTGTACGTTTCTATGTGATTTTAGTTTAGTTTAGTTAGTTTATTTATAATTTATTTTGTCGAGTTTATTTTGTCGAATTTGATTTAATTGAATTGTTTTTTTCAAATTCCATTTGACTGCAAATATATGTGGGTGAAGACACACCGCAACCTGACCTCATATTAATTCTAACCTTTACCCGCCCCCTACATATATTTGTGGCCAAATGTGTCTAATTAAATTAGACGAATTTGAATTTGACGAATTCTACAATGACAAAACCTCCCCATCCCCATTATTCAGGGATGAGCAAATATTCACAAACATCTATATTGATCCCTGTTTTTAAATACATAGTATTGCAGCCACAACAGACTCTCTATCGCTCTCTTTTATCCCACTATTTTCAAGTCAACACCTTCTAGTAGACCACAGGCCAGCCTTCCCTGGGAGGGACTGAAAGCTCCTGACTCGCACAAGGTTCCACGCTTTGAGACCACTGCGGTAGTGAACCGGCACAGTATACAAAACCAACAATAATAATAATTGTCAAAATTCAGGCACAATGAGATGCATTAGGTCCAGCTCCAAGAGCTTGCTAGGAAAGAGATTTTGAAATTCCAATCTTTTCTGAAATGTAGAGCTGGGGGAATGTGTTTGCCCGAAAGCAAAATTAGAAGATTTAGTAATGACATTTGATTTGCTGTCATATTGTGAATCACCTCTTGACCCTCGTAAAGAGGACCTATTAGAGAGCGAATCAATTTAAAAAAGGCATATAAACAAACAGAGCATTTTGAGGAACAGAATACTGTTTTATTTAAAATGGCCGGAAAAAAAAAGAAATTGTTATTTTTCACAAAACAAGCAAATTAAAATCAAAGAAACAATGTCAGGATAAGGTGCAATTTTGATGAAAAAATCTTATAATCTCCTTTTGATTATCTGTTTGTATAGTTTAATGTAGCTTGCACATCATTACCAGTTTATTATAAGCATAATATGTACACCATTTTAGATTGCCAGCAACCTCACCTAGCCCACCATGATCAGTTTACATTATGCCCAGTTATCCAATTACATTATGCCCAGTTATCCAATTACATTATGCCCACTTAGAGGTGGCAGATAACACACACATGAGACTTGTGATAACCGAACATGTGCAACCCTCACATAGGGGAAGCCATTGAGACAAAGGGGTATTGCAGAAGGATGTTTTATGGATCTATAAAAAAAAATCAGAACTTCTGACATAAATAAATCCTTGAATTTGTCATTTTTCATTTAAGGATCTGACAGTTTGTGGGCCTTTAAACCTTGCTCTATGCATGACTAATGCTGTGCTGATAAATATTTTAATAGTAAGTTACATGTGCTTAGTAAACTACAAAACACAGCATTATGGGAAGTGATCTGTCCACCAGACTATACGTACTCCCACAGGATAAAATAATGTACGGGATTCTTCCCCTGATGTTCACATACATTAGCAGCACGTAGGGAGCCCAAGTCGTTGAGCATTTTATTAGGTTCCTCTAGGTGTTAATAATATCCCTACACTGGGCGGGGCTGCAAGGCTGTCCAGCTGTGTTGGGGGCAAGCTGCTGGGCTGTCCAGCTGTGTTGGGGACAAGCTGCAATGCTGTACAGCTGTGTTGGGGGCAAGCTGCAAGGCTGTCCAGCTGTGTTGTGGGCAAGCTGCAAGGCTGTCCAGCTGTGTTGGGGGCAAGGTGCTGGGCTGTCCAGCTGTGTTGGGGCAAGCTGCAAGGCTGTCCAGCTGTGTTGTGGGCAAGCTGCTGGGCTGTCCAGCTGTGTTGGGGGCAAGCTGCAATGCTGTACAGCTGTGTTGGGGGCAAGCTGCAAGGCTGTCCAGCTATGTTGGGGGCAAGCTGCTGGGCTGTCCAGCTGTGTTGGGGGCAAGCTGCTGGGTGTCCAGCTGTGTTGGGGCAAGCTGCAAGGCTGTCCAGCTGTGTGGGGGGCAAGCTGCAAGGCTGTCCATCTGTGTTGTGGGGAAGCTGCTGGACTGTCCAGTTGTGTTGGTTGCACGCTGCTAGGCTGTCAAGCTGTGTTGGGGGCAAGCTGCTGGGCTGTCCATCTGTGTTGGGGGCAAGCTGCAAGGCTGTCCAGTTGTGTTGGGGCCAAGCTGCTGGGCTGTCCAGCTGTGTTGGGGGCAAGCTGCTAGGCGGCTGTCCAGCTGTGTTGGGGCAAGCTGCTAGGCTGTTCAGCTGTGTTGGGGGCAAGCTGCTAGGCTGTCCAGCTGTGTTGGGGGCAAGCTGCTAGGTTTCCAGCTGTTTTGGGGGAAAGCTGCTGGGTGTCCAGCTGTGTTGGGGCAAGCTGCAAGGCTGTCCAGCTGTGTGGGGGGCAAGCTGCTGGGCTGTCCATCTGTGTTGGGGGCAAGCTGCTGGGCTGTCCAGCTGTGTTGGGGGCAAGTTGCAAGGCTGCCCAGCTGCTTGAAGGCACGCTGCCAGGCTGTCCAGCTGTGTTGGGGGCAAGCTGCAAGGCTGTCCAGCTGTGTTGGGGAAAAGCTTCCATTGCATATTACTGCAACAAAGGTGCCAGTGGCATTATTTCCCGAGCACATGTAAGCAAACTATACATCCCCAACAATCAACATCAAAGTGTAAGTTCTGTCGTCACCTTGATGATTTGATCACTCAAATCCCCACACACGCTCGCTACTGTCTTACACACACAAAGCCAACATCACCCCAACACTCCCACACATCCCACATACGCATTTTCACTTTCAGTGTCACTTTCATTGTCACTCACATGAACTCCCACTGCGCTGTCTCGTCTCTGCTGTCTCGTACATTAATTTATCCCTAAACACGTACTCTCACTCTCTCTGGCACACACACTCCTGGGCACAGACTCACCCACATTCACACTCACTACTCTCTGTCATATTTTGTTTCACTCTTACACTCATAATTTCACATTCATACATGCTCCTTCTCATGTTTATTCCTCTCTCTCTCTCTCTCTCTCTCTCTGTTTCTCTCTCTCTCTCTCTCTCTCTCATTCTCTGTTTCTCTCTCTCTCTCTCTCTCTCTCTCTCACACACACACATACGGGCATTCACTCAATAGTTTTCACTCGTATAACCTAGTGCCCACCCATCCACTCACTTGCTATCACTCTTTCAAATTGGTGCCATCAAAGTTCCCTGAGATGCTATCATTCCACCGGCCAAAGAACAGTGCTCTAAGAGAAGCATAACAAGCAGTTGTCAAAGGTAAAGGATGAATATACCAACCTTGCCCCTTATCCCTGTGTTGCGGTAAATGTGAGCAGACCCAAAAGTTAGATTTATTAAAAATGGCATGCGTACCATTCATGATAAGCAGTAGAGTGTTATTGTGGTACCTTTGTCTGTGCTGAGAATCCTTAGGGGATAGAGTATGCAAATGTACAAAGGGAGTAGGAACAATAGGTGTACTTTCAGTAGGCAACAAAAGTTCTAAAGAAGGAGTTTCCTCGAGGTACCACAATCCTAAGGCAGTGACTATTGAAAAACCAAATATCATTATAAAGATACAGCAATACATTTTCGTGGCCCAGGCATTTTGTCCATTGTCCCGGTTGGTCACCCCCTTCTTTACAAGTCCCAATACGAGCGGTAGCAGGCATTGTAGTCTTCAAACGGATACTCCAAAGTACGTTGCTGGCGACCTCCCAGTCGAGCGACTTCTTAGTCCTTCCACAACCCTAGCCAACAGAATCGTCTTTCTCAAATTTTGGGCAAAAACAAGCCCTCGATGATCCTTTTCTTCTTCAAATTGCACAGCCGAACCGTGTCGTAAGTCTATCAGATGCACAGCAAAACCGTGCCGTAAGTCTATTTCCTCAGACGTAGATTATACCTTACTTTTTCCGGCACTAATTGATCCGGAAACAATATGTCGTCACTTCCTGCTGGAAGCAACGTGTCGGAAGCAAGTGAAGGTGCCGAATTTGAAATGGCAGTTTCCGGATGCAAACATTTTGGAGAGTGTGGAGACAAAATGGCAGCTTCCCCAAGCTTCACGGGCTCAGAGAGATTCTAAGACACACTCTCAGTGCTACTTACTGCTTTGGGATCGTTGGTTGCAGTATCAGCGAGGGGTTCTGTTTCTTCTGTAACGTGTGGCACAGGGTGAGGAAGTTTCTTGACATGGGACGCGTGGATCCAGTTCTTTCTCCCAGCGACCCGCACTGCTGTCTGGGTGACCAACAGGACTTGGAATGGCCCACGCCAGCAAGGCGTGAGGCAAGAGGAGCGCTCAAACGAATTGACGAGCACCCAACTTCCAGGCCGTATGCTGTGGCCCGGGCCCTCGTATCGCACAGGTAGAGCTTCTCGTACCTGGTGATAAATCAAATACAGGTTTTTAGTCAACTGACTACAATAATCTGAAAGTAATACATTTTCAACATTTCTCAATGACTTGTATTTAGGAAGGTTCCAAATGTTGGCAGGTCTCCCCATTACCACCTCAAATGGAGAGAGCCGAGTCTTAGTTTAGGGGGCTGTACGCATGGATAGCAACATGATCTGTAAGGCGTCCAGCCATTTTAGTTTGGTGCCGGCACACGTCTTAGCAAGCTTGTTCTTAATGATACCATTGTGCCTTTCTACTAGTCCGGCGCTCTGAGCAAATCTGGCCGAATGGAATCGTTTGTCAATTCGTAATGCCGTACATATCTGCAGAATTACAGCAGCGACACAATGTGGACCATTGTCCGACCAGATAACTCTTGGTAGCCCGAACCACGGGAAGTATTCCCTTAACATGATTTTTGCAGTAGTCATAGCTGTAGCATCTTTAACAGGGAAAGCCTCAACCCATTTACTAAAGGCGCAGTTAACCACCAGCACATATTTCTTATTATCACATTGTTCCATTTCAATAAAGTCAAAGTGGATCACTTCGAAGGGGACAGAGGGTGGCCCAAAACTTCCCCTTGGAGTTACTGTCCCCTTTCCCACATTGTGTTGTAGGCAAATCATGCAATCCTGGATGTAGCGCTGGGCAATTTTCGAAATCTTGTCATTTACCCAAATTTTCTCTAACATTTTTGTCATCTTTTGGGCACATACATGCTTAGGACCATGGGCCATGATGACCATCATCATTACATACGCGTCAGGGAGTAGCCATTTCCCTTCCACTATATCCACCCAACACCCGTCATCATCCAGTCTCCCCAAGCCTTCAGCCCACCTTTTGGATTCTTCTAACGTGGCATCAGCTTGGATATCCCGTACAGACCCAACACCCCCATCCATCACATAAGCATTTACAGTCTCCCTTGAAACATACATCTCCGTATGGGGATCGGTAGCAGTTTGTCTAGCTATCTGATCAGCGAAAGCATTCCCTTTGCCTATACCATCTGTAATCTTTCGATGTGCTGCACATTTCATAACTGCTAACTGAGTAGGGAGCGCAAGCGCTGAGAGTAGTTGTACTATTAGGGAGCCATGTTGGATTTAGGTGTCATGTGAAGTTAGGAACCCTCTCTCTGACCAAAGTCTCCCAAAGTTGTGAACCACCCCAAAGGCATACTGACTATCAGTATATATATTTACTGCAAGCCCTTCGGAAAGTTCACAAGCCCGGGTCATTGCTATAATCTCTTCGGCCTGCGCAGAATTATGCGTGATTCTCTTAGTTTCCACAACCGTGCTTAATGTAGTGATCATATAAGCAGCCGTGGATGTACCATCCGGAAGTTTGAAGCAGGAGCCATCAAAAAACAGCTCTCCTTGCGGATTATCCAAAGGAGTATCTTTCAAATCAATTCTACCCTTTGTCTCTTGCTCGGTCGTATATAAACAATCATGAGGCACTTCATCGCCGCAAGTAGTATCTTGCGGGAAAGGTAGGAGTTCAGCCGGATTAAGAACACAACACCTCTCAATTTGAATGTGAGGAGCAAACAAGATAAATTCATATCTTGTCAACTGTGCAGAAGTGAGGTGTTGCGTTTGAGTTTGGTTCAGTAGAACATCTACAGAGTGAGGCACCATCACGGTTAGATCATGGCCTAGGACCATTCCCTCACTCTGTTTTACAGACGCAGCAGCAGCTGCAACAGCTCGCAAACATCTTGGCAAAGCGCATGCTACAGGATCAAGGGCGGAAGAAAAGGAACCGCACGGCCTATTCTTCCCTCCATGTTCCGGCGGTAATACAGCCAAAGCACATCCATCACATTCATGCACAAACAACACAAAGGCCTTTTCATAGTTTGGTGTGCCCAAAACTGGTGCAGAGCATAATGCAGTCTTAAGCAAGTCAAACGCTTGCTGGTGTTCCGCGTTCCACGGCAATGGCGAAGAAATGCCCTTCTTCATCAAAGCCAACATCGCTTTGATCACTAGTGAAAAATGTGGGATCCACAACCTACAGTAAGAAGCCATACCTATCAAGGCTCTAACTTCCTTCTGTGTATTTGGGACAGACATGCTAGAAATGTGTTTTATTCTTTCAGGTGTCAATGTTCTTTCCTCCTTTGACAGGAGATAGCCTAAATAGGCGACCTCCTGACAACAATATTGACATTTTTTAAGCGAAGCTTTGTGACCATGCTTGGCTAGATGGATAAGCAATAACACAGTGCCCTCCTTACAGGCACTCTCAGAGTCAGCAGCTAAAAGCAAATCATCAACGTACTGAAGCAAAGTACAGGTAGTGGGCAATTCAAGGGTATCAAGTTGTTCTTTCAAAGCCCTACTATAAATGCTAGGACTCTCTGTGTACCCTTGAGGTGCACGAGTAAATGTGAACGAGCGTCCCCCTAAGGTGAACGCGAACAAGTATCTACTACCCTTGTGTATAGGAATACTAAAGAAAGCATTCTTTAGATCCACCACACTGAAGTAAGTAGCTGTAGCTGGAATCATGGTTAGGATTGTCGTCACATCAGGCACAATTGGAAATTGTGGAGCCACGACTTTGTTAATGGCACGTAAATCAATTATGAAACGGAATGGAATTGCATTATCACTTTTCTTGTACACGGATAAGATCGGACTATTGCACAAACTTCCTGAAATTTCTTCAATCACCCCCTGATGCACAAAATCGGAAACAATGCATTTCAAAGCTCGCTCGCCCTCAACTGACATCTTATACTGGGGAATGCGTGGCAGCTCAATTCCATGTTTCAAAACTATCTTGACAGGTTCAATCTGTAAAACACCGACATCCTTGTCGTCGACAGCCCACAAGCTCTCTGGTACATTAATGAATTCTGGAAGCAAGAATTGCGAGACAGAAAATTGCTGTGGTGAAATCGTCAAGCATACTCCATCAGAAGAACAATAAATCACTGCATTTAATTTTTTTTAACAGATTCTACCCCAGCAAGTTCTCTCTGACATCCGAAGTCAACAGAAATGGACAATGGTCCGTAAAGGGACCCAAAGAAATAGGTACCGGCATAGAAACCAGACAAACAACTGGTGTACCGGAAAACCCTACAGAAACATTGGTTTGCCCTGACAGTGGAATGTTTGGAACCCGCGAATGATCAATGGAACACTTCTGTGCTCCAGTGTCTATCAAAAACGGATGTTTCCTATTTCCCACCACCATTTCAACCTAGGGACCTTTCTGATTGACGGGAATAGGTGTAGGTTCCAAACCCTGCTTCGGGCAATCCTAACGAAACAGAATGTCATCAAAAGGAAGCTCTTCAGTTAAATATGCAGCGGAAGGATGATCAAATATGTTCCTGGTGTCCACACTCGGAGTCTGATTGTCCTGCGAGAAAGGCTGCTGAGGGTCCTGTGCAAACTCACCTCTACCAGGGCCCCCTACACCCGGGTGACCTCTCAATCTTCTACCCATATTTCCAAATGTATTGTTTGCCCTTTGTTGAAGGACGGGGCATTGTGTTCGCCAATGACCCTCTCGACGACAATAAGGGCACTGGTTAATGTTCACAGGACCCAAGGGCACATTCCCCTGCGGGTCATACTGAACTCTAACCTGAGAACTACCCCTCTGGGGCCTCTAACAATTTACTGCAATAGCACTTTAGTTTTCAAATCGCCTTTTCGTTTTTCAACCCTATCTTTTTCCTTATTGACACGGTTCTCGTAGTACTGAGCCATGTGCAGTACTTCTGATTGTGATTTCGCCTGCCAAGCGCTCTCAGAAGACGTAATTTGTGACTGGATGTCAGGCAGCAATTCACGCATAAATTTGTCCACGAACAACCTTTTCCCAGACTCTGTTCCTAGGTCTTGTCCACTGAAATCTGAAAATACCTGTTTGAACCGATTAAAGAACTCGGTAGCACCCTCAGACTTTCCTTGGACACAGGCTGTAAGTTTGTCCCATATAATTCTTTTTTTTGGAATAATATTTTTTAATTTTGCAATAATTCTATCAGGCAAAGTTAGTATCACCTGAGGCGGTCTTTCACCAGCTGGCCTTTCTCCCTCGAGTCTAGCTATATTCACCCATGTATCTCCCAACCCTGGTACGTCGTCAATAGTTCTAACTTGTTTCCACAAATCTACGGGCAGGAGTACAGGGAATAACAAATCGATATCACCTAAGGTGAACACTGAGGATTGCAAGACGGACTCTATTTCTTTATAGAATAGATCGGATAGTCGGATTTTTCCTAATATCAGGAATGGATTGCCTAATAGTATTCACTTCCTGTCTTGAGAACGGGACGTGAACGAACTGTGATACATAATGTGCAGGAATGTCCACAGCGACTATACCCTGGGCAGCATCGGCCGCAATCTCAACCTTCGGGACAAATGTCGGAGGAATCTCTCTCATAGGCAACTGAGAAGGGGGCGTGGCCTGATGTCCACGGAGTGAGGACGCGAGTTCCCTGAGCTCCGTCTGGGCCGCAGCAGTCTGATCCTTTTCTAGGTGATTCTGCCCACAGACACCGCATCCGAGGAGATCCACCGGCGGCCGAAGCGGGAGACCTTGTCTTCCACCCAACCCCGACGAAAATCGGGGCCTGAGAAGCTTCTACCGCGACCCGGCGCTGGCTCCCCCTTCTTCCCGGGCGAGGTACACAAGATGGCGGCCGCCTCGCGTTGACAACCCAGCGGCTCGCACTGGATCCGGGAGCCAGCGACTCGCTGGCTCGAGCAGTCCCACCCTGCAGTCGAGTGCACCCCGGCTCGGGCCACTCGAGGGCACCGTCAGGACCCGGTGCAGCAGCCAAGAAGGGCCAGAAGGAAGATTGCTATGCGGCCGATAGACACGGGGAAGAGGGTGGCGACGGCATCAAAGAGGCAAGATGGCTGCCGCGAGGAACAAAGCCAAGCACGCTACTCTGGACCCCTTTGTAACATCCAAGCCTGCTGCTCAATCCACACCGAAGACCTCACCAGCACAAGATGCCCCTGGAGATGAGACCAGACATAATCAAGTGCTTGAGGCGATCGCGGCCCTGAGGACATTCATCGATACGAAAATCGGGGAGGTTAAGATGGACATACAACTTATCAGGCAAGATGCCCGCAACTTAACGGAGCGCGTCACCATAGTCGAATCCTCCCAGAAGGACATCTCAGATGAGACGACGTCTCTACAGAAAGAGGTAGCGGATCTCAAACGGAAAGTGCACTTCTTGGAGGCGAGATCCGAAGAAGCAGAGGGTCGGGCCAGACGGAACAATATCAGGATCCTGTGCGTACCGGAGGGGTCGGAGACCATGGATCCGACGGCTTATGTGGAATCCCTGATACAGCAGGAAGTAGGGGTGTCGAAACTCTCGCAGGGATTCGCCATTGAAAGAGCTCATAGATCCCTCCAGAAGCGGCCCCCGCCTGGATCCTACCCCCGCCCCATCATCGCCAAGGTCCTCAATTTCCGCGACCGAGAGGTGATCCTGAAATTCTCGAGGGAAGGAGGTATAATCGAGCGGGGTGACTCAAAGATTACCATCTACCCCGACTATACCCAATCGGTGCAGAGAGCAAGGAATTCCTTCGTCCCCATCAAGGCCCAGCTGAGGACACTGAACACAAAATACATGCTGCTCTATCCATCACGACTAAAAGTAATCCACAAAGGGCGGGCAATATTCTTGGAATCACCAGAAGCGGCTACTATGTGGATGGAACACAATAACCTTGCTGAGGCTCCCAAAGAAACCACGCTAGAGGAACGCACCTAGCACGCCCAAAAAGCTGACAGCATACTAACGCGGCTGGAGCACCCATTTCTTTGGTATTATACTCCAAACCGAACTGAAGCTATACCAATACTGAAGCAAAACTACCACATCAGAACGCTAAATGACTGCGGGCTCACTCGACCTCCCGCCCATGGACACAGACCACGGACCCACCGTTGACCAGTGCAGACCTCTTTCCTGCACGCAACCACTCGCGCCAGAGACCTGGACTAGGTCGGACGGCGCGAGGGCCCCCGAGCACTCCACCTCGGTGGCTGAAGCTGGGTGCATTAGTTTTAGTTACTTGTTCCAAGTTGTTATTGTTATGACTGTCCCAACCCGGATGAATAAAGATTTCCTGGGCCTGGGTGGGCCTACCCACCCCACACAAGCGGCTCATCACCCACCCTACAATACGGCTCATGCAACACTGGGAGAAGGGGTGGCACACCCCTCATCGAGGAACCCACTTATGCAATGGCAGCAAGACTCAAGCTAATTACATGGAACGTTAGAGGGATGGGAACATACATAAGAAGAAACCGGATTTTTTCTTATCTAAAGAGGAAAAAAATATCATTGGCCCTCCTGCAAGAAACACATCTCACCTTGGAGGCCACAGACAAAATCCCGAACTACTGGGGAGGCCAAGGCAGCGGCGCATCCTTCTCAAAGTAAGCAAGAGGAGTCTATACATGGGTGAGCCCGGATACACCATTTCAACAAATGGGAACGGAGCTGGATAAAGAGGGCAGGTATGTGATAGTGTGGGGCATGCTTGAGAACACTCCCCTGTGTATAGTAAACTCGTATTTTCCCCAGCACAATATACCCTCACACATCAAGGACCTATGCGCTAAATTGCTGCACTACCGAGAGTATACGTTCATATGGGGGGGGACTTCAACTCTATTATGAACCCGGAACTGGACAGATCGACAGCTCCACGCATGTCCCATAGCGCCTCTCCTGGGGCCCTCCCCAAGATGGTGGCAGACCTACACCTAACGGACATTTGGAGAGACCTCCACCCCTCGGACAGATCATATTCATTCTACTCGGCTCCCCATAGCCTCCACACGAGACTGGACTACTTCTTCATCGCCAACGAACTAACCCCGCAAGTTGAATTGGCAGAATACATGGGCAGAACAATATCCGATCACTCCCCCTTGTTGTTGCAGCTCTCCCTCAAGGGCCCCCGCCCCCCCATCCCGACGTGGCGCATGCCATCAGATGCCTTGACCGACCCAGCATTCAAGGAAACCCTAAGAGAAAAGCTGGAAGAATACTTAGCGATAAACAAGGGTTCGGTCGAGAAGTGGAGCACGCTTTGGGAGGCGCTGAAAGTAGTGACAAGGGGGGAGATAATCGCCGAGGCGGGCGGGATCAGGCGACAACTGAGGAGAGAACTGGAGGTTGTGGAGGAGAGAATAAAGCGACTTGAAAGTGGCGCCCCACCAACCACCGAAAGGGAGGCTGAACTGAAACTGATCAGAGAGGATTGCAGGGAGGCATGGGAAAGACTCTCGAAGTTTGACTTCTCTGTGCGCACCTCGAAGGCCCACAGGGAAGCTGACAAACCGGGCAGAATACTCGCATGGCTATGCAGGAAAGAGCACCCGAGACAGGCCTTCAAGGAGATCAAAGATACGAATGAAAAGACCTGCAGAACACGACAAGAGATCAATGATACCTTCACGGAATTCTACAACGACCTATACACTCATGAGACGAAGGTCCCCATAGCAGATATAAAGGATACGCTGGCTGAGGTGGGATTGCCTAGGCTGAGCCAGGAACAACAAGACAAACTTGGGGAGCCTATCACGGTGGAGGACATCACAGATGCAATCAGATCCCTCTCCACAGGCAAGGCTCCTGGCACAGATGGCCTCATCCCAGAATTCTACAAGGCCTACGAGGAGATCTTCTCTACTATACTACACGCAGTATATATGGAGGCATATGAGTCGGGCACTCTCCCTAACACTATGAGAGAAACCCTCATCGTCCCGATGCTCAAACCAGGCAAACCAGCCGATAGATGTGACTCATATCGCCCACTGGCGCTCCTAAACTACGACGGTAAAATATTGACGACCATATTGGCCAAAAGGCTCTCGAGGGTGATCGGTTCCCTGGGACACGAGGACCAGAATGGCTTCGTTCCGGGGCGTAACACCTCCGCCAACCTCAGGAGGCTCCAACATATCATTTCACAGACGTCCGAAAGCGAGGAAGATCTAGCAGTACTCTCACTGGATGCCATAAAAGCCTTTGACTCTATTTACTGGGAGTGGCTGATCGAAACCCTGAGGGAGTTCGGACTTGGCGAACACTTCATCCACTGGATAGAGGTCCTGTACAGCGACCCATTGGCAAGAGTTAAAACGGGTGTCATGATATCGAGGGCCTGGCCCATCCAGAGGGGTACCAGACAGGGATACCCACTGTCTCCAATGCTGTACATTCTAGGCCTGGAGCCGGTGGCAATATACTTCAGGAAGCAGTTCTTTGACGCTGGCATTAGCATTGGAGGATCAGACAACATCATCTCGTTATATGCCGACGACGTCCTCCTATACCTGCGCGACCCCCTGGAGAATGCCCCGATTGTATTGGATGTTCTGGACAACTTTGCAAGATACTCGGGGATAAGATTTAGCAGGCAGAAGTCTTGCGCGTTCCCACTAGCAAGACTGAAAAATAAACCTGAGGAGGAGCTTCCTGAGATCGGGATCCGTTGGCAGGTGGACACTTTTCGATACCTAGGCCTCAACATCACACATTCACCAATATCCACCCACAAAGCCAACACGGAGGCCGCAATGGGCGGAGTGCGGAGATCCATACAGTTCTGGTCAAAGCTCCCGCTCTCCATGATGGGGAGGGCGGCGATAGCTAAAATGATAATCCTCCCCAGGTTCCTCTACTATTTCACCAACGTGGTGTATTACATTCCCCCACTCTTTTTCAGGACACTCGACTCTCTGATCAGGGACTTCCTCTGGGGACGAGCCCGGCACCGACTCACACTGAATACCCTCACACTCCCTTACGAAGAGGGCGGCATTCAGCTCCCCGACTTCCAGAGATACTTTCTGGCGGCTCAGTCGACACACCTAGCAAAATGGCTCTCAGACGAACCTTCAGCTGAGCTAGAACTTCTATCCCACTCCTCTTCACCGCTGTATCCCAAGGAGCTACTCTGGAACTCCCGACTTGGACCCCCCAACCCACCCACTATACTAGAGGTTGGAAGACGGGTATGGAGCAAGGTGAGATCTGTGGCGGGCCTGCAACGCTCTTATACACCCGACATCCCCATGATGACGGATGTCTGCAAAACCTCCACCGACCTGGTAACTATGAGGAGATGGGAGAACCATGGTCTCTACACATGGGGGGACATGTTTCATGATGGCCTCTTCAGGGACTTCGAGTCGCTTCGAGAAAGAGATGGACTGCCACTGGGCCATTTCCTCTGGTACCAAAAAGTGAGACATGTGGCCAGAAAGAACTGGGTCGCATGGCCTGAGGAACCAGAAACTCACCCCCTCCTGAGAGAAATGTATGACGTTGGTGACGGATGGAGACCGACGTCCAGGTTGTACACTCAACTGAACAATCGACCCAACCCAAAGAGCGCCCGGCTGAAGGTAAAATGGGAGGCAGACCTCCGGACTGAAATCACAGAGGCCGAATGGGCGAGAGCCCTGATATATCCAAAGGAGGTATCCAGAAACGCCAGGTTTAGACTGATCCAACTGAACGTACTCTACAGAACGTATATGACCCCTCACCGGATATCCACGTTCAACAACAAAGCGGACTCAAGGTGCCCCTGGTGCTCCTCAGACCTGGCGGACATGATTCACATGTTTTGGACCTGTTCCAAATCTCAGAAACTCTGGCAGGCCGCTGAACGGACCTGCAGGAATGCTGGCCTAGAAACTTACGAGTGGACACCCAAGGAGTGCCTACTGGGCACCTACCCGAGACTTGGTAAAATCAAACACTTGACGAAGCTTATGGATATGGCCTGCCTTCTAGTTAAGAGATCAATTGCCATGGCCTGGAAGGCCCCAGCGGGCCCCAGGTATGACCCCTGGATCAGGGAAATGGAAAGATGGACTACGGCTGAGACTGTAGCCTGGGAGGAGGGAAACAGATGCGGCGGCGACGATGTGAGCAATGTGCTGGAGGCCTGGAAAGCCCTCCTTAGAGACATGGTCTTTGCAACGAGCTACAAACCTCCTTGAACCCATCCCCCTTGCATCCTAGAAAGCAACAGACACTACAGATTAGCCCACCACACCCATGGGCTCCACCCAGCAACTGTACTGAGGGAGCAAAGCTGATACCCGCCTCCGGACCCACTCCCCGAACCTGGCAACATCGTTTAAGAAACCACACCGAGAGTTGGGACAGTCACTGTTACTGTTATTGTTATTTCTTTTCTCTTCTTTTCCCTTTCTTCCTTAGTTTGTTTGTTCTTTATTAATAGTTTTGTCGTTGGTTATAAGCTGATCAGCATATCACATTTACGCCAGTTATTGCATTTTGAATGTAACTGCTTCCAGAATCTTATCCTTGTACAAGTTTATTCACAAATGCCAATAAAGACATTTAAAAATAAAAAATAGGCAACTGAGAAGTAGGTGACTCCGAACGCTTACTAAACAACAGAGCTAAATCGAGCGCTAAAGCAGTCGAAGAAGTGTCAAGTGAAAAAGCTCTCTTGTAAATACTCAATAACTCTGTGGGACAACTAATCTTTCTTTTTACACAATCATCCTGTTGGTACTCTATCATTACCTGTATCACTTTCCTCTGCATTTCTGGCGTATGCTGACTATACGTGTCATATACTTCAACTGGAGTTATCGACATATCCGAAATCCATCTAAGTGCATCTTTCGTACAAATTCATGCTTCCTCAGATATCGATTTATGACAAGGAAGGAACCGTTTCTGTACATACATATTTTCCTCCTCGTCATCCTCATTCTGTAACTTTTCTAACTCCTTTCTATACCCAAATAACCCCTTGACATGCTCATTTACCTTCTCCACAGTGTCTCTAGAAAACGCTAGAGTATTTAGATCCCTTAACCCTTGCGGAAGATCCGCATTATTTAATTTTCCCCTCATTATACATAACTGAATCCTTAAACCTTCAATAAAAACATTTTTCTCAGGAAAATTATCCATATCACAAAGTGTGGCAAAAACACTAGCTTGATCATCCTTCTCCATACAATGCTTAGCCCATGCAATTAACTCACGTTTCTTCTCCGGTGGTACGGTATTGCGAGTGACAACCTTTGACCCTGCGCCTCGATCGATTATAAGCAGCTCAGGACCACTTGGGAGAGAGGGAGTAGGCAAATTCAATGGGGGTACTGTAACTGGTGCGATAAAAAGAGGTGGAGGAGCTGGAGGAAGGGGAACATTAGGAGGAACAGGAACAACAGGAACAACAGCAGGTAGAACAGGAATAACAGGAGGAGAGCAAGGCAGCAGGAAGAGGAACATACGGAGGTGGCGCAGAGGCACCAGGCCTTCGTTCATTTAATAATTTATCTATGAATTCATCGGAAGCATGGAGGTCTTTGGACAGATATATTATTTGAATTCCGAGTTAGAATGCCCTGTCCATATTTCTAGTCGATTCAGAATGTTTATCTTGGTCATACAATAATGCTTTTTCGGCATTCGTTTTATGTCGGCGCGCTTGCTTCTCCCTACTTTTAAGTTGTTGCAACGCTTCTTTTTTCAATTGTGCAAAACATCAAATGCTGCAGGTCTAGCCTTCTTCTTTAATAGAATTGACTCTAAATACTCAATACGAGGGATTTCAAAACTACCATTGATTGGCTACTGAAGTTCGGAGGCATGTCTGGTTTGTCTGTGCCAAATGTCATTTAATACTATACTTCCAATGCCATGCTTACAGTACATAGTACATGCCGGCGACCCATCCTGTGGTGCCAGACGGCTAAATTCCAAAGGTTGTCTATCGCTGCGGAACAATGCCCTGAAGCAGGTAGACAATTTCCAGGCATATCAAATTATTGGTGTTACCTGATCAATAATTGTGTCTGCAGATACAACGCGCCAAATTCAAATTTTCAGGGTTGAATTAAGAGTCGGGTCACGACTCACTTGAACAAACTTAAGGAGGTCCGATCGGATTTCAAAGAATCTTACCTAACTAATCTTACCTCGTGTATGGTTATTTTGGCACATCTGCCCGCCTCGATAAGTGGACCCTCGTCAAGATGCAGTCTCAGAGCACAAGCTAATTGTCCAGGGATCGGGTCGTGCAGCGCTGCTGAGGTGTCGCGTCTCGTTCAGTGGGGCCCCTTTTTGCCACACCGTCCGATCCCGGTCCGATAGCGTGTGTCAACCTTCAACAATCTGGTATCAATCTTGAGGGTCCCTATTCGGGCGCCAACTGTGAAAACAGAATCAAAATATCGAGGCTAAGTACCCCAAAAGGAAATACACCGAACACGTGTTACAAAGGAACATACAAAGTACTTTATTTTATACTGAATCCAGTTACAAAAACAGAGCAAAATCAGATAGATATCGGCCCTCAGTACAACACAACGAACTCCAGCGTGGTTCAGCGTGTTCAGTGAAAGACGTTGTACATTAGAATGCATTCGCTTTTTATACACTTGGTGAGCACGATGTCCAGCCCCACTTCGGGTTAATATTCCATGTAATACATCGCCGATCTAGGGTTCGTGCCAAGTCTTGAACAACCACATATAACTGGTTTGCCTTTTAATACATGTATCAACAAGCCTATGCAATAACTGTGTATTCTAAGATTTTTCCATGCAGGCTTTCTCAAACATTAATACAATGTAGTAAAACAAGTTTTCTACGTTCAGTATTTGAATACATTGTTTCAACATATGCTCGTGGATTAGTTTCATTGCACGAGTAATCCTTTTACACACAGGTCAACGAAGGACAAGGTCTCAGTTCACGACCTCAACAAGTGGCCTGCAGGCAAGTTACATATTAGCTATGTACAGAGGTCAAGACGGCCATGTTGTATTTTGGAATGACGTCGTCCACCATTTTAACTCACAGGGTGACTTTTACAAAGCAAATCCTAAAATGGTGGAGTGGCCTTAAATGGCGGCTTACATTGATTTAAGGTCAGGACCTTGCAACACTGATTCTTTCGCAAGCGACTTTCGAGAAGCTTGGCGTAGGCCAAGATACATATATTTATTGCAATAGGAGGCACGATATAATTTCTCTTTTGACAGCAGTACCGGACTGATTTTTATATGGCATATATCCCCCTTTTGTAATGGCACAGATGGTGTGAAAACGTAAAAACGATGATATGGAAGGTTGCCCAAAGCATTGCCGGTTGTCATTATTAATTCAAAACCTTCCACTCATCACTTGGATGGTTAAGGTATGTCTTGTCACCATGACATGTCATTGCTGCTAAGCTTGGCATTCATGGCAAGCTCTTAGTTTCACATTTTCCTGCAATGTTGACATTCCAATTAAGCGCCCCTGGCATCCCTGTAAGGTACTCGTTAGCTTGTCATTCTCACCAACCTTCCTGCTTGCTATTTCCCGCAAGCTCTCATTTTGATATTCATAGTATCTTCGACATTCTCTGGAAGCTCTAAGTTTCACAAGCTCAGAAAGCTACCTGTGTGACATTCCCAGTAAGTTCTGTGACAACGTCCCATATTGGAGGCTCAGGGATGGGAATGACTTGGGATTGGGAGCCAAAAACCACCAGCTACTCTGTGACTCTGTGATACAGGCCCAGGAGGGAGAAGGATCCCCCAAGCTTACCATTCTATCGCCAACCTTTTGTGTGTTTTCTGCCCCAAGAACAACAGCCACCTCTGTCGAACAAGAACTAGTCATACTAAAGGGTGACCAAGCTGTAAATTGACTCCCTTAGATCCTGTTTCTTAGATGTTAAAGAGACATTCACCAGAGACGTCAGGGTAGTAGAAGGAGAGAGACATGTGAGGAAGGGTCATTGGGTACTATCCAGGTTCCAGACAGGATCTACAAGATCTAAAGGACATACTTTATAAGTCAATATCATTATCAATATCCATAGGTTCCTTTAGGTATCAATGGAAATGCAATAAAGGTGCAGATACAGTGCCACCCAAGCGGGGGCATTAACAGTTGCAAGAATAGAGGGGGCGGGAAGAAGCACACCCGAGCGTGGGACAAGGTATAATTGACGACTGTATTACAAGTGCCTGGAACACGTACACAGTCCGAGAGGCCAGGGTTGGAGGTGCTCAAGGAGGGACACACTGTAAATATGACGGCACAAACACACACAGTGCTGCTGCACGGCCCAGGGAAGGTTAGCACTAGAGGTGAGTGTAATCCATGGGAATGTTTTAGACAGGCTCTTTGCAGCATGCCAGTTAGACAACTGTACGAACATTCCACGGCTGTCGGGTGGGGTGGGGGAAGATGTATTTAAGCTGACCGTCTCCATTAGACAGCAGTCGATGGGAACAGAACCAGCGGATACATACAAGGTCGGCGAGCTAGTCTCACGGTAACTCATGGAGATCGGGGGGGTTAAATGCACCATGAAGAGTTCCGGAGCCACATGCATACAACAACCTTTGGTTTGAAATCGCCCCTTGGCAGGTTGGTCTGGGAAGAAGGATGTGGGATGCCGGGGTGATCCTGGAAGAGCCATTCAGACTGTACGTTTTGGTGTCCCTGAAAAGCAACAAGTATACTGTGTCCTTGATGATGTCTACGAGGCCCTTCCTTGGTCGGATGCCATCTGAATGTCTCCATTTCCACCAGTTCGTGGTTTCCCTGTGTGTTTCCAATGGCAGGTTAATAAAGATCCGGAGGTCAGCACAATTATGTAGTTTCTAACAACAATTCATTTACGGGATGGAGCAGGAGGTAATGTGGTGCCCCGAGGGGAGGGGACGTGTCAGGGGAGGGCAGACTGCTTGCTCCAATCGCTTCTTACTAACTATTGCTAAGCTATAGGGAATTGACGTGACTTAACCAATCAGTTTCGTGGGACACACGATAACTCGATGCATTAAGTATTACTGTTTCTAATTACACAAACAGTGTATTTGCTGTATGAAAGTTTTGTCCACTGTGGGCAGTTTTGCCAGCTCTCATCACCCAGTTCTGTTCACCTCTTCTGTTTGATTTGTGCTCCACCAGCTGTAATAAACATCGTTACTCCTTGCCTGGCGTATGCTCCTTTTTTTTAGTACTACTGATAAATTATTGATTAAATGCTCCTTGAGAACCCTTGATACAAAACTATCATGGTTAGGAAGGAGGAGGAAACGCATATTAACATGACAGAGGAAAAGCACGCTCCTGTTGAGTTCCTCTGCCCACCATGACAGCCGATTACATGTTTTGAAGAAAGACACAGTTGAACTAAGACAGAATGCGCTGTTAAGACCCTGGCGGGCCACATGTTTTGAAAAGAAGATTTAAGGAGAGTAAGGATAAAGTTAAGATTAAGGAGTGGAGAGGAAGAACTAGTAAGGTGGATCTGCAGAGGAACACCCAGGAGGGGGAGAAGGGGGTCAGAGTTTGAGGAAGAAGAAGAGCTGTGTTACAGGGAGGGAATAAAGTTGAGATTTGAAGAGGACTACATATAGGGAACCATCAGGAACACCTGAGAGGAGGGGGGGAGAGGCCAAAGTGGAGAGGTCAAGAGGAGGACCAGAGGAGCTTTAAGAGGATGAGGAGGGGAGAGAGTTGGCACCTGAGGAGTAAGAGGAGGAGAGCGGAGGGGAGAAGAAGAAGGAAAAGAGGTCAGGTCTGAGGTGAATGTAAAGGAAAGTTAACACCGAAGAGGCAGAAGGGAAAGGAAAGACTGAGGAAGAGATGAAGAGAGAGAGAAAAAATGGTGGAGAGAGAACAGTTTAGAGCATGGCCAAACCTTGAGGAAGCCGGAGAAATAGATTGAGAGAGAAAGTAAGAAAAAAAGAAGGAAAGAGATAGAAATTGAGAGACAGAGAGAGGGGTGAGACAGAGAGCGAGAGGGAAAAGACAGAGAGGGGGGAGAGAGAGAGAGAGAGAGAGAGACAGACAGAAAAGAAAGAGAGAGGAGGTGAAGACCAAAAAGTAGGAATCGCAAAGGAGGAGGTGCCCAAAAATATGAACAGAGGTAAAAGAGGCCGTGCAAGGCTGCTTGAGGGTCCCCTAGTCTAGTGTGACACACGGAAGGTCTCGGAAACCAACTAAATTGGTTAAGGCTGAGAACGTCAGGGCACAACGTGATCTAAAAGAGCCCGAACCTGGCCACGCACAGATGACCCATGGCACAAGGGATGCTTATGTCAGGTTTTTCTGGACTACCAGAAAAGAAGTTTGACACCCTAATGATTTAGATGCCAAGAACAAGGCACAGAGCACTTAAAACTCCAAAGAATGCCCGTGACATTTTACCTTGCAGGGATGTAGAGTTTATGTCAGAGAGGAACGGCCTGAGGACCATGGTCCTAAGAGAAGCCTGACTAGATTTGGTGTTTTGTTGGACAACCTCTCAGCGTGACCTAAGTTAAAAACCAAATCCCTTATTTTCTGTTGTGCGCACTAAAAACCTCTGCATTATGTTATGTTATTGGGATCTGTACCATGCACGGCCTCACACATGATGGATTAGAACCGTCTGTTGATCGCTTGGCCATGGTGGCTACTGGTTGACCCAATTATAGCGTACCACACTTACAAAAATCCCAATTAGCCAACATATCATGAAAAGCAAAGGGCCATTGGAGAATCCCGGCCTGTGTAACTAAGACCGAAAAAGACAAAACCTCTACCTACGCCCCAAATAAACACAATGACTGGCAGTGTGATGATGCTCAGGGCTCATTACACTGAAAAAAAAGTTACTAATCCACAGTGTAGTACACACACAACAGCTTTGTTCATCGTGCCAAAAAAGCGTCTTTTTTAACGCTGATTTGGGAAAAAAAGAAACCATTCACTATTTGCTGATTTAAACTGCATGAAAATAGGCTTCACGTGATTTTTTGGCGGGATGGCAAATTTGTCTGTTTTGTGTACATAAAATAAATGTTCACACAGCCCTATGTCTTAGATGTGGCTGTTGATAAACGACTATCGTTATGCCTGCTTTATATCAAGCTTCCTTAGCATTTTAGAAATATTGCGTTAAAATGGGCAACATGACAATTCCAGGAAGTGATGTGCAAGTATTAGAAAGAAAAGCACTTCTGAAACTTCAAAGAATGGGTCTTTGGTGTGAGAGCAGGAAGCCCAACTCAGCACGCCTGCAAAGCGATATTGGAAGGCTTCCAGTCAGTGTGACACTTAACGGCAGTGGTCGAGGTGAGCGGGAACTGTCGGGAGCGGAGTTCCACTACTTTTATTTTTTACTGTTAACAGGTCCACTACTTTTTGTAAGCAGTTTGACCATTCCAGACCCGTTATTTGTGAAGTTAAAGCACATTTCTCCACTTTACCACCCAACAGCAGTTACAGCTAAACTGAAATCTGTTTCAACTCATTTGGCTGCCAAGCAGGATGGCTGCAACCCTTGAAGAATGTGTTGCACGTTTTCCCGGCCAGGTCACAGTTCCATTACTTTTTATTGTACTCTTCTACCACTGCTTTACAGTCACCACGCGGAATGTTGCCATCACCGATCAGGGATCTGGGACTAACCATCCCAGTGGCTGAATTTAAATCTGAGTACCCCGCAACAGTGAGTGTCTATTTGGCCTATGTCGTGCTGAGGTGAGGCTTAAAGGATTGCCCACTAAGCCGTAGTATAGAAAGGGCTATACTATGTCATTTTACCATTGTGAAGGCATTTGAATCATTAAACTGATAAAAGGAATTTAAAAAAAACCTAGTGAATAGGATTGCTTTTCTCAAAATCCCTGAGGAAGACCATGAAGCGGTTGAAACATGTGTTGGCTGTTTTTGGACATTAAACACACAACATTATAAGTACTTTAAAAAAAAACATGGAACAGTAACAATTAGATATTGGTCGATGTGATGCCAAGAGGGGTTTATGGGTGCAAGTTGCCCGGAGTTAGTTTGAGTCATGTTATTTTTTGTGACTTAGGGCTCAAGTCATAGTTCAGCCTTGGATTGTGCACGCCCACCCCTGATATTATATCAAAGGTGTATTTTTTTTAAATGATCTGTGAGTATAGCGCTTATGGTAGTTAGCTCAACCTGGTAGTAGCCCTGAGTTAGATACTTGCATTTGAACACATAAGCTACAGCTACATTTAATTGAAGGTAATACCGGCTCTAGCACCGACCTCTAGACTGGGTATGGCTGCACCACTCAAGAAGATGAGATTAAGCCAATAGCGTAGGCACATATCTCCACACTGACACACATGCCACCTGACAGCCTAACTTCATGAAATATTTTTGCAGCATGGACAACTACAAGCACCAATTCCGGCACCCACCTACCCCACCTTCGACCTGCAAGTCATTGCACAGAGGCAAAATTTCTGAGCAAGTAGAGCCTCTGACAAGAGCACAGTGCTAGAAAGCCTGACCACTGGCAGCTGGGCACTATACAGAATGTCTTAACAAAAAGGATGACGCTAACTCAGAGTGGCGCGTTGCACGTGCTACCGTCTCTGGTAGAGGGCAGCACTGCCCACACGGTGGACTATGGAGGTCTCTTCCGTAAGTGTGGCTCACACCCACCTGGCACGATCCAACCGTCCAAATACACCCACAAGTACAGGAAATGGAGGAGGGCAGGCCTCGTGGAAAGGGGAGGAGTCAGTGAACAAATGGTGTAGGTAGTCCGGCTCGGACTGGCCAATAGCGAGTTAGGGAAACACCCAAAGTGCAGGCCCAACATAATCGTGTGGGCCATTATTTTGGCCGAAGTGGGCAAGTTGTTTGGCCAAAGTGGGCCAGTTTGATAAGTTAATTCACCGTGCTGCTAGTAGTTTTGATCAGTGTTCCTAAACAAATGTTCTCTCCAATGCATAATTTGGAATATTTTACCCCACAAATATGTAGGTTGTACCTAGTCTGTTATAAAAGGAATGAAGGGGCTGTTGTGATGGTGGGACACCTTTTCAGGGGTGCCTGCACCATTTTGATGCCCCAGACCGAACCTGTAGGTAGAGCTGGAGGAGGTAGAATTGGGGTGTAAGGATATTTGGCAGGTATTGGTATTGTTTATTTGTAAAGCACCTATACACAAAGCAAGTGTTTCAAAGCGGTAGTGCACCGGAGAGGACACCCGCCTCCTCCCCCTCCCCCATGAGAAAAGTAAAGACGGTACAAAACCTATGGAGGAAAGAGAAATGATAGACAGAATGAAAGAGAGATGACAACACGGGACAGCAAGACCAAAGGGCGGAACCTCTAAGCCAGAAGCATTCCACGGGGGCACATCTCAGATGCCAGCTCAGATCACATTAGGTTTGGTTGTCACTTCTTTGGGGCATGAGGGGGAGGTACATGAAGAAATTCAGTACTAGGGCAGTGCCCGCATCAAGCCATTGTGTCCTGAGATAGGATCTGGGAGGAACACACGGTGGGCTGCCACCCCTAGGGTGCCCAAACGCTCCCCCAGTGTGTGGGCATAACCCTCACAAGCACTCACGGGATTCTGGGTTGGCTATTGTCGGGTTTTGCGCGGGTCCCTTAACCGCTCGGAACAGGGTCACACGGGAGCCGGGGTACGGTGCAACCTCTTTATTCTTTTTCCCAACAGGAACTGCCCTCCCCATGTCCCGCCCCCTCCCTAGCCCAACGTCACTTCCCTTGTGCCGGGAATTAAGACCGCAACGGCGGTCTGCCCACCTAACGATGTGGGCGGGCTGTGTAGCCCTCACTAACAACCTGACATCTCCCCCCTTTTTAACAACCACACGGCTCTCTCCTCCTTACTCCATTTCTTCTATGAGTCTATGAGGCTTGAAACGACTTCTCTGAGGCCGACCTCTGTGACCCGGTGTGTGCTCAGTCAGGCCCTGTGGTGATGACCTGTCTTCCCCTTCTGAGGCCTCGCTCACCTCCCCGTAATATCT
The DNA here is from genome assembly GCF_040938575.1 of Ambystoma mexicanum. Classification (NCBI taxonomy): domain Eukaryota; kingdom Metazoa; phylum Chordata; class Amphibia; order Caudata; family Ambystomatidae; genus Ambystoma; species Ambystoma mexicanum. Next base: position 157,233,894 of record NC_090938.1, on the reverse strand, counting down.
GTCCTGAGCGTGGTCATCCTCGCTGTCTGCTTCTTGATCCTGTGTATCCTCCATGTAGCCCTTCTTGGGTTTGAAGTACGACACATTTCTCGTGACGGAGGACTGGTCGGCTCTCTGGGCCGTAACCATCGTTCCTTTCTTGTGCGTGACCATCAGCGGTTCCGGCGCGAACGTGGCGTCCTCCTTGCGCTGTTTGGGTTGCCGTAACCACACTTGGTTTCCCAGTTCCACGTTCGACTCCTGTGCCTTTCTTTTGTGATCAGCCGTGTCCTTCATTTTGACTTTGGCGGTGTCGTCCTTGTCTCTGGCCTCTTGTTCCAGAGGCGTGGCCTCTGTTGCGCGTGCGTCTTCCGGCAGTCGTGTCTGTACTGGTCTGCGGAACATCAAGTCAGCGGGGCATACGCCCGTCGTGCTGTGGGGAGTGTGGCGATAGTCCCTGAGGAACTGATATAGTGCTTGTTCGAACGGTTTGTGGAGGATGGTCACTATTTGCAGGGTTCTTTTGATGTTGGCCATGAACCTCTCGACCATCCCGTTGGCCTGTGGCCATCTCGGCGTTATCTTCCGATGGTGGAAGCCCATATACCCCGCGAAGTTCTCGAAATCTGTGCTCATGAATGGTGTTCCATTGTCGGATTTTATGATCCTGGGTATTCCGTATGTGGACAACATGCGGTCCAGTACCGGGATGACGCTGGATGCTGCCGTGCTGTCCACGATTTGTGCGTCAGGGAATCGGGAGTGTTCATCTATTAGCACTAACACGTATGTACCATTTCTTAGGGGTCCAAAGAAGTCCACCGCCAGTTCTTCCCATACCTTTTTCGGTAGTGGCGACATTTGGAGTGGGTTAGGGTGCGGGGGCGGTGCTACCTGTGCGCACGTCGTGCATTGCCCTATGGTTTCCTCCACCATCATGTCCAGTTTGGGGAACCACACTTTTTCCCTTAATAGTCTCTTGGTGGCCACCACCAAGTGACTTCCGTGTGCTACCTGGATTGTTCTGGTGCGCAGTGACTTCGGGAGGAGTACTTTGCACCCTTTTAGTATTACGTGGTCGTCGACGATGGAGAGCTCGTCCCGGACATGGTCTATTAGTTTGACGTCCTCTCGGACCTCTTCCGATTCGTGCAGCGCCTGTTGACGCATGTGCGCCCTTCTGTCTTCTTGTATGCAGTGTCGTACGATGCGTAGACCTGGGTCTTGTTCTGAGTGTGCCATGATGTCTGCCCATCCCACTGGTAATGGCTGTAGGTGATGCACCACGTAATTGAGGTATTCGTCGGCGATGGAAGGTTGTGGTGTGGCTGGGCCAGTCGGGTGGCGTGACAGATAGTCTGCTGGATTATCTTCTTTCCCAGGCCGGTGCTTGATGATAAATTTGTAGTCCTGCAATCGTAGGCCCCATCTGGCTATTCTGGGCGGCATCCTTGACTTGGGGTCTCCATATATTGTGATCAGTGCCTGGTGGTCAGTGATGATGGTGAACTCCTTGCCGTACACGAACAGGTGAAAGTACTCGCATGCCCATACCACCGCTAGGCTCTCTTTTTCCGCCTGGGAATAGGCCTGTTCTGTCGGGGTTAGGCTCCTGCTGGCGTATGCGACCACGTATATTTTTGCGGGTTCCAGTGGGTCTATTTGCGTTAGTATGGCTCCCAGACCTACGGGGCTGGCGTCCACTATCACCTCGGTGTGCCTTTTGGCGTCATAGTACGCCATGTCCTCTGCCTTGGAAATGGCGTCTCGTATCGCCTCAAAGGCCTTTTGACAGTCTGTGAACCATGTGTAGGGTTGATCCTTGCACGTTAGGAGGCGCAGCGGGTTGCTGATGGTTGCATAGTCCTTCAGGAATCTGGAGCAATAGCTGGCCAGTCCTAGGAACGAGCGAAGCTCCGTCGTGTTTGTTGGGGGTGCGGCTGAGTTGAGTGCCGCCACCTTCTCCGGGTCTGGTCGCATCCCTTTGTCAGAGAATATGTGGCCGAAGAATCGTAGGGAGCCTTTCCCGAACTCGCATTTGGCCTTGTTGAGCGTTAGTCCGGCCTCTTGCAGTGCCGCGCACACTCTGTGGAGAGCGGTGTCGTGCTCTTCTTTGGTCTTTCCGAATACGAGAACGTCATCCGAGTAATTCAGGCAGTTGGGCACGTGCCTGATGACTCTATGTATTTCCTCCTGGAAAATTTCTGCTGCGGAGGATATCCCAAAACTGAGCCTTTTATATTGGAACAGACCCAAGTGTGTTACAAATGTCGTGATGTACCTGGATTCGGGAGCGATCTCAATCTGATGATAGCCTTTAGTGAGGTCCAGTTTCGAGAAGACCTGTGCCCCGTGGAGCAGGTGTATCATGTCGGTGATCCTGGGCGCCTGGTGTCTTTCCCTCTCAATGGCCACGTTGGCTCTCCTCATGTCGACACACAGGCGTATCGATCCGTCCGGTGACTTCTTGGGGACGGGAACGATGGGGGACACCCATGGAGTGGGCCCTGAGACTGGTTCAATAACGTTGAGCTTGATTTGCTTGTCCAGCTCCTCTTCGACTTGGTGTTGTATATTTATCGGAATGCCCCTGTAGTGCTGGGCGACGGGTGGTATCTTCGGGTTTATGTGCAACTGTACCTTCCGGTGTTTTAGTTTTCCTAGGCCTCTGAATAGGTTGGGAAATGTTTGTTCGATGGCGTCCGGTCTGGCAAAGTATTTATGGGCCATCAGCTGGTATAGGATGTGCACCAGACCCATCTCGACGGCTGTCTTAAAACTGAGGATGCACCCGCTGTTGGCTTCCGTCTTCAGGATGTGAAGCGTGATCTTTGCAGCGTGCGATTTATGCACGCACCATGCCGATATTGTTCCTTTGCATGGCAGCGGGGTTGTGGCTCCATAGGGGTATATGTCCACTGACGCCTTTCGGATCTTTGGGGGGCTGGGGAGTGAGTTGTACGCCTGTTAGCTTATTATATTAACCGTCGCCCCCGTGTCTATGAGGAATTCCACCGGTGTGTTGTTGATTTGTAGCAGGAGCGTCGGACTGTGTTGGGTGGCTGTGGCGTTGTTGAGCGCCCACACGTACCCTTTTTTCCGTTGATCGTCCTCTGATGACTGGGATTCACTGCCTGACGGGGATCTCATCTCAATGTACCGGACGAACCGTCTTCTTTGCGATCGCCTCGATCCGTCCGATGGCCTTCTGTCGTCTCTGGCGTAGGAGCTCCTTCGAGGTTTTTCTTCTCTCCGGGTTCCTGGCTGGTCTTCTTCTCCTCTGCCTGCTGGTGGGCTGTGTCGTGAGCTTCTCCTTCTCTCTTGTTGTCTCGTTCTGCTGGGTCCCTGTCCCGGCGGATTTTTGCAGACGGCTCTGTAGTGGTCCATGTCCGCCACAGGCGGTGCACTTTTGTCCTACAGCAGGGCAGTCACCCACGTGCGGATACTCGAATCCGCATCTGTAGCACGTGGCGTCTGTTCCTTTTCCACCCGGTGAGGGCGCGGTATGCAGTCTGTTGATGGTCTCAGCAGTCAGCGGCGGGTGTTGAATGGTAACCTTGCCTAGGCTGTCGAGCTGCGACTCGACTGCTGCTTCCATCCTGGCCAGTGCAAGGATTTCTTCGAGGGACCTTTGCTTTTGGAGGAGCTGCTTCCTGAACGGCTGCGAGATGCAGCCTGCTATGACTTGAGATCTTAGCGCCTCGTCATTTGAGTACCTATGGAACTCACAGTACTTTAGCTTGATGCGTAGGCGCATCACAAAGTTGTCAAGGGACTCTCCTTTCTCCTGTCTCGTAGTGTGAAAGACGTGGCGCTCGTAGTCAATGTTTGTCAATGTTTGTATGGGGCCTGAAATATTCAGATAGCTTCCCATGTAGTTCCGCATAGGTGACCGTGTCTACGTTCATCAGTTCGCCTGCGATGTCCCTGACAGCGGGGCCTACTGTCATGAATAGGGTGTTTTTCAGCATCGCGTTGTCGGTCAAGCCGATTGCCCCCGTGTAGAATTTGAAATCCCTGAGCCATAAGACCCATCTGGGTCCTAGGTTGGATGTTTCTCTAACATCAAAGGGGCCCGGTAGCGGTAAATTGTGAGCGGCGGTACCTGACGTTGGTGCCTGTTGATGGCCATCCGCCACGGCTCCAGATCCGTCCGACGTGGAGGCTACGGGGCTCACTGGGGCCGACATGTCCGCTGCGACTGTGGTAGGTACCTCTGTGCAGCCTTGTGTTGTGCTGTGTGGCCGCCCGCGGCACGTGTAGGCGATGAGCAGCCTCTTCACAGGCTCTGGCGTGTCCTTGGCCTCTTCCCGGGCTGGCGCGTGTTCTTGGCGCTGTCCCCTGGCTCTTTGGCCCGTCTCGGGGCCTCCCGCCGATCGCGGGTTGATGTGCGGGGGGGCCGGGACCCACGGCAATTTGCCCGCGGGCCTGCGTTCGCTTCTACGAGCGCGGCTTCGGCCGCTTTGGCCGCTCCCACGCGGTGTTTGTGGGGGGGGGGCCTCCTCCCCCTTCGGCACTTTGTGCCCTGTGGCCGCTCCCCCGCGGCTTCGGCTGCTCCCCCGCGGTGTTTGTGGGGGGGGTGCCTCCTCCCCCTTCGGCACTCCGTGCCTGCGGCCTCTCCGGCGGTTCCTGTGTTCGGGAGGTGCGCCGACGCGCCACGCCGCTCGACCGCGGACCTCCGTGGCACCCCTGGCCTTCGGGGCGGATGTGCGCTGACGCGCAGCACCCGCGCGCCTGCGGGCCTCCGGGGTTGCGAGTGGGTACGATGTACCCCTCGTCGCCAAATGTTGGGTTTTGCGCGGGTCCCTTAACCGCTCGGAACAGAGTCACACGGGAGCCGGGGTACGGTGCAACCTCTTTATTCTTTTTCCCAACAGGAACTGCCCTCCCCAGGTCCCGCCCCCTCCCTAGCCCAACGTCACTTCCCTTGTGCCGGGAACTAAGACCGCAACGGCGGCCTGCCCACCTAACGATGTGGGCGGGCTGTGTAGCCCTCACTAACAACCTGACAGCTATTACCCACGTGGGGTGGCATCGAGGTCTTGAGCCAAGCGGAGGCGCGCATTGACTCGGGTCGCCCCGCAGGTGTTTGCAATGCCGCTAGAGTGAGATGTCAGGGATGCTGCAGATGCTGCAGAATGCCACGTGGGGCCGGCTCTTCCGCCTGCGTCAAAGCACTCGCGAGAAATCAAGCGAAGCTGGCCCCATCACTCGACTTTAATTACTGACTGTCTAGAGCTGCTTGGAAGGGGAGCGCGCGGCCCCGCACGCAGGCGGCGGATGCATGCTTGTTTAGCTCTCGTGATGGGAATACTTCGTTTAAGAATTCCGATTCTGTGAGTGTTTATAGAGGGCCTGACCCTCTGGAGGGTGCTCACTACAAGGACTTAGACACCATAACATTAGAACAGTTGATCTGGCAACAATTTATAATGTGCACGTGTCCCAATTCTCTGCTCTTCCACCCTTTCTCTTCTTCTCACCTTTCCCCTCTCTCTGCACCCTTCTTTTCACTATCCTATTTTATTTAATTTTTGTATTAGTGTGTATCAGTTATTGCAACTTTTCACCCAGCAAATACATACCATTCATAACAAAAACGAGTACACAAGAAGTCCTTTTATTATCTAACAAAATAAAATGATATTGTAAAGTCTTTCGTCTCCCTCCTTATGTTTGTTGTTACTCCACCTCAACATACCCACAGTCTCCCCACCGCCCATCACTATCTCCACCACTCGTCACTCAGGTACTCCCATACTTTCTCTTTTGCCCCTCTAAACGTCCCTCTTGGCCACTCACCTTCCCTTCCGTTCACTTCCCCTCTGCTACCTCCTTTCCTCCTCCCTCCCCTTCACTTCATATCCCATCATTGCTATTGCTTCCTCTCCCTTTCCTTCCATCCCCCACCTTAACTGCCCTATTGCCCCCTTCCCTGCACTACCACCTCACCATCTCAACGTCCAGTCTTTCATCCTTCTCTTCCTCTCCTCTTGCCATCCTATCTCTTGGGGTATGCATGATATGAAACACTGCTCACACTTGCACATTAATCCTGTGGACAGGTGGAGTAGGGGGTAACTGGAGTGGGAGGTACTCCCGTGAACAACCCAGAATCCTTTCCTCCTGATGCTTGTCTAAACTCCCCCACAGGTATCCCACAAGTATCCGGGACACTGTTAAACTGACCGCACACTGCCCTCTACTTCACCCACCAAGCGCTATTCAAGTTACTGCCCAGCGGGAGCTGTCTTGCAAACCACCTCATACCCTCCAGTGAATCCAAGCGCCAGGACTAGTTACCACAAGATTTACTGCTCAACCCAACATATCTTCTGCTCCAGGGTGTTGCTAGGTCTGGAAAAGATCCAGGGCTATGCTGATGTCGGAACTGTCGGGCCTGGGGGCTAGCTAGCCTTTTGGTTGTAGCTCCTGAGATTCTATCAGGGGCTAAAATAAAAAAGATCAGGGGCTATAGCCTCCTGAGCCCCACCCCCCCACCCAGCAAAGCCTCTTCTTTTTGAGATCCTTAAGGATTTTTTAAGACTTCCTGTGGGTCAACTACTAATCCACAACCTGGTGGTAGTGAGTTACATTTTATTTTAATTGTGCCTATTACCATACCCGAGTTCGGTTTCTAAGCGCGGATCCGGGATTCAAACCGCTGGTGCGGATCCAGGATTCAAACCTCTGTCGCTCTGTGTGGTCTTGCGCGGATCTGGGATTTGAACCTCTTTTGCTCTGTGTGGTCTTGTGCGGATCCGGAATTCGAACCTCTGTTGCTCTGTGTGGTCTTGCGCGGATCCGGGATTCGAACCTCTGTTGCTCTGTGTGGTTCCAAGACCAGCGCGTTGCCCCTGTGCTGAGCTCCATTCACATCTAAGACAGGAGGTGGGTCTTGTGCTTTAAAACACACAGACATCACCACATTGAGTTCCCTTACACAGAGATCTCAATACCTCCTGCTCATCAAGACCGGGCCGCTACGATAGATCGAACCCTTCGTCTTAATGGAGTGATCTGATATTGATGAGGCTGTCACAGAAAACTTGTGGTTGACTGCCTTCTCTTTCAGAATCTCCGCAGGGCCTAGACTGTATCCAGAGGCCATTATCTCTCCGGAATATACTAATGTATGCACAGAACTTGAGTGCTGTCTATTGTCTCTTACCCCGGCAGATAGACTGAAAAAAGACTTCCGGAACCTTCTTGCTTCGGGGACACTTGCTCTTTGGAGACCCTGGGGCATTGTGTCCTCTTTTGTCCGCTTTTTGGAAAAATCAGATTGAAAACCCTTGCACCTCTACCACAGCTCGTGGACAAGTTCTATTTAGCACAAGGCTGCTTTTTTTTTTTTTAAACCGTTTGTTGATCCCTTAATGAAAATGTAGTTCAATTTAAACAGAATTGTATTTATTTTATGTCTTGCAAAAGCATGGTGTTTTGATCAGATACACGTGTGCAAGCAAACATTGAAGAGATCGGAGAAGTCCTGCGGGCGGGCGCCATACTGTGCATAGTGATTCGAGCATGTACCATAACATGATAGGGGAGAGTAATATGTACACAGGTTATATATATATAGGTACATGACTAATGGTTCCTGCTCTTTATTGACCTTCCAGTGGGGACAATACTGAAAATGTGACCGACACCCTGAATACAATTGTCCAGAGGGTGATTGGCTGCGTGTTCTGTCCCAGGCTTGGGCGTGGGTGGGCATGGTAGTGGGGATGGACACGCAGCTTACTATGTCTAAAAGATTCCAGCCTTCAGAAGGTTTGCACGTGCTATGACTGACAGTACCCCATTCCTTCATGCCGCTTTGTGAGCAGCCCAGCACTCGTTGTTTTTCTTTTGCCTGCTTGCATGTCGCTTTCAGTGCCCCACTTAAATATTTGTGCCTGGAATCCATGGGTGGGGGGAGGGACTTCTGAAGTGTAAGGCTCCTTGTGAAGGAAATCAATCAGAAGCAGACAAACAGATAAGACATTGCAGAGGAGAATCCTTGGGCCGCCCCACCATTCCTAAAGCCCCATTCTCTTGTTATGACTGATGAAGCAATTGGAAAATTACGAAAGATTGCAAAAAAATGACTTTCTTAGCCTAACTAAGGTATCATTGTGTTGTCTTTTTTAGATCAGCACTTTTATATATATGGTATGGGTGCAGAAGGAAGACACTGACACACAGGTGGTGTAGTGATTGCTAGAGGCTTTTATTACAGGGCCTGCGGTAGCGGCCGTGTAGTTATGGTTAATTTGCTCATCTTATAAGAAGAGCACTTTTATGGCGGCTTATAACTTCGCTCCCCCTGGACGAAGCCTTGACCGCGAGGGATGAAAAATGTTGTTAAAGTGGCCATGTCCAACTGGGACCGGCTATGTAATAAAGTTATTCTAAGGTTTGAAAGGAAATAAAAATGTGCTTGTGGTAATATCGTCATAGGGTTCTGACTTTGCCTTCTGCAGGCTGCCATGGAAAGGGAAGAGGGACTCTGTGCTGAGCCCCACCTTCTCTTTCCATGGTGGCCATCTTGAAAAAGGATTTTCCTTGCTACAGCGGGACGCTGCAGGTGTCCCACGGTAGGAAGAAAAATCTATTTTTTAGAACTCCAGGTTCTCGCTTTGGGAACCAAGGGTGCTAATGGCCTTTATCCGTCATTGCAGGGGCTGTAAGGTAGGATAATGGTCCGGAGCCCTTGTTATTTATTTATTTATTCATAACGCGCCAAAGCCCGCAGGCATCAGGGCACACACAGACACAGTTCGCTTTGGCCGATAACTTGGGCTGCCGGGCCATCATCCACCATTCCAGTCCCTGGAACGGGGGATGAACGCCACATTATTCCCATTAGCATAATAGTGCTAATGGAAATGTTGGAAACATTTATTGAGTCTATGTATGGTCACGTGGCAATGTCCGGAAGGTCCACAGTGACGTCAGATGTTCTCGGACGTCGATAGAAGCAAAAACAGTGGACAAAGTATAGAAGTGTTAAAAATTATGCTAGAAGGTGGGAAATGGCAGAGTTTTAAGGTGAAATGTTGTAAATTGGACAAAAATGTTGCTATATTGAGGTTATGATATGATAGGTTATTAATAACGCACTTAATACCCAGAGGTTTCTAAGCGCAGACCCGGGGATCGAACCTGTGTTGCTCCGTGTTGTCTTGCTTTCAAGGTGAGCACGTTGCCGCTGAGCTATCCTCCCGAGACAAGTATGATATTAGTAAGTTGTAGGAAAATAGCATGCACTGGTAAAAACCCATGGAATTCTCTGAAAAAAACTTTGTTAAAGAGACGTTATGGTTAAGTTGCACCAATAAAAACCTACACAATTCAATGAAAAAACTTTGTTAAAGGGACTTTGTGGTTAATTTGCACTAATAAAAACGTATCAAATTCTATGAAAAAACGTTGTTAAAGGGACATTATGGTTAAGTTGCACCAATAAAAATGTATACAATTCAATGAAAAAAACTTTGCTAAAGGAACGTTATGGTTAAGTTGCACTAAAAAAAACCTATGAAAAAACTTTATTAAAGGGACATTATGGTTAAGTTGCACTACTAAAAACCTATGAAATTCAATGATAAAAATTAGTTAAGGGGACGTTATGGTTAAGTTGCACTAATAAAAACCTATGAAATTCAATGGAAACATGTTGTAACACTGTTACAGGGATGCTATGCTTATAGGTAAAACTGAGTGGACAGTACTCATACGGGACCACATCCATGCGCCGTCACACCCAATCCAACCACTGCAATGTTCTCAGAAAGGTTGTGCCTCTCTTAGCAAATACTAGGCTTGTTAAGGGGACTTTGTGGTTAATTTGCACTAATAAAAACTTATCAAATTCTATGAAAAAACATTGTTAAAGGGACGTTATGGTTAAGTTGCACCAATAAAAATGTATACAATTCAATGAAAAAAACTTTGCTAAAGGAACGTTATGGTTAAGTTGCACTAAAAAAAACCTATGAAAAAACTTTATTAAAGGGACATTATGGTTAAGTTGCACTACTAAAAACCTATGAAATTCAATGATAAAAATTAGTTAAGGGGACGTTATGGTTAAGTTGCACTAATAAAAACCTATGAAATTCAATGGAAACATGTTGTAACACTGTTACAGGGATGCTATGGTTACAGGTAAAACTGAGTGGACAGTACTCATACGGGACCACATCCATGCGCCGTCACACCCAATCCAACCACTGCAATGTTCTCAGAAAGGTTGTGCCTCTCTTAGCAAATACTAGGCTATCTTCCTTCACCTCATATTGCGCAACTAGTACCAAAACCACATAGCCTACTTTTGTGGGGCACAAAATCCCACCACCTACCTTGTAAGCAATAAACTAAGCTGTTTATCCATATCTTTCAAAGACAATAGTCCTCTGTATATACTGCAACAATCAAGCTGTAATCAAAGAGCATGAAAAACGCACTGATTACATTCGCCTGCCCCTTAACGATAACATCACTATATGCTCGGAATGAGCTCCACCTATTTCAATGATGTTAGTGGGCACCGTAGCCAAACGTACACAGTCATCACCAATGTTACACAGAACAAGAAACTTAAATACAAACATCCACAACAAATGCAAAACTTTAGTCTTCTTTTTACAGAAATTATAGATCAATTTTATTTTGAAGACAGCAGCAATAGTGGGGACCTTAAGAATTACTTTTCAGTTTGACACAATGATGAGAACATTCACTTAAGTCCACAAAAACGTTGCTAACTTTTTTTAACACAGTTCATAGCTACCGAACGTATCAGGGTTTACATTTTCACTGAAACTGTCAGCTGTAATATTCTATTGCAAAATGTGATCATCGATCCATCAAAGCAAGTCTTTTAATTCTCCACCAAAAATTATTTTCTATAAACGATGAATAATCTGTGTACATGGCGCTCAATTACGCATGGAGAAATTACTGCTTTACAATTGAAATAAATTAAACATGTTCACATCTGCACTGTTCTAGAACCTGTATGCACCCATATTGCTTCTTGTTACCGCAACCGCAAAAGGACAAATTGTTGGCTGGCGATCACCCCGCACAATAGTTATAACATTTCCGTTGTTGCTAATTATTGTCCGAACACTGTTGAAGAAGCCATCGGCCGGTAGACTGAACCAATGACACACACAGAGCAGGAGTATATAACTATGTAAAATGGATAACAGAAAAACATATTTCAGTAAGCACTTTAACATTAAATATACAACTACATTCTTCTTTTGGCTAAAATTAAAGTTTCACGTAACATGTACGATGTTTACTCTGCGGCAAATTCAACATTCATCCGTCACAGCGTTTATCAGATGTCAGAGAGTACACTTTTCACAATTCAATAGCTTTCACTTAAAATATTGCTTACATTGCATTTTGTCAATCAATTTTTCCGACAACCACTTCACAGCACAGTTTTCTGAAATAGAAACTTTACTTTCCGATTTCTGCTTTTAATACAGTGATTCTTATCTTTTTTTTTTTTTGCGGATTGTCGACACATTTACTCCCACAAATTCTTAGTCCACTGTTTTGAAGGACACATAACAATTCCACCCTTAATATAGTGCTCACAGCGTGCATGAGTCAGTTTTGTTTCTGGAAACACATGCCACAACAATTAACACAATTACTGGCAAACAGTGTAGTACAAAAAAACCCCAAATATTTCAAATGAACCACATATCACAATATTTACTTCCATTTTACCAGTATCAACACGCCTGTTTACAATACATTTACATACAGGCACCTATTTCCTTACACGCCACTAGTAATGTGCCCCTGCTCTGAGGTATAAAAAGCATTTCCGTAGCACACAGTTGTAGCAGCAACATCAAATGTATTGTGAAGAAAGGTGGTTTGTCAGAAAGAGCTGCAGGTAGTGTGTTTCAACGAGCCAGACAGCCTCGTCAATAATGCAAGGATCTTCAATTTCATCCTCAAAGCAACCACCAAGGCCGCACATGTTGTCGAGCATAATTTCTGGAACTTCAAAGAATAACACTGACAAAAATACAAATGAAGTCATCACGTATAAGTGTAAAAACACGAACAGTGCAGTACAAGCATAGTAGCTTCTGTATACATCTATTCCCGCAATCATATCCACTTCTGCATTCATGCACCCAGCCCTCATTGCCTTGTGCAGTAAGATGTAAATGTGCAAAGTCGCATGTTCATAATGCACATTGGCAATACAAATTCCTTTGCCCGTTACTTCGATGTTGGCTAACACTGTGGCACATGCAATCCTACCTCAGCTTTAGACGTAACACACAGAATTGGTTGAGAACTAATGACATCTGACTCTGCTGTTTCCTACCTCTGAACATTGCACTACGTAACATGACGACCATTTGAGGATAACTACCACCTGTTGCCTCTTTTGTACTCACCATTCTTGTATGTATCACTCCTTTTCCACTTTTATACTTGTCTTGTTAACTGTTTCTCTAACTCTGTATCCTGTAACTTAAGCCTGAAGTAAACTTGTAACTTCTGCGCCCAGATACCTAAGGGTTTGGTGCGCCTTACAAATAAATAAAACAAACAAACAAACATGCACTCTTCGTTCATGGCAATCTGCAGCCACTTAGCATAGTATCAACTCCCCAGCATGTGCAGACGTCATTTACTTTATTCATTTATTTCTTTGTTATTTGTGAAGCCCCTAAAACCCCCAAAAACATGTACACATTGGCACACAACCAAAAAACAGTGGTGAGGGCCAGGGAACAAAACAACAATGACTTCATATAATAAGTCATTTGTAGTGCACCTCTACACAGGTGTTTCCAGGCGCAACTTGACAAGCAAGGGAGCAAAAATGATCTTACTAAGTGTTCTGTCATTCATTTCATGCAAGTGCAACAGAAAAGGAGAGCAGAAGTGGTAGGGGGATGAAAGGGGAGAGTGCAATAACGAACCTCAAGTAAGTGATGCCGTGGTGCCCAGTTATAAGTAAGCACAAATAGGCATGGCACCATGTGCTTACAGATACAGTCCATAGTGCATGGTGGGCCCAGAGACAGTGCATGGAGCTGCTGGTGATAAGGCAACCTAGTCCCCATAACATTTCCCAGGTGGCCAGGTAACCACCAGTCAGTGCAGCAGAACGAAAACTTCAGCAGGGGAGAGACACAGAGAAAGCAGAAGCATAAAGGAAAGTCTGCAATTACTTGCAGACCTTGAGGTGTTCCTGCTCTAGTTTCAGAGAGGCAGGGAATCTGTTCCAGAGGAATTCACCAGCCAAGTAGAGAAATCACCCCCCACTCTTTACCTACAGTAGTGCTTAACCCTCAGACAGCTGGAGGTGCAGGAGTAGACAGCTAAACAAACAACAAAAATGCTTAAGAAGATAAACTTGCAAGTAGTGGGGTCCCTAACCCCCGAAAGCCTTGTAAACAATACATACAGTCTTGAAATTGGTCCTTGCAGTTATGAATTGCTGTCAGTGTAAAGATTTCAGGACAGGAAATATATCATCCCTTCACTTAAGGCCAAGCACAAGTCTTGCCATGCTGTCTGGATAAGTTGCAGAGGTCAAAGAGTAGAGGCAGTGAGATTTACAAAGAGGCTGTAACAATAGTCCAGCCTAGACAAAACTATAGCTCTTGCGACAGTGATGTTCTGGATGAAAGTAACAAAAGCAACAACACCTCTTACTGGCTGCAGCGGGTATTCTAACTTCTTCAACACGTCCATAATGTGAGGACATACGGACAGGGTGGAGTGAAAGGTAACACCAAGGGTTTTTTTCTCACCAGAAGGCATAGGTACAGGACCAAACAGGACAGCCAGAGTGAAATAGGGAAAACAGTAGCAGGGGTCTAATAAACATGTTCTCAGGCTTACTGGCATTAAGGTACACAATGTTGGATGTCTGCCATTCCTAATTCACACATACACAGTCAGCAATACGCGATATAGGACAGAAGAGGATGCAGCACAGAGCCTGAAGCTTGTCATCCGTATAACACTTAAAGTTAGATAGCAATGTAGACATTAGGTGCACTACAGGTGCTATGTAAAGGTTGAAGACCAAGGATCAAATATAAAGTCCCTGGTCTTTAGGCCAATGATAAGTCTGACAGTCTTAATTCAAATTATCAGGAGTGGGCCGTGAGAGAAAGTTGTTGATTAAGGAAGAGGCTCTTGTAATAGTACAGCTTACAAAGTACCATTGCTCTACACGCGTTCAGCTTCTAGGTGAAAGTAAGAGGAGGACAATGAGAATGGGTTAAGTGCAATAGGCCTGGGACAACATTCAATGGACTCATACATATATTAATTGCAGGAACAAGGTCTTCAAAGGAGAGTCTGCACAGACCAGCACTGGGGTGTCCATTTGCAGAATAGTTACACTGCAGAAGATACCTTTCTTGTGCACCTGGTGTACTACACCTTCAGCGTCTCCATCCACCCTGCCCCCTTGCGAGTACACCATCACAGGTGCCAACTGCCATTGATACTAGAAGAGCGGTATACAAGGGTAAGATGAGTGCTATAGACCGATGCATTTGTTATTGCACACCACTATGTAACAATACGCTGATATGTTTGAACGTGTAGTGAACTTACTTAAGTGTCTCACAACTGTTTACCTGCAACTATTTGTAATATTTGTATTTCAATTTTTTTTCATAATGCCTCACATTACAAACACTTTATACTCCCACTACATTACAATTACTTTACACATATTGTTACTATGATCATTCTGGTCTTACTCCTACTACATTACCTATAATTACAATACATATACTACTGCTCTAGTCATTGTGCCTAGTGCACATATTCTGGGCGACATGGCCTCTAGCCATTGACCACAACACAATTAAATGCATACCCAGAATCTATCATACACGGTCAACTAATCAAACTCCTCCCACCTCCCCCCTGCAATCGAAATCATGTCAGCGAACATCAAAATTGACCGATGTCTCGGCAGCATTTCCAAACCCTTTTTTTACCTATAAAAACAGGTCTGTATTGCTTTCATTCCACTTCACTACCATTTCTACACCCTCTTTCAGCCATCAAATAACAGCAAATGTCTTTCCCAAGCTGTCCGTTCAGCGCGCTCGCCACAAACTAAGCCACAAGCAGCTACAGCACCTGTCTGGCCTTTTACAACCTACGAAAATAGCCCCATATCATCTTTTTTCCACTACCACACCCTTCCCAGCCTGTCTTTTCACCACCAAATGACTCAAAATGTGTTTTCCAGATGTTGTCAAGTCATAAGCCATCTAAAACCTCTAATTTTACCCCCTCTTGGCCGCCCTGAGGCCTACGGGCATGTTGGCGCATTACAAGAATTTAAATAAATAAATAAATAATTAAACAAATGATCCCACCAAACTTTGCAAAGGCATTCATATCTAGGCCTACAATCTTTTTGCAAACTGATGTGCATATTTGTCAAAAGGCACCACATTAATAAGCCTTTCAAATATGTTGTGAGCCCCTTCTAATTATGTTCCCTCTTGACAAAACAGCACCAGAACCATTCAGAATCAGGTCTAGAGTGAAATCCCAAAAAATTCCATACAGTTTCATTGAGTGGCACCAGAGTTATAAGCCATACAAAAACTGATTTCCTCCAACCCTGTAATGCACAAATAAGCATAGATGCCCCCCACACTCCTGAACATCTGGTATGTGTGCGAACATCACAGGACAGCCCAGGACTGTTCGCGAACATCAGGGAAGAACAACACATGTTTGTTTTTCTTTTTGGGCCATATCCCATCCTCATCACCCCTCACCTCCGCAGAGATTGTTTCATTAGTTTGACAAGTGCAATGTTGTGTTTTTTAATATGTTTTTACTGCAATGTAAGCGGACTGCGGTGTATCAAAGATGATGGGCGTTCCTCAAAAATCTAATGCACCTCACGCTCTTCACCATCCAGTAAGCAAGTGCGTCCCATGTCCGCGAACATCACGCCGGCCCCTGGGCCAATTGGGGGCTCTTCCATGGACCCATCAGAGAAGTGAGTCTGCGGACCGAAACCCTGATTTCACTAATTTTTTTGCCCTACATTTAGTTAATTTTTTTTTAAAAACTACTGAACAAATTTACACCAAATTTACAAAAGCTGCCGCTCCTGCCGCAAATTTGATGAAAATCCGTCCAGCAGTTTGGGCTGTAGACATGAGAAAAACATTTTTTACATTGCGTCTATGGGAAAAAACACACATTTTGGGACCCCCCTATAACTACCCACCTTTGACGAAACCTCATGAAACTTTGCAGGATCGATCTGATGGGACCATATTTTATTTTTACAAAGTTTCGTGAGGATTTGTCTGGGGGTGGGAGGTCAAGTTGTAAGTCGGGCAAAAAGTGCTCTTCCTATGGGTTGAGCAACTTAACCATAACTATACGGCTGCCACCGCAGGCCATGTATTGTGTTGGGGATTGTGTGACTTGGCCCAATTGACTACCTTGCAGACAATCATTTTCCAAGGCTGTCAGGACAACTAAATACCTGCTGTCTCCCACATTAGAGATCATGAGTGCAATATAGTCCAGACAGCCTTGTGGATGGAGCATTGGGACATGTATACAATACAAGAAAGTTATGGTGTGTCTAAAAAGTGTTTTTAAAAACTTTCACCTGAAATATGAATGAAAGTAGGAAAGTCCGTTTGAGCCAAGTCACACATTCCACAACGCCACATAGTAGCCATCGCTGGAAGTTCACCTCCAGTTCCATGCCACATCAGCAAGGCATTATGGGTATGCATAATATACATAGACATAGAGAAGGGAGAGAGAGAAACAAACACAGCGCTGCGAACAGGGAGGTACTCAATACATGCACACTCACACACAGTTATGGAGTTTTTCAAATTGGATGCACCCTCATCCGATGCCCTTCACTTAATTCACTTTCCTAATTGAACGAACGGTCAGCACCATTTGACTGGACTGAGTACAGATACTGGAGTCTTGCTGGGCACCCTGACAGAGGAACAAGAGAGGTCTTTCAATACCATTTGCTGGAGTCTAGATTTAAAAGAGCTCTCACCAGGCGGTACTGGCACTTAATGACAACACTGTTGTCTTTTACTCATTTCAGTGTCCAGTGAAAGCAACCGAAAAACTAAACTAAAAGTATTTTTATTTGGCCTAAGCTTTAGAAAGACTGATACTTATCTGGAGACACGCCAGCCAAGCTGGAGTAACGATGATAACCTTACTTTTAAGCCTACAGGAATCAACTCTCAGGAGCTTCTTAGCGGTTGCGGGAAGTACCGCCCAGCATCTAGAATGAATGATGTGGAGAATGGGCCAATGGAGCGGGAGATTTTATGGTGCTCTGGGAGGTCTCACACCCGGCTGCAGGGATGCATATACTGAGCGCACATTAGTGCAACCCTTTATAGGGCTTCCGGGACTCCTGGCTAGTATTAGAAAAACGACCGGAAATGACGCATGAGCTTTTCAGACGCTTCCTGCCCATCCACCTCACTTGTATTGATCCAGTCTCTACCTTCGTGCGTCCCAGGGGGCACCAGGGACTGTGGCACATGTTTCATTTCTGCCAAGCCTCCTGTATTCCGAGTGGCCCCCCAAATCCTTATTTTGGTCCTGATCACTAATTGCTTGTTCTTGTAACCATGGCCCCATGGATTCCGCCCGGTTCCGACCCATGTCACTGTGGGACCGGGTCACTTTACAGCAGAAATGTTTCCGTGGTAGAACATTTTGCATCAGAAATACACAAAAACAGGGTATCGTCGGGAGTGTCTGCGGAACAGTGGGAGGGAGGAGGTACAAGCGACCCCTCTCAAATAGAAAAGTGGGAGAGCGGAAAAGGAGCAGAAATTGAACTAATGGAAAAATCCCCCTTGAAATAGCAATCCTAATCCACCACTATTTATTTATTAATATGCTCAATTTTGAAGTCATTGAAAGAAACAGTTAAAGCTCCGGGTTGAGTCGCTCTAGGAGGGGATGGGGGGGGTGGCAGGCAGGGGTGGTGGAGTCACTAGAGATAAAAGATTTAGACAAGCTCCCACTATAAGCACCATAAGCGTGATCAAAGGGCTTCCTAAAATATGTATTTATTTATTTATTTATTCATATACAGGAGGAACAATGCTCTTTTCATTACAAAGAATGTACAATAGATAAGAAATCAGATTTAACGGAAAGCAGTGAGCTTCTTACAATGGGGTGAGTCTGAAGGACATTTGGACCAGGTTGTGTAGGGGAGTAAATGAAAAGTAACCCGGGTTTGATCATGGGGGGACCATCATAGTTTAAGGACAACCAATATTTGACATTTTTAAGTGCAGGTAGGTGGCACGGCTAGCTGTGCCTAGGATGTGCCCATGATGGGTGACGTGCTACAGTGAAGGCAGAGGAAGTGAGGGACAGAGGCAAGTTAGAGGCGAGGGAAAAATGTTAGCTAGCAGGCAGGAGAGGTAGGTTAAGTAAACTTCGGCACACTTTTGGTAGCGTTGGCTTAGCTCAAATGCTTATGCTATTGGGGCATTAAAGGTTTCCAAAGCAATATTGTTAAACCTTAAAGAACTTAAAATTCCTAAGTAAGGTTCTGAGTGCAATATTACAGAATTATTAATAAATTACACTTACAATTATTAGGATCATAATTAGATACAAATAAAAAAATGGACGTAAGCACTTTTAAACCTAGTGTATGAAAAATCAAGCTTTTTGCAAATTTTCATTTTGTAAGCTATTTTAGGCAAAACACAAGCATGTGCCACACACACACACACACACACACACACACACACACACACACACACACACACGTGCATGCAGCGACAGAGCAAGAGTGAAGTGGGAAGGTACATGCGGAGGTGTGAGAGTGACATAGAGTGAACGATGAGGAGTGGGGAGAGTGGAGAAAGATAGGTCGATAGAGTCTGGGTGCAAGGTAAAGAGATGGAAAGGGAGAAAGGTATTTAAGACTAAGAGCAGGAAGGGAGAGAGATGGCTTTCAGGGGTCAAAATATGATAGTGGGGATTAGAGGTGGAGAGGGTAGTGGGGATTAGAGGCTGAGAGGATAGTGGGGATTAAAGGCGGAGAGGATAGTGGGGATTAGAGGTGGAGAGGATAATGGAGATTAGAGGTGGAGAGGATAGTGGGGATTAGAGGTGGAGGGGATAGTGGGGATTAGAGGTGGAGAGAATAGAGGGGATTAGAGGTGGAGAGGATAGTGGGGATTAGAGGTGGAGAGGATAGGGGATTAGATGCATAGAGGATAGTGGAGATTAGAGGTGGAGAGGATAGTGGGGATTAAAGGCGGAGAGGATAGTGGGGATTAGAGATGGAGAGGATAGTAGGGATTAGAGGCAGAGAGGATAGTGGGGATTAGAGGCAGAGAGGATAGTGGGGATTAGAAGTGGAGCGGATAGTGGGGATTAGAGGCGGAGAGGATAGTGGAGATTAGAGGTGGAGAGGATAGTAGGGATTAGAGGCAGAGAGGATAGTGGGGTGCAGCAGAAAGATAGGCAGGAGTTGTGAACAGAAGACAATGTACATGGAAGGGCAGAGGTGAGAGGTGCAAAGGGTATCTTTTAGAATATAGGAGGTAGCAGCGAAGGATTTAAAGTGTTGAATGCTTCATGATAAGGGAGCAAAGCGACACCAATGCAAACACGGGACAGTACGGAAGGTGGAACAGACAACAAAACAATCGCACACCTGAGCCCAAACCTATTAACCCTAGTAACATCCCCCCTGCTTCTGTCTCCTCTCCAGCACACCTCCCAGTTACTACACATGCCTAAAAGGCCAGTCATACTACGCACAAAACACACAAGACACACAAATGCCACAACAAAGTAAGACAAACAACCCAGACACTGGGCGCTACCCTTCTGGACACAGCAAACCCAGTGCCCACAACACAGCACACCCAGAAAGCTGACACGCACAGAGACTGGTTTCTCCTGGGTCTGCAAGCATCAACAGAAGAGCACAACTGCTATCCTTTCCCTCTTCCCCACTAACCAGTCCCTCCCACTTTCTTACAGAGCCACCTTCGTGGTATAGATCAACATAACATAACACAGGCATAGTGTTAGCAGAAGACTCCATGTCACTGGAAATACCTTATTCCAGATCTTCAATTTGCATTCATTTTCATTTGAATTGAAACACTTGTGTATAGGCGCGTTACAAATACCATATCATATCATATCATACATTTGAATCAGTTGAAGCGACGCAAGAATATCGCTCTCAGAATTCAATTGAAAGAGAAATGACGGTCAGACAGTGGGATATTGGGGCTCATTACGAGTCCGGCGGTAACCATGCTGGTATTAACGGCGGGTTGCCACCAAACCCGTAAATATTTGCCAGCGCTGGACTTGCCGGAAACACTGGGGTATTACAATCCCGGCGCTCCGGAGAGTCAGGCGCCAGTAAATTGTAAGTCCCCATTCCCGTGGAGGGGACCACAGAAGCACCGGCACCGTTATTTACAGTGCCGTTGCTTCCGTGACAGTCTGCCTACCGTGGCCGCTGTGTCTGGCAGGCTCCTACCTGTTGGACACAGCGGCTCCAGCAGGCAGATTCGTAGTTTGCCAGTTCGGAAACAACAGTGCTGGTAAGCTTACTGGCACAGTTGTTTCCGGACCGGCAAACTTGTAATGAGGCCCATAGTCTCTTCGGTGAGATTAAGTCACCTAGTACCATTATAGAGAGAGGGAGACTAGATCAGGGATTATATGGATAGAGACTAGTACGCTGGGAGCCGAGGAGAAGGCCGTCGCCATCTTGGTTTTCACATACTGTGAAGAGACCTGCAGGTTGCATGGGTGCGTTACAAGAACAATCAAATAAATAAATAAAACACGAGGTAGAAAATGAGCGATGAAAGTGTGCAGGAAGAAGGGCGAATTGTACAGACAACCCAGAGAATGCAGGGACAGAGTCGGGAGTTTGGAAGGCAGTGCAGCATGTTGGAGGTGGAGCGAGCGCTGCAATATGGCAGGCAGTAGAGAATCAAACAGGGATATGGTGCCAGGCAAGGAGTGAACATTGAGGTGACCGAATGGCTGAGAATAGACAGATGGAGTGGAGCACAGAGCGTGCCACAGAGTGAGAGACAGAGCACAGAAGGCCTCGCCACGTGGGGGGCTGAAGTCATTAGGATAATCATGTTGGTCACGGAACAGACTTTTGGCTATGGGGCCTCGGTTGGGTGCGCGTTGGCCACACAGCATAATTGATATGCATGTCACTTATGATGGGATACAAACATCATGAATAATGTTTTAATGTGGACACCCCCTGGATTTGGGATGAGCGTTTATCCAGTTTGAAGATGTTTACCACTGCGACAGATGCATGACAATGGGCTGCCTGGTTTGCCGTCCTTCTTTTAGAGAGTTCCTCTGTTTTCTAGTACGGGCTCGCAGAGAGGTGGATGGGTCGGATACAAGGCTTCATCGTCTGTATTTAGTTCCGAGCGAATGAGTTATATCCAATTGTATCAATGACCGTAGCACCCAATAGCGAAATAACTTGCAACAACATTCTTTTTTCGATATTACCCAAATTGAACCTTTACAAACGATCGTATGGTGAATTTGGCGGAATTCAGCCAGTACCATGCAATCGTTTGTAAACGATCAGTTTGGGTAATCACTACCAAACATGGGTAGCGGGGGTTTCCTCCGCCCCACTGGCTTTTGGAGTCTTGGAGGCGGGGGACAGGACAAAATAAAAAAAGAAAAGCGGACCCTGCAGCATCGGATCCGACCCGTGTAGGAGGGACGGATCCGACGCTGCAGTGTCAAAAACAAAGAAGACGCCAAAAAGGTAAGTAGGGTGGTTGGGGGAGAGTTTGGGTGTGGTGGAGGGTTTAAATTTGACTGCAGCAAAAATGTCTTTGCAGCCGAATTGACCACGGTAAATTCCGCCGCAAACAATTGTGCCACTGCCAAATCGTATACATCCCTTTTTTCAGCGTATGCAGCCCCAGTCAGGAGTAGGTGGGAGAGGTAGCAAGCAGAGAAGGTTCAGGAGTTTAAGACATCTGTATAGGTTTGTTTGCGGACTAAGACTAAAACCTTATATGAAGCCATAGGTTTATTTAGGTGACTAGACAATTTTGCTTGCCATATTTTACTAATGGAAGAGTTGTGCTTCAAGAGTGTTGCAAGGACCTTGTTGGGGCGTATAGTTGTCCAAGAAAGGAAGGGCTCACAGGGTACTCTGGTTGCATTTTTTGTGTGGTTTCACTCATAGATTTTTGTGGGCTTTGACTCGGGTATCTCATGCTGAGTTGGCATTTTTTGCAGATGCAGCAGGCAGCATAGGCTCTGTGAAATATTCCAGAAAGCCATTGGTGGATGCAATCCCGACTGAATCACTGGCAAGGCGTGGGGCTCATATGTAATCTAAGCTCTTGGGTCTACATCCTATGGCATTGGCTATAGCGCCTTGGATCCTGCTTCTCCATGGTGGCAGCAATGTTTTTGGGTTGGGCACTGAGTTTTCTCCGTCTGGAGTAAATTATCAGACTGAGGAAGATCTGTTCAAGCTCACGCTACTTGGAGCATTGGTTTTGACTTGTTTCCCTCTTTGAGGTAGAAGGCAGTTTTTAGGGCATGTCATGTGTCAGGAATTCGGAATAACGCTGAAGATCCTTTATTGCGTGTGAACTTGAGAACATTCAGGACACACTACGCACATCCAAACTTGCCAACGACGCCATTCCCAGACCAATCATGGAGTCTGGGTGCCCAGAGTGTCCAGTGGTTATTGTGTCAGCTATACTGGACAGATTAGAGAAGGCTTATGAGGGGGCTTGCAATACTTGGCAGCGGTCAGGACTTTCGCTTGACATGATCTCACTAATTTCATTCAGGTTCTGGCTGCCACAGGGACATCCCCTGCACATGTCCAGTGGCTTTTGACTGCAGTGTCCTTTATTTCCATGTTAAGGGCAGCACCTAACTTTAAGGGATCATTATTTCGTCAGGAATTAAAGTCAAGATTGATGTCATTTGTCTCTGTTTAATAATGATGCCAGACCTCCTAAACCCTTTAAATAACCAGGGTTTTCACCCAGGGCGTTCGCAGCCATTAGCCATCTTATTATGAAATGATGAAATTCTTGGCAGCTCATTCTCTTTTGGATTATCCTAGGTGAACAAGATGATGGTCTTGCTAAACACTGACTCCATCCTTGGGATGAGGCTTCTGGATGTTGGGATGGTGGGTGAGACTCTGTTACCGAAGTGAGCTCAATCAAGGACCAACCAGAGGACCAGGGTGCTGGGGTGGCCACTGTTGTTCGTAGCCCAGTGACAACCTTGGTGAGCTTTAGAGGCAGTTTAATTCTATTTAAGAAGAAGCAAGAATTGACCTCTTGAAACGTATTAATCCACATAGGTAGATCGCTGTTAACTACCATTCAATTTTCATATGTATTGGTCAAGACCTAAGAAATTGCTGGTATCAAGACTCTATTTTCTTTTCTTAGTTTGTCTATTATGACACCTTGATCAAAGCACCTGGCCTAGGATTGGGGGTAAGATGGAGTGAAAGGAGTGGGAAGATGGAAATCAGGTTTCTTTGAGCAACATGGTTTCCCTACTTTGCTATGAATGGAGCCACATTTACACTTTGCTTGTCTGGGCTCTCTTTTATGTTCCAAGCAGCACAGAGATGTAAACACTCAAGTGGCTGGTTGTCCAACCCCAGGCCTCGAGGGCCAGATCCATGTCAGATTTTCAGGATACCCCTAATTAATATTCATGAGATACATTTGCACACAATTCATCTAAATGTATGCAGATTTTTGCTCATGAATATTAATGCAGGATATCATGAAAACCCGTCAGGTTTTTGGCCCGGGAGACTTGGAGTTGGACAACCGACTGGTCGAACAACCACAGGATCTACAGGGGCATGAAGAACTTGAAGAAAGGGCATGAAGCTTCTTCATTTTAGACAGGTTGCATTGGACACCTCGTGAGGTCGCTAGCTGCAGTGATCTGATCCATTTGTCCTTGACATGGGGAGTAATGGCACTGAGAAGAATTAGGACGACCTTGATTTAGGAATTTGATTGGCTGAAAGACACATGCCTTTTATTTTTGGCTAGGATTCCACAAACGACCTGGGGATTCTGCGTTCCCACACCAGGGCTCTTGGTGAATCAGTGAAGGAATGACATACTGAGCTCTCAGACTGATGCTTGTGCTTTGATTGAGTGACAGCACAGCAACTTCTTGCATTCTGACAGTGTTTGGGTCGAAAATGGTTTGATGTTGTTTTTGGGACAATTCTCAGCGGTTGTACACGAATTGTTCGAACTACGATTGACCGGATTGCGAAGGTCAGTTGTTACATATGTGTGGGGGAAACTCCCTGCAACCTCCTAATATATATATATATATATATATATATATATATATATATATATATATATATATATATATATATATATATATATATATATAGGCTGCACGGTAGTGGCTGTGTAGTTATGGTTAAGTTGCTGTTTCCATAGGAAGAGCACTTTTTGGGCGGCCTATATCTCCGCTACCCTTGGACGAATCCTCACCAAATTTTGCAAAAAAAAGTATATGGGCCACTCTGAATTTTTTTTGCAAAGTTTGGTGATGTTTGGTCCAGGGGGGGAAAAGTTATAGGGGGGGTCCCAGAACGTCTTTTTTTCCCATAGACTGAATGGGGGAAAAACTTTACGAAACGCCTACAGGCCAAACCGCGGCAGGGGCTTGGTCCCGAAAGCGTGCTTTTGTAAATTTGGTGACAATCCGTGCAGTAGTTTTCTTTAAAACAACTAAAAAGTAGGTCTAAAAAAATTTGTGATATCTATTTCCGCTCAGCGGTCACACTTCCCTGTTCGCTCCACGGACAAGATACTGATTGCCTAAGGGGCTGGCGTCATGACCGCGGACACGCGACGTCTCCGCCGATTGGCTGCAGTGAGCCGTGTTCTGCGTCAGATTGTTTGGATGCGCCCGACATCTTGGATCCGCCGACAGCGCAGCGGCGACCAGTGGCGAAATGCTATTTCGGAAATTGTTTTGCTGTGTCAGAGTGCTTGGGGAGGTTCAGACAGTAAGAGATGGGTGAAAAACTGTATTTGTTCAGGCAGTAGGTGTTAATGATGTATTCCCTATGCCTGCCTTGTTCGGAATGTTTGTAAGTACAGATAATGAGGGGTCTCATAAGGGTAGTACTTCAGTCCGTGCTGTGCACAGGCAACTTGAAACTGTTCTAAGGACACGCGTGGTGTTAGCGAACATTGAAATTGAGTACATGCCTTAGTAAAATGTTTTTTTGCTATGGGTGTGCTATTGATTTATACGCCGCCATGGGTGTGACATGCTGCGGTGGTTGTGGCCAGGGCCTAGAGTCTTGGATGCATGGCCGTAGGCCGTAGGCCATACTTCCAAGACTCTAGGCCACCTGTAGTATTGCTTACCGCTCAGATGGTTGTGGGGAGTGTGTACAGTCTTGGGTACATGGCCGAAGGCCATGCACCCAAGAACAAAGTTATAAGCACTGGAGTTATAAGCAACTATGGGTTTTATATACTGCATACCCATACATTGAAATAACTATGGCCTTTCACCCAAGACTCTAGTCTCTGGCCACAACTACTGCAGCATATTATAGCTATAGGTGCACCCATATTATCAAACATCATTCAGGTGGTTGAGGGGAGGACCTAGCATCTTGGGTGCATGGCCGAAGGCCATGCACCCGAAACCAAATGTATACATAGTGAAGTTAGAAGCCACAATTGGTGTGATACAGTGTGGTGGTTCTGGGCAGGAGCTAGAGTCTTGGGTGCATTGCCGAAGGCCATGAACCCAAGAACAAAGTTATAATCTCTGAAGTTATAGGCCAACATGGGTTTTATATAGTGCGGTGGTTGTGGGCCAGACGTAGACTTTTGGGTGCATGGCTGCAGGCTGTAGACCACACACCCAAGAGTGTAGACCCTGCCCACAACCACTGCAGCATATCACATTCATACATCACACCCATACAATCAATTATGTATCTGGTAGGTGTGGGCAGGGGCTAGAGTCCTGGGTACAAATTGAGTACATGCTACAGTTATAATGTATCATTCTATGGGTGTGCTACTGATTTATAAGCGACCATGGGTGTAATATGCTGTGGTGGTTGTGGCCAGGGCCTAGAGTCTTGGGTGCATGGCCGTAGTCCGTAGGCCATGCTTCCAAGACTCTAGGCCCTGGCCACAACCACCACAGCATGTCACAGCAATGGATACACCTGTAGTATTGCTTATCGATCAGATGGTTGTGGGGAGTGTGTAGAGTCTTGGGTGCATGGCCGCAGGCCATGCACCCAAGAACAACGTTATAAGCACTGGAGTTATAAGCCACTGCACACCCATACATTGAAATATATATGGACATACACCTAAGACTCTAGGCCCCGGCCACAACCACTGCAGCATATCACAGCTATAGATACACCCGTAGTATTGAACATCACTCAGGTGGTTGTGGGGAGGGCCTGCAGTCATGGGTGCCCAACAGCACATTTATACGCAGTGTAGTTACAAGCCTCAATGGGTGTGATATGGTGTGGTAGTTGTGGCCAGGACGTAGAGACTTTGGTGCATGGCTTAAGGCCATGCACCCAAGATCAAAGTTATAAGCACTGGAGTTATAAGCCAATATGGGTTTTGTATACTGCATACCCATATAATGAAAAATCTATGGCCTTACACCCAAGACTGTAGGCTCTGGCCACAACTACTGCAGCATATTACAGGTATAGGTACACTCGTGGTATCAAACATCATTCAGGTGGTTGTGGGGAGGGCCTAGCGTTTTGGGTGCATGGCCAAAGGCCATGCTCCCAAACCCAACTTTATACGTAGTGAAGTTAGAAGCCACAATGGGTGCGATATGCTGTGGTGGTTCTGGCCAGGATCGAGAGTCTTGGGTGCATGGCCAAAGGCCATGCACCCAAGACTGAAGTCATAAGCAGTGAGGTTATAAGTGAGCATGGGTGTGCTGTGGTGTAGTGGTTGTGTGCACGACCTAGAGTCTTAGGTGCATGGCTGCAGACAATGCACCCAAGAGTAAACTTATAAGTAGTGAAATTACAAGCACCATGATTTTGATATGCTGCGATGGTTGTGGGTAGGACCTATAGGCTTGGTTGGTTGGCTGCAGGGTGTAGGTGGTAGGTTATACATCCAAGACGCTAGGCCATGCCTACAGCCACTGCACCATATTACTGCCATAGATTAGAAGTGTAGATTTGATTATGTATGACAGGAGTGCAATTATACTTACTGTTTACTTGGTTGAGAATCCATATATTTCTTGCATGACTTTAGTACTTGGCGGAAATATCCTTTTTTAATTTCTGTGATAAAAGAAAAGAGCATGTTAGTGTTTGTATTTTATGAAGACTTATTACATTGTACAATAGATATTTTAGCTTTTTTTTTACCCTCATATTTAGTTTACAAACCAGTGTACTGTGCATTTTGCTCAGTTTCTGTGTTTGTTTTTCAAATCCTTCGGTCTGGGGAAAAAAATCCTTGTCGGATTAAAAAAAAACTTTCTTTGCTATGCTACAAACTATTTCTTTTTTTTCTTTGAGTGTTTCCTTGTTCTTTCTGATTAATGTTATGTCTGTTGGCTTGTTACAGATTTTTAAAAACAGTTAGATACCTGTTGGCGTATTCTAACTGTGCATTTTCTGTTACGGATCTGTGGTATTCATTTATTTGTGTGGTTGATATACACTCTTGGGCAGTTAGATACCTGTTGGCATATTCTAACTGTTTATAGTCTTTTACTTGAATTTTTGGTAATGTTGAAGTACACATTAGTTATTAAATTTTGGCTTTAAGAAGATTAAATACACATTTGTAAGATCAGCTGGCAATCTCTGCTTTAGAGTTATGGTGCTATCATTACATTTGAACCATCCACATTTCTTTTTAATGTATGAAGTGTAGTGACCTGCATTGGTTGTAGCTCCTGTGTGGTAGATTATACCTATTAATGTAGAGGTTTTCTGTCCAAGTGACACTTGATCGTGTGTGAATCCAGTCAGCTTGCAGTTGTTTTTGATACCATCTGCATTATAACGTAGAAGCATATGTATTATGTAGTTACTATGTGTTTGTATCAGTAAAGTGGAGCGATTATCTGAATTGCACATAGTACATAATCTGCCATGGTTTGCATTCTGTACAAGTTGCTGAAATGGAATGGATTCACAATTAGGTATGGATACATACACAAATCGCTCATTTAGGATTTGTTCGTGTATCACATTGTTACAGAGAGTGCATGTATGTTTCCACATGTATGAAATCTGGAAGATATCATTTATAGGTATGTTTTTGTTTTCCAGTACTTGTAGTAAGTACATTAGAAATTCTTGTGGATCTTCTTGTGAGTTTATAGTGAATCTCACCATTCCAGCACAGTAGTCCAATTCTTGTCTTATTCTGTGAACACTGTACGTGTTGTCAGGATTGTTTGTTGCGTTTCTATGAAGGACTAACATTTGCAAACACAATTGGTCTGTACTGTGTAAGTAAATATTGTTAACAATTGGTGGCAATTGTTTGTTTGTTTGTTTGTTTGTTTGTTTATTAATTTGTATAGCGCACCTGACCCAAAGGTATATGGGCGCTTAAACTTCGAGTTACAGGCAAGGTAGGGTACAATTATACAGTGATGAAGCAAAGGTATACAAGACAGGATAGCAATTCGTGCATAGATAGTAATATAGCAATTCGTGCATAGACAGTAATATGCTGGCATGGTGCAAAATACAATCAAGCAGGAGGTATGCATTCAATCATGGTAGGTTAATTGTTGAGTAACCAGGTGATGACCTTAGTTCTGAAAGGTTGGAAGGTGGGTGTAGATTTGATATCCAGTGGAATGGTATTCCAAAGTTGTGAAGCCAGAACTGGGAAGCTGGAACCACCAGCTCTTTTGAGGAAGAATTTGGGCACAGTCAATTGTAGTGTATTAGAGGATCTAGTGGTTCTAGTGTTCTGTCTTAGTGTGAATTTGTTGGTTAGATAGGGCGGGGCAAGGCCGTTGAGTGCTTTATAGGTGAGGCAGATAGTTTTTAGATCTATTTTTTGTTGGATGGATAGCCATTTGCATGCGATTCTGGTAGCCGAAATATGTTCTCTTCTGGGAATATTCAGGGCGGCACGGAGTGCATTATTTTGTATAACTTGCAGTTTATTGATTACCGTTTTGTTGGCACCTACGTAGAGACTATTGCAGTAATCTAGTTTAGATTGTATAAGTGCTCTGGCTAGGGTGAGGCAGTTGTTAGGGGAGATCAGCGGTCTACAGGCCCTGATTAGTTTGCCTGTGTAGGCCGTGGCTGAGGCAGTCATATTAATTTGTTTGGCTAGGTTAGTGTTCGTGTCGAGGTAAAAACCAAGGGTTTTTACATTCTTGGCGATAGTGATGGTGTTGCCGTCAATGGTAAGGCTAGTGTAGCTAGGACTAAGTTTCCGAATGGTGTTGGGTGAAATAGAATATTCATTGCTACATTTGCATAGCAACTTACACCAGTTTCATTTGAAAATTTGAATGGACCAGCTACTTCTGTCTCTGAGTCCTTTTTTAAGGGTTTATGTTCCTTATTTGAAGAAGTACCTAATTTACTTTCCCTAATAGGTTCTTCTTTGCTTGTGCTAATTGATGAAGTTTTAGCTTCTTTTGTTTTCTTTGCCGTCGGATTATGTTGCATTTCTGTTTGAATTAGTTTTCTTTTACCACGTTTTACTTTTTCTGGAACAGAATATGGTTTCAGATGGGGGGTGTACAGTGAACACAGTCTATTGTATTCTAAAATGCAAGGAATATCAGCATTCAGTTTACTTGCATCAAAGTTGATTAGAAATAGACTGTCAAGTGTAAGTAAGCGTGATAGTTCTACGTAGCTCATGCCTTCTTTAAAGACTGTGTTTCCTATATCTATCAATGCTTTGTCTAAGGTAAGACCTTGGGATTTATGAATGGTGACTGCATATGCAAGAGTTAGAGAAAATTGTTCGCTACGTACATACATGTCTTTGAAGAGAAGGAATCGAGCAGTTGAGCGCCCTATCCTTTTCACTTCTGAAAGTTTGTCAAAGCGAATATTGACAAACTCTATGTTGTTGTCACGTGGGTATGTTTGAAAGCCAACAACTGTACCCAGTGCCCTATTAACTAGTCCTTGCTCCACGTCAAGGTTACGCTTAAGCATTACTCTACAATTTAAGGATAATTTTAATATTTTTTTAAACCCAGCTGTGTTGGAGATTGAATTTTCTAAGGTATTTAGTCTTGTTGTGGCTTGCTCACACATGGGTAGTGTCATACCATGTACATCTAGTTTGTCTGTGGTGAAAATTTCCATTTTTCTTTGCATTTCTTTTTTTAACATTGTTTCATTGAATTTGAAACGGCTTGTTAGAGTTGGCATTAAGGCCATACAATTGACATTTTTGTGCGCTAATTGTTCCATAACATCAGTAGCACATGCTTTATCGCCATAGAGTGCATGAATGTTCCGTTTTTTCAATATTGCTTGTGCTTCTTGAGATAGTACACCAACTCTAATACTTTTAAAAATGTTGCCGTAAGTGAGATCTGCAGATTGCTGCATGTTTTCTGTTAATTCTCTGTATTGGAAATGTTGCCAAAGGTTGACATTTCCTATGCTGCCAGCAGTTTTACGGCAGAGTTTGTGTCCTAAGGTTTTAAAAATAGGTTCACCTTTCACTGGCGTCAATTGTAGAAGATCTCCGAAAACGATAATGTGTTTCCCTTCCTAAGAGTTCTTCGTAGTTTGTTTTAAGTACTTCTTGCAATCTGAGGTGAATCAAAGCCAACATTAGGTTGGAGACCAGGCTCACTTCATCTATTAGTAGCATTCTTGTTTTAATACTCTGCATATTTCCATTGCAGCTTCTGTAGAAAGTTTGTAATAGTCTAATTTGTTTTGGTGTTCTACTGGCAGGAGTAGTAATCGGTGTAAAGTGACACCGCCTATGTTATAGGCAGCTAAACCTGTGGGGTCAGTTACAACAGCTGACAGTTTGTTGTTAGTCAATTGTTGAAGGAACTTGCTGATGATTTTGATTAAGAATGTTTTTCCTGACCCAGCTTCACCACTGACGTACAGCAGTATAGGTTTGTAATTTTGGCAGGTACATTCCTTATTTTCGTGTTGTACGCCATGTGCAATTTGTTTTGTTACTTCTTCAAGAATGGTGCGCTGATTTTTGTTAAGTTTTGCATGTTGTACAGTTAAGTCTTCTATATCTTCTTGATAGTGACACAGGGTGTTTTCCACTTCTGTCATAGCTAATTCTGCCTCATTTGCTATTAGTGGCTGTCCTTGTGGTTCTTGGCTTCCTGTTACAGAAGGTTGACTACTGTCAGAAGTGTCCTTATCTAGTTGGGCCTGAAGTTCTTCTTCGTGTTGCTGTTCATTGTGCAACATTGTTTTGTACTGCGTAAAGTTCACATCGGTGATAGCGCTTTCATTTGCTTTGAAAGCATCTTCATAGCAGTCATAGTTATCTAGTATATCTTCCTCTTTTCTCCATGGTTTAAAAAGTTTTAGCAGAGACATGCAATATAGTTGTTTCTGTTGAGGAGTTTTTAATGTCAATTTGACATGATTAATTAAGATTCGTTTGGTAAGTGTCGCTAAGCTGCCTTCACAATCTGTCACTCTATATCTATCTTTGCTTTCATCGGGTTTTATATTATTTTTGTTTGCAAAGTTTTGAGCTATTGGTATAGACTCATGCTTTTCAAAGTGCTACTCCTGTTCGGATAGTATGTGTCAAGTAAATTGTTTTTTAAAATGTCTTGGCTGTTGTGATCATTTCTGGCATTTGTTTTATGTCCTCATATGATTTCAGAGCTCTTTTTCTAGATTTAGCAGGACCAAGACTTA
Source organism: Ambystoma mexicanum (assembly GCF_040938575.1). NCBI lineage: Eukaryota > Metazoa > Chordata > Amphibia > Caudata > Ambystomatidae > Ambystoma > Ambystoma mexicanum. The sequence continues at coordinate 157,201,910 of NC_090938.1, read as the reverse complement.
GCCATACTATGTTGTCTGATTTTCCATACAAAGCAGTACTGGTTAAACGATCTACCGCTTCATAGGTGCCACATTCTCTATGAGAGAACATTTTTATGCCTAGGCTGTACAATTTCTGAGATAGTGTTTTGTCTGATGATAGGTCATTCCAGAGGTCTTAAATCTCTGTTTTTTCTGCTTTTGTTAAGTAGGCTGTAATATATCGTGCAACTGCAGTGGAATTGTCTGCAATGTTCTGCACATCTATGTTTGCATTCCATAAGAGGGCAATGATTGCATTGTAATCATTGATATATTTTGATTCTTCTTTTCTTTTTATGTAATACGTGTTCTTAGGTGATTTACCTTTAACACTATGTTGAACTGAAGACATGAAGTTGTTCACTTCACCTGTTTCTGTAACTGGTCTAGGGAAACGAAAGCGGCATTTGGTGTAGTATTTCCCTTTGCTTTTGTATTTGCGACGACAATATTTGCCACATTTGTGTCTTTGAAATTGTAAAATCTGTCCATGCAGGTCACTATGTGTCCGTTGTGAAGGGATTTCACAAGTGACATATTTTTGGATAAACTGCAAAACAGTGGCATCACTGTTGTGACCAAATTTAGGTGCACCTTTGATCCATAAAAGCATGTGAATATGTGGTGCTCCTCTCGCTTGGTATTCTTTTCTCCAAAAGAAGTGTAGCACTTCTCCGAGGGGAGGAACAGTTTTATTGCAAATAAAGTGTAGCATAGGAATGAAACGATGATGGAAATATCTTGACACATTAACTGGATCTAGAGAGCAAAGTTCTCCAGGTGTTAATATATCTATGTTGGTTTTGTTGTTGTTTGATATGCATAGAAACTCATGTAAATCTTCCCATGCATATTCTGCATAACTTAGTGTAAGAAACCAAGTCAGTGGTCCAAGATTTCTGATCATACAACGTACGTCTTTGTGCCATCGGAACCAGTATTCTTTTGTACCACGCATGTTTGCAAACAGATTTGTTATACTTGACTGTAAAACCTCATCTTTTTCTTGTACTTTTTGTATTAATTGCGTAGCTGACATATTTTGAAAGTGGGTTCCAGATTTTAAAATGTGTGCAACTCCGTAACATAGGGTTGCTAGTTCACTTTCAAAGAGTAGGTGGAATATGTATTCCACATTTTGTCTAAATCTGGGATCTTGAGAATACATTCGTAATGAGCGGTATTCTGATGCCGTAATCTGAGTGGGTCTATCATCGTATCTTCCGCCTTTGCCAGTAGGAAATAGCAGTGGAAAAGCACGTGCTTCTATACTTTTTTCCCACATGCTCATAGGTGACCATTTGGTTTGTCGCATTTGGTAAGTTTCTAGTGCATCATCTATGCTTTCATTGGAATGCAATGGATGAATTGTGTAATGGTCCAAAAGAGTGGATACTGCAACAGGATCCAGAAGTTCAAATTGTCTAGTTTCTGATGACTCCTGAATTATTTCAGTTGTTTCCCTTAAGCTTTCTTCAATATTAATTTCTTTGTAGTATTCGTTACTGCCTTTCAGATATTGCAAGGCTTGTCTCACTTTATGTAAGTCCACCAGTTGTTGCCAAAATGTTTGGCTTTTGTTGGTACACCATTTACCAAGACAATTAAAGAATGCTCTATTGGACTTGCACTCTTAGAGGGTGTACATTTTCTGTTAGATCTAATGACAAATAAACTACTTTGCCACAAATGCCTTTTACCAATTCAGAGGGAGGTAATTTTGCTGTTTTTGGTTGAAGGCGTATAATTGCTTGAAATGGGTGAACTGTTTGAATCATGATGCTCTCGTACAAATTGAGTTGTTGCAGGGGTTTTGGTAGTGGGAACAATTCCAAATTATTTGTGGTAGCATGTGAAGGAGTTTGGTTGTTGTCCAGTTTTGTACTGCAGTAGCTGCCACATATTAGGGGTTCACTTATTTGGTATTTGTTTTCTGCTAAAAGGTAGAGAGCTAATTCAAACCATTTGGAATCTTCATTGTCTTCTATTTTGTATGTTATGTCTATATTTTTTGTGTTTCTTTTGCAAAACGTTCTGCGGTAACACACCACACATTGTTTGGTACTTCAGCCGATGCACTTTAAAATGGTATTATTTCTTTTTTGTATGTGTGTAATAGAAGGTTGTTATGTGCAGATTTGTTGCTAGTCTGTTCTAAAACTATTGCATTTTGTAAGTGGCTTTCACTTCCAAAATATTTTCTCTGGATATGGTTGATTTCTTCTTGTAGGTATTTGGGTGTACCATGCAGAAGAGTGTTACTTAAATTGGCTAATTCTAAAGCTGGACTTTTAGCTTAGTATATTTTACACACTAGATTTCTTACATTTGAATGATGTATTGATATCCTTTTGATATCATGGAAGGTGCTTTTGCAAATAGGTCCTGAAATGCAGGCTAATGAATGTCCTTGTAGTCCTGTGTATTTGTGCACTGGACAGATATCCATACTTTGCAGCACTTTCATTTTAATTTTGTCATTACCTTTCACATACTGATTGAGGAACTGACGTAAAGATTTGAAAAATTTGTTAGGAATGTCACACATTGACATGCACAGCCATTTGTATACTGGACGGTCTGTTTCAGTCGAATCGAGAGGTAATTCTGAGTTTTCATGGGATACTTTTCTAAGCAGTGTTTCTTGTTCCATGATGATGGTATTGAATTTTTTCATACCCTTGTCCACTGCTATGGATGGCAATTGTGTTTGTTTAATTTTGTTTGTATGCTTCTTCATTAAAATATGGTTCTGTGGTTGTTGTGTGACTCCATTCACCTCCACAAATATTTAAGAAGTTATTTTTGTTGACATTCCGTTTATTGATAAGTTCCTTTTGTAGTTTAGTACTTAGTTTTGTTAATGGTTTCATCCTATTTAACACTTATATGAACAACTTCCTCTTGAGAAGGATTGCACTGTCTACGAGAGCTTGTAGGATTAATTTTCTACGGTAGGTTTTAAGGGTTGAGGATGATTTCGGTCCTCTTCTTATTAGAGTCTGAAGGACTCTGTGGCGAAACATTTTTGCTAAAATACTTTTTTTACTATGGGTTCTTGTTACTATATCAGGATTAATAGGAGCATTGTTAGCAGTACTGGTAGCCGATTTTTTGTGAAGCGTTTTGTGTTGCGTGCAACATTTTGATAGAGGTAAAGTTTCGGTGGTTGAAGCTTCCTTTGTTTTGCTAAACGACTGTATTAACTGTTTTGTTCCAACATTCTCTACAAACTCTGCTACTGAAAGATGCTTACTTTGGGCACTTTTATTTTCATTTGTTCTATTTCTGCGTTCTTTTCTATGGACTTGCTTTTTGGTAGGCATTCTTTGGGGTCTGTTGAAAAAAAAGAAGGCATGGTTTGGTCTGTTGTACAATGTATGTGTGCTGTGTGCATGCGTGCATGAATTTGATGGGGAAGCTCTTTGTGGTGGTGTGTGAATGTGCATTGGGCTGTTACAATGAGTTGGGAAGGCTATTTTTCTGTTTGTATACTACTACACTGTGCTTCAGATGAGAGTACAAAGTGAGCTAGTGGTGTGGAGAAGCATTAGTAGTAAACGTAATGGTATAATATTGAAACAGCTATTTGTTTTCTAGTACTAACATTCTAAGGTTTCTGTATGTTATTTGAGTTCCAAAAATACAGGGATTTGTGAGCCATTCTGCCTGTTATTCTTTGTTTAATAAATGGGGATTTGTGGGTAGAATGGTACAGAAATCAATGTTTGTTTTGGTGCGCAAATTAAATAAATAATCCACACAGTCTCTTTGAAGAACAGTAAGAATATAAAGGTAGTACTGTACTTACTTTTTTTTGCGGAATGACCACGTTTCTTTGGATATGTCGTTTGCAGTGTAGATGCTGTTGATTTTCAGGAGAGTAGTATTCACTGTGATTGTAAAAAGAAGAAGTTAGTAACTTTGTGTGTTTAAAGCAGTGATGTTACTGTACACGTTAATTTTGCATCTTTCGTCAGAGTATTCTCCTTTGATATCTCAACACAGTGCATGTGTGCATTTCACTTCACTATGTGCTGCCTTTGTATGTTATTTGCAGTATGTTAGTTGAACGTGATTCGCAAATGAGTACAATTTTTTGTTTATGAAAATACCTGTTTTTTTTTTAAGCTGTGTTATCCATAGCAGAGAGTTTTGTAAGTGGTAGGTCATTGTAGTAGATGGGTAAAATTTCACTACTTTCATATTATAAGTACAAATCCGAAAATCGGGAGACCCTCAGATGGAGGTGTCACCACAGCAATCGGGAGCGTTTATTTTTCTCATACGATCGCATTGGAAGTAGCATTAATATAGGCGGTACACAGTAAAAAATTGTGACATTTTCAAATGGAAAATCGAGTTTCGCTCTAAATAGGGAGGGTTGTTAAGTATGTATAGGTTATGCGGGAGACAGTAAGAAGTAGTGTGGTTTGTCAATGAAAGATCGGAAATCTTGCACTTAAAGGGGGAGCGTTGGTATGTATTGGCTATGCAGATTTAGTGCCATTAATCTGTTTAAATGAAATCATAAGGGTTGCACATGTTCTCTGATTAAAATATGCATACCTGTACTTTATACTCATGCATGTGCGCATGCATGGAGCTGTACGTAGAAATCCGCGACACTTGCACAGTAGTTTTTGAAGTAGGTGCTTTGCAATGATATGAGACTTGCATTCAGAGTGATCAACAGTACATTTGAAGTGCGGAATTTTGATGACAGAGTTAGATTTAGAGATGTTGAATGTGATTGGTGGATGGTTGTGTGACTGCTTAGCTGTGTCCAATGAGGGAATGGATTCACGAGTGATGTGGAAAGGGTAGAAGGACTGCTTAAGAGTTACGTGCCGTACGTAGACAGCGCTTGTCCGCAGGTAGGGCGTGTCACATACGGGGTTCTACAGCAAATCCAGCATGCAAAGGGGACTGTAGGCATCAGCCAATCAGATGTTCACATTGCTCTTTTGTGTCGAAAGACGGTTCGTATACTGAAGATGGCAGAGGTGGAGAGAGTCAGGGTTTTGGTGCTTGGAGATATTTTTCTCCATGGTTTACTACACTATTCCGAAAGTAGGCATGTGGCACACAATTTCGATGTGAGAAGAGTGGAGGTGGTGTGGAGCGCTGAGACAGATCCCAATGTTGCGGCAATTCTCCAAGTTTGCAGAGACATGCGTAGGATGACCACTCCCCATGTGGTACTTTTGCACTACGGTGGTTGCCATTTGGGCTACGTGAGGTAACGTATTTTGTTGGAAGTTTTGGAACAGTTGGTGCAAGCAGTTATGAACATCTTTCCAACTGCAAAAGTAATTTTTTCTGGGTTACTCCCTAGAGGAAAATGGGACAACAGTTCTGTTTTCTGTCCTGATCAAAGTATTGGGAGGTGTAACATCAATCGCGGCATGCATGTTTTCATGTTACGAGCTGGTATGTTTTTCTGCAGCCACTAGAACATTGTTCCCAGTAATGCGGCTTATTTTGAAGCAATGGTGTTGCGTTATCTTCTTTGGGAAATGCCATGTTCTTTTGGAATGTAAGGCTTGCTTTGGAGAAGGTTCTGTAATGGTTGTAGGAGTAAAGTAAGAAGAAAAAATATTTTAAAAAAAACAAAATAACAGGTGTAAGGCATCTGCCCCAAAAAAAGAAAAAACAGCTTTTTTCAGAGCCCACCTTAAAGGGGAAAAGGGGAATAATATTTAAATGTACAGTCGTCACGCTCTGATCCTCTAGGTGTCAGCGGACATGGCGGTAGTTTACATGCAGCACGTATTACCAACGGGGATTCTGGGGTGGAGATGCATGCAAATGAGAATGTGCGAAGGTAGGGATTGGTCAGTAAAGTTCAGTGGGTGTTTCTGAACGGAGAATTTTCGTGAGAAGGTATTTTCCCTGACAGGAGACCAGACAGCCATGGGTCTGTGTGATCGAAAACAGATTATCTGGATTTTGGGAGACTCATGGATACATTGGTTGAAGGTGCATGCAGAAAGTTGTGGCCTATCTGCAGATATTGGATTTACTCATGTGGAAGTGCACTGGCATGGCGTGCGTGGAATGAGGTGGCTGGACTTGTTACCTCTCTGGGCTATTTTACAGACAGAGTGTCATCCTGATATAATTATCATTCATTGCGGAGGAACCAGTTTAGGCCATGTCTCTGGAATTTCTTTGCAATATGCAATGAAGGAAGGTCTTGCGAAGGTCATGGACATGTTTCCAAATTGCCAAATAGTGTTTTCCACAATGCACAAAGACAAATATGGCTGCGTTCTTCTGCATTTGGTCCACAAATGGAGAAAGCGAGGCGCAATGTCAATAAGGCTGTTTGTGCATGTCCTCATTCCACAATGAAAACATTTTGTTTCGCAGCACTTTCATTTTTCGCAGAGATGGAGTCCATCTCACATAGGCTGGCAATCAGATTTTTCTTCGCAATGTACAAAATGCATTGCAACCTTTTTTGGATTCATAGTCACCTATTTGGCAATCCGTTTTTTTGAGTCCACAGTTTTTAAAACACACAAAACACCACTGAAAGGCTCTTTTCAGAGCCACCACTTACTCCTAGTGAAAAGTGCATTGGTTTTGCTCCGCTTGCACCCTCCATTTCTGTGCGTCCTATGACTGTCCGCTGACTTTTTGAAAAATGCGCGGGGGCCTACAATGGTCACTTGATAGTTCTATTGTTAAACTGAGAAAGGCGGCTCTGAGAGAGCCTTTTTTGTAATTTTTGTTGTTTTCAAGTTTATTGCTTTTCAGCACACGACACATTAGGAGAGGATGGCAAAGGAGGGTAAGGAAGGGACACCAGCCACGGGGATAAGAAAGGGCTACACATGTGATATCATCAGTGATGTCATCAATGACATTTGTGATGCCATCTGTCATGTCCTGGTTGTTACTGTTAGCAGGTGCGGGCAGGTATGGTTGCTTAGTATACCATAACTGGCGAATTTCAGGGGTTTTTCGGTTTTACTTTTCACCATAATGTCACGTTTGTAAAGTTTTTTTTTTGTGAATTTCACAGGTTTTTAGTAGCGCAATCTAACCATAACGTCCCCCTAACAAAGTTTTTTTTAGTGAATTTTACAGGTTTTTAGTAGGGCAACTTAACCATAACGTCCCCTTAACAAAGTTTTTTTTTAATGAATATATATATATATATAACCAAACCAAAATATATATATATATATATATATATATATATATATATATATATATATATATATATATATATGTAGATCTTGGATCTCATACTCCTGAGTTGCCCCCTAGTTTGTGTGCCAGTGGTGGTCCTCTTCTACGTCGCCAGGTAGTTGTAAGCAGGGGTGCATGTGCACTCCTTGGAAGAAGACATGCTTGGTAGCAGTCCGGCTGCTAAGGGCCACAAAACCTCTGTATAAGTGGTCCCTTAATTGTGGCACAGTAAATTATACTTGGGTGGGAAAAAATGTAGCCGAGGTCACTCACCTCCTTTTTTGTTATATATGTATTTTGTGTTAATTACTGGCCCTCCTGCGTCACCTAGAGCAGGGGTAGCTCGCCACGTGTTTTTTGACTACGACTCCCATGACCCCTCACTATTGACTATGTTGGCTAGAGTTCATATAGTAGTTGTTGTCCAAATCATATGGAGAGCCAAAGGTTGCAGGCTCCTGATCTATGGCCCGGAAGAGTGTGGGGGCACAATAAAGAGCTAGGAGGTGGTGGCTTGTGTCAGAATAAGTGGCAAGGCTACAGGGGGACAACTGTAAAATGTCTCATCCAGAGTTGGAATGGATAGCCAAGGACAGCGTCAGGGCCTTTCAACTTTTTCAAATGTAAGGGGCCCGAGCCACATGTGGTCCCCCAGCAATTGCCCCCATGTTGCGTTGCAAGTCAGCAGTGTAACAACACTGTAATATATTCCTTCTTCTATTACTTATGTTCTGGGGCTTGCAGTGTGTGCATTTCAGCGCTCGCCTTACAAGCTGTGTTTGCTGGAGCCTGTCCAGCAGTCACTTCCATTGGGGAAAACAGACGTGTTATCACCTCATTGCTTTTCAAGACTTGTTCCTCCATGTCAGCTACTTGCTTACAAATAAGGATTCATAGCTATTCAGCAGGCATTCAGTGCTTCGACCCCCTGATGGCTCGCCGTGTCGTGATAATTGGCAGCTATTAACCTTATGTTTATCTTCATAATAATGCATGTCCCCCACGGGTGCCTGAGACTGCTTTCCGCTCTAAGCAAGGTGCCCCCAACCATCATGTTGAAATGGCCCCCCAGACATCTTCAGCTGGGCCTGAGGATAGCCCATTTGTTAACTGCTTGCCTTTAGCATGGGACAGCCTCTCGTAGCAAGTGTGAATCCCAGCAAGCCCCACACACAATTCGTCCTTGCTTCGTGGTTGATAATAAATTGACTACGAGTGAATTGGATAACAATTACAGCTCTTGGAAGCTGGAGGAATCTGACACGAAGTGCTATGTGACACTGGATATTAATATCATCATGATTACTGTTGAGTACGAGAGAGTACTTGCAGGGATTGCTTGGAGAGAGAGAGAGAGATATATAGAGAGAGAGAGAGGAGGAGAGAGAGCGGGAGAGAGAGAGAGAGGGAGAGAGAGAAGGAGGCATGGCAGGGTTTGTCCAGACAGAGAGAGAGAGGAGGAGAGAGAGGGGGAAGAGAGAGAGAGAGTGAGAGGGAGGAGAGAGAGAGAAGAAAGTGGGGCGAGATAGGGGAGAGGGAGAGGGAGGGGAGAGAGGGGAGAGAGAGAGGGGGGGAGGGAGAGGGAGAGAGAGAGAAGGAGGCATGGCAGGGATTGCATGGACAGAGAGAGAGCGGAGGAGAGAGAGGGGGCAAGAGAGAGAGAGAGGAGAGAGCGAGAGGGAGGAGAGAGAGAGGAGAGAGAGAAAGAGAGGGAAGAGAGAGAGGGAGGGGAGAGAGGGGAGTGATAGAGAGGGGGAGAGAGAGAGAGCGAGAGGGAGGATAGAGATAGAGAGAGAGAGGATAGACAGTGAGAGGGAGGAGAGAGAGAGAGAGAGAGGAGAGAGCGGAGATAGAGAGAGAGAGGAGAGAGGGAGATAGAGGGAGAGAGAGAGAGAAGAGATAGAGAGAGGGGGAGAGAGAGAGAGAGAGAGAGGCATGCCAGGATTGCATTGATAGAGAGGGAGAGAGGGAGGCGAGAGAGGGAGGGAGAGAGAGAGAGAGAGAGAGAGAGGGAGGAGAGAGAGGAGATAGAGAGAGAGAGAGTGAGAGAGAGAAGGAGGCATGGCAGGGTTTGTCCAGACAGAGAGAGAGAGGAGGAGAGAGAGGGGGAAGAGAGAGAGAGAGAGAGAGAGAGAGAGAGAGAGAGAGAGAGGGAGGAGAGAGAGAGAAGAAAGTGGGGCGAGATAGGGGAGAGGGAGAGAGAGGGAGGGGAGAGAGGGGAGAGATAGAGAGGGGGAGAGAGAGGGAGAGGGAGAGAGAGAAGGAGGCATGGCAGGGATTGCATGGACAGAGAGAGAGAGGAGGAGAGAGAGAGGGGGAGAGAGAGAGGAGAGAGAGCGAGAGGGAGGAGAGAGAGAGGAGAGAGAGAACGAGGGGGAAGAGAGAGAGGGGAGTGATAGAGAGGGGGAGAGAGAGAGCGAGAGGGAGGATAGAGATAGAGAGGGAGAGAGGAGAGAGAGTGAGAGGGAGGAGAGAGAGGAGAGAGCTGAGAAAGGGAGAGAGAGGAGAGAGGGAGATGGAGGGAGAGAGAGAGAGAGAAGAGATAGAGATAGGGGGAGAGAGAGAGAGAGGAGAGAGTGAGAGGGAGGAGAGAGAGAGGAGAGAGCTGAGATAGAGAGAGAGAGAGAGAGAGAGAGAGGAGAGAGAGGAGATAGAGAGAGAGAGAGAGAGTGAGAGAGAGAGAGGCATGCAGGGATTGCATTGAGAGAGGGAGGAGAGAAAGAGGAGTGATAGGGAGAGAGAGAGTGAGAGAGTGAGAGGTGTGCAGGGATGCATGGGGCACAGAAGGCCTCGCCATGTGCGGTCTGAGGTCGCTGCTGTAATTATTGTGGTCACTGAACAGGCTTCTTGCTGAAGGGCCTTTGGATGGGCGCGGATCTGCCACTCGGCCTAATTAATACTGCATGTCACTGATAAAGGGATAAAAGTGTCATAAATAATGCTTTAATTTGTTTGCTTGCCGGCTCAGTCTGTGTTTGTTTTTCATTATTGCTGGCCCCCCCGCGGCTTTGTGTGCATGCTTTCCTTGGACCCTGCTAACGCCGGCGGTTTTTCCTGTTCGAGGAAGCGATGCAGTGCGAGTATGGATCACAAGGCATTCTTTCCCAAGATTCCCTCCCAGTGTCACCCCAGATGCCCACCTTTAAACTAAATGTAATATATTGTAATGGGGTTTTGCATAGCGCCTTTTACCATTGGTATGGTCTTGAAGCGCTGTAGGCTGAACACCCCCTTGGGAACCGAATCCCAGGTATGGAGCATTGGTCAGAGAGTTGTAGAATGGTGTTTGCATTTTAGCCATAAGAAAGGTAGGTAGGGGTGGGCAAGTCCTTATAAGTCCCCCATGTTTTATTTATTTATTTTTATTTATTACATTTGTTATACGCCCAGACCCGGGGGTATCACGGCGTAGTTACAGACAATGGGAGAATGCAATCTAAGAAAGAACACAGAGGACCACAGGAATAGCAATCAATAATATACAATAATATACAAAGCAGTCAGGAATCAATAATATACAATAATATGCAAAGCAGTGAGGTATAAACAGTTAATTGGAGGGGATTAGTGCTCTGGTTCAGTTAGAATTTATTGAAGAGCCAAGTCTTCAAGAAGCTTTTGAATTTAGGGAAGGAGGTTTCATTCATAATGTGGGAAGGTAGCACATTCCAATGTCTGGGGGCCAGTGTTTTGAAGCTACTACCCCCTGCTTTCTCTCTTTTGTATCTGGGGGTTTCAAGGTATGCGTTTTTGTTGGACCTGAGGAGTCTGGTCTGGGGCTTCATGATGACTGTGTTGTTGAGGTATTTGGGTGCTTTGTTAGCCCTGCATATGTGGGTGATGCTCAGGGTTTTAAATAGAATTCTAGCTTGGATGGGGAGCCAGTGGTGGTCTCTTCTGGTGTTAGAGATATGTTCGGATTTTTTGATGCCTAGAGCTGCTCTGAGGGCTTTGTTTTGCATGAGTTGAAGTTTGGCTATGTTGGCTTTGGAAGTGCCAAGGAATAGGATATTACAATAGTCTAGCTTAGACAGTATGAGTGCTCTGGCTAGAGTGACACAGTTGTTGGCTGAGAGGAATTTACGGCTGAGGGAAATGAGTTTGGAGGTGTAGGAAGTGGACGAGGCTAATGTGTTTACTTGTTTAGACATGGATAGTGTTGCATCTAAGTAGACGCCAAGGGTCTTGACTTGTTTAAGAACAGGGATTATGGTTCCATCGATGGTGAATGATTTGAAAGCGGGCTCAAGGGTGTTGATTTTGCTGGAGGAGCCTAGTATGAGGAGCTTGGTCTTGTCGTCGTTGAGACAAAGGCTGTTATTAGCCATCCAGTTTTGGATGAGTGAGTAGATTTGGTTAACCAGGAGGGAGTCTTGTTCATGATTGCCTGAGAGAGGAATGAGGATTTGGGTGTCATCGGCGAAGTTGGTATAGATGACACCCATGGTATCCAACGCTGCAAATAATAGCTTGGTGTAGGCATTATACAGAGTGGGGGATAGGCAGGAACCTTGCGGCACACCTGCAGGGACAGGCACTGGGTCTGCTGATTCTTTGCCGATGGATACTCTGGACATCCTATCAGCCAAGAATGATTTGATCCAGTTGGTAGCGTTCTGAGCTAGGTTGAAATTGTTTGCTAGAGTGTTACAGAGTTTATCGTGGTCAACCAGATCGAAGGCTGCTGAGAGGTCCAGGAGCATCAGTAGACAGAGTTTGCCTGCTTCTCTAGTGGCATCCATTTGGATCTTCAGATCAAGGAGGGCTGTCTCTGTGCTATGGTTGGGACGGAATCCTGACTGGCGGTCTCCTAGTAATTGATGTTGTTCCAAATGGTTCTGAATGTGGCAGTAGGCTATTTTGTCAATTATTTTTAGGAGAAATGGGACCGTTGTAATAGGTCGGTAATTAGTGGGTATTGTTGGGTCCAGGGATGTTTTTTTTAGAAGTGGTGTCACCCAAGCTTTTTTGATACTGGTGGGGACTGTGTTTGTGAGGAAAGAGGCATTGATGAATTCGGTGATGATAGGTGTGAGGGTGGGGGCACATAGTTTCTCTAAGTGGGAGGGAAATTGGTCTTCTTTACAGTTGGATGCTTTGAGTTTCATTATGGTGTCAAATACTTCTTTGTTAGTCACTGGTGTGAATTGAAATGGGGAGCCAGTAGTGGCATTTGATGTGGTCATTGATATGGTGGGTGGAGTTTTGTCAGCTAGGAGCGTTTTTTTACTATCGATTTTATTTTGCAGTAGGAGGATTTTCGATGAGAGTGCGTTTTGAATAGTGGTGCACCAGTCTTTGCTAGCGTTAGAGGGCGCTGAGGTTTGACAAGGGTTTTCGAGCTCTCTAAGGATGGTAAACAGTTCTTTGCTGTCTGAGGACGCATTAGTAATGCGGAGGTTGAGGGCATTGGCTTTTTGGGTGATTATTGCTGATTTATACGTTTTGTTGGCTTCAGCGAAGGCTAATGCCGATTTTGGGGTATTGTTTTTCTTATGGAGGTGTTCAAGTGATCTTTTTGTGCGTCTTAAGGCTACAAGTTCCTCGTTAAACCAAAAACAGGAGCGTTTGTCAGGTCTACGGGTTTTAGTGGTGATGGGAGCAAGTAGGTCAATAGTTTGGGTAAGGCATTGTTGGTAATGTTCTGCTAGATAGGAGGGGTTGTTGGTGCCTAGCGCCGTACGGGCAAGGGCAGCACTCAGGGCTGGAGTGAGTTTGTCGGAGGAGAGCTTTTTGATATTTCTAGTTTCAAATGTTTCTGGTTTTTTAGGGGTGATGTGCTCTGTACTGGCATTGTCTATAGTGAAGTTTATTACATAGTGATCTGACCAATTGACTGGGAGGATGGAGTCAATGGTGACTAGAGAGTTAAGAGTGAGAAGCCAGTCTAAGGTTCTTCCTTTTGAATGGGTGGGTTTATCTATCAGTTGTACGAAGTTCATTTCTGACATGGCTGTATAGAATGTAGATGCTTCTGAGTCCAGGGGGTCATTGTATCCTAGGTTAAAGTCACCGAGGACTATGCATTTACATTTAGGCTTGATGAGGGGCGTTAGGAGTAGTGGGATGTCCAAGTCGGGGTGGGTATTTTTATTGGGTGATCTGTACACCAGTAGTAAATTAGTAGTGGTTTTGGGGTTGGAAGTATACTTAACTAGTAGGAGTTCATAACCTTGTATCTGTTCTATTGGGCAAGCTCTGATTTCCAGAGTGGTTTTGGCAATTATGGCAACTCCACCTCCTTGGGTATTTGTCCTGTCTGTTCTAAGGATGCTGAATCCTGGGGGAATGGCAAGGGCTAGAAGTGGTCCTGCTGCTGGGTGAAGCCAGGTTTCAGTGACCACCAGCATATCAAAGTGATGGTCCTCAATGAGGTCATGGATATCTATAGCATGGGCGCCTAGTGAGCGGGCATTGATGAGTGCACTTTTGAGGGTGGGGGTGGGGGCAGGGGGTGGTGTGTTACCTGAACTGGGGGAAGAATCAGTGGTTTTGTTGTTGGTTTGGTGTTTGAGTGGTGCTTTGTGGAGGCTTTTTTGTTGGAAATTAGTGGGTGTGGTGTTTAATTTGGTCGGTGTATTGGGTGTGGTGGTGAGTGAGGTAGCTCGTAGGGACATTTTAGTTCTAGACATGAGTCTGTTGAGTCTTTCAATACCCAGGATGGGTGTGGTCCTATCATTAATGCTAATAGGTGTGGTGTGTTTGTATATAGTCGGGTTGTGACTAAGGCTCGGGATATCTGAGGTTGCTACATTCTTGATGGTGGTAGGTGTAATGTGGGATTGAGGCAATGGTATTGGGAAAGGGGGGTGTGTGGGGAGGAAAGGGGTGGGGCAGGGGATAGGGAAGTGGCGTGGACAGCCTAGTCTAGCTAATCCTTTGCCAACCTTGATGAAATGTCCTCTGGTACATAGTGTAGCATTAGGGACTATACAAAAAGGGAACATGATAATGGTGAGGAGCGCCAGCATTATATTGGTGGTGGCTGAGTGGGCAGAGATAGAGTTCATTGAACTATTTTGGCACCTGGGCTGGGTGCAATAATCCAGCGCAGGCAGGCAATGCACTAATGCAGTCACAGCATCAGCCAGGGTAGCTAGTAGGGTGCACAGGCAATGGGTCACCTAAATTCGATTTTTCAAGCAGGGCACAAAAGCATAGGTCACTAGCAGGGTGCACAGGCAGTGGGTCACCTAAATTCGATTTTTCAAGCAGGGCACAAAAGCATAGGTCACTAGCAGGGTGCACTGGCAGTGGGTCACCTAAATTCGATTTTTCAAACAGGGCACAAAAGCATAGGTCACTAGCAGGGTGCACTGGCACTGGGTCACCTAAATTCGATTTTTCAAGCAGGGCACAAAAGCATAGGTCACTAGCAGGGTGCACAGGCACTGGGTCACCTAAATTCGATTTTTCAAGCAGGGCACAAAAGCATAGGTCACTAGCAGGGTGCACAGGCAGTGGGTCACCTAAATTCGATTTTTCAAACAGGGCACAAAAGCATAGGTCACTAGCAGGGTGCACAGGCAGTGGGACACCTAAATTCGATTTTTCAAACAGGGCACAAAAGCATAGGTCACTAGCAGGGTGCACAGGCAATGGGTCACCTAAATTCGATTTTTCAAACAGGGCACAAAAGCATAGGTCACTAAATTCGATCTTAGTTAGCATGGTGAGAAATAGCATTATATTACGATCTGAGGATCATACTTTACTAGGGGAGTGACTATGTGTGGGTACACAGAGGTATAGAGTTCCAACTGGAAAGAGTCGATAGTGCAGCACGGTAGCAGTAGCAGCTTACCTGGAGCAGGAAGGGCAGGTGCTGGCCCCAGGCTCCTACAGCTCCGTACAGGCTCAAGACTGGGGGGCCTTTGTATGGAGGCCGGCTCTCATTGGAATCAAAGAACGGTGCGGCGGCCAATAGGTGGCCATGTTGGTGCAGCTGGTGGATCTAAAATGCTGTAGGTCTCAGGATCGGCGAGCAGCCAACTTGGAGGGCCTTAACCGCATGGTAGGCAATGGCGACTTTGCAGTGTGTCGGCCTGTGTCGCATGGAGTGCAGGACTTTAGATACGGCCGCGGAAGGGGGCTGGCCCCCCGTGCGCCACAGTGTGCAAACAGGGGCAAACAGGTTTGAATGGCCTTAAGAGGCCTTCGGATGGCCGCCGGCTCTTCCGCCTGCGGGCGTATGTTTGTAATTAAATATAAATACAAATACGCGTTGCCTAGCAACGTGGAGGCGTCTCAGCCTCGTTTCCATGCCACATCGTGCCCGACATTTTGGAAATGGTGGATGTCGGCGCGTGCGGGTTTAAGGCAATGTTGGGGGGCCAAGGGTGCCGGGGAGGCAATGGGGTGCCCTGGCAGGGCAGGATGCAGCATCAGCTGGTGTCTGCAGGTGGGGAGAGCAGGCTGCCGCTTGGATGCAGCATGCTCCTCGCAGGGACCTCCTTGCAGGGTCCTCGTTCCTGGTGGGCGTGGGGGCTCCTGCCCTCTCCACGAGTGGGGCAAACAGGTTCGAATAGCCTTAAGAGGCCTTCGGATGGCCGCCGGCTCTTCCGCCTGCCGGCGAATGTTTGTATTTAAATATAAATACAAATATGCATTGCCTAGCAACGTGGAGGCGTCTCACCCTCGTTTCCATGCCGCATCGCGCCCGACATTTTGGAAATGGTGGATGTCGGCGCGTGCGGGTTTAAGGCAATGTTGGGGGGCCAAGGGTGCCGGGGAGGCGATGGGGTGCCCTGGCAGGGCAGGATGCAGCATCAGCTGGTGTCTGCAGGCGGGGAGAGCAGGCTGCCGCTTGGATGCAGCGTGCTCCTCGCAGGGACCTCCTTGAAGGGTCCTCGTTCCTGGTGGGTGTGGGGGCTCCTGCCCTCTCCACGAGTGGAGCTGGCAAGTGGGTGGGTGCACAGAGGTAGTCTGGAGAGTGGGATATTTTGTGACACTACTATGGTGTCACGTGCTGGAGAGTGGCCGGTCACCTGACAAGGGCAAGGAAGCGGAAGAATAAAGGTATCACCGGAACTGGCGTCATAACGCCAGTCTGGGTTTATGCATCTTAACGAGTGGTCGTGTTTTTCCATGCGCAGCGACGCGTTGCGCCATTCAGCTTGGGCCAGGTTTCACTTAGTGTTGGGCCCCAACATATGTCCTTGCCCGACACAACACTGGTGACGAGGATCTGCAAGAGCCCCGCGCTCTCAACGCGAGCCACATCCTGCCAGCAAGGGGAGCGAGAGAGAGGCCTACCGACACCCAGCAGAGCCGCGTATTAACACGCACATGTACAGAGCCTCACTCTCACACCCCCAATGTTCCACTACGCGGCCTATTTACATACAAGGAAGCAGAGCCTCACTTCCACAACCCCAACGTTCTGAAGCTGTCAACATAAATGGAAGAAGAAACGAAACCTCGTTCTCAAGCCACTACGTTAATTGGGAAGCACGGACACAGCCACAGCAAGTAACATGTTCCCCAAGCACCACAGGCCAAGAAGACAGGGCTGCAATTATCATATGACATTGCAAACTCTCAAAAGCACCAACCCTGGACATTGGTGAGTGTAATCAAGCCAGCCTGGGCCCACATAGAACACTTCTCATCCAAGGAAGGGCACTACTTACCCCCCATCTCTCACGCGGGAAACACCACAGCGCCAACCATGTCCAGCGCTGAGTTAAGCCCCTCGAGGACTGGTTCGAGCCCGTCAGCAGGGAGAAATGCCAACCCAGACCACCCCGACCCAGCGCTAACAACCCTCATTCCGCCTTTTGACCCCTTCACCACAGGAGCAGCCATTCGCTGGGAGATCTGGCTACAGCAATTTGAAATGCACCTCGATGCAACAACTACCATAAACAATTGTTACGCAAGTTCTAAGAAGTAGACCATGAATCGACAGCTCTTCGTAAGATGTAGAGCCAGTTTTCCATTGATTTCAATTGAACTTTTCTCTCTTATTGAATGTGATGCACATGCCTTATGTGGTTAGCACCTTTTATTCTCTCCTCTGCCCCCTCTTTAGCATTGCCACTTCTCAGATCACTAACAGGATGGCTTCTAGCAGCTGTTTGTTTTGGAATCTATGGTTGTATGAGATGCCTATAGAGGGAAATCTAGTTTAAAGCAATGTGGAGATTATTAACCAAAAAAACAACAT
Organism: Ambystoma mexicanum; assembly: GCF_040938575.1. Classification (NCBI taxonomy): domain Eukaryota; kingdom Metazoa; phylum Chordata; class Amphibia; order Caudata; family Ambystomatidae; genus Ambystoma; species Ambystoma mexicanum. Next base: position 157,184,518 of record NC_090938.1, on the reverse strand, counting down.
TTAGTGACATGGCCATTTCATGCCACAGAATACCCAGCTGGCCTGACAACCAGATATTCTGCTTCCTTCCTAATACCTGCTCCCTATTTCTCATCTCTAACAATGCCTTTTCAGCTAATCCAGAATAAGGCAGCATGGCTTATCCTTGGCCTCAAGCCCAGGGACCGCATTGCTACAGCCCTAAAAACTCCCCACTGGCTTCTGGTTGATTCAAGCATCAAATTCACATCCCTCTGCATCATCCATACGGCTATCCAGGCCGTGGATCACTCTGTCTCCAACTGGCTCTCACCAAATACACTCCCTCTGAATTTGTACGCTCCTCCGGCTCCAACTCCCTGTGTGTCAATCGCTTCACTAAACAGAGAGCTGGTGGCCGATCTCTTTCCTCAGCAGACTCCCTCCTATAGAACAGCCTCCCCCTTCCTCTTGAGCCGATTCTCCTCAAGTTCCAGAAGCTCCCCATGACTTTCCTTTTCACCTCCTTCTTCCCCCCTCCTCTGCTAATCCCACAGTTGCTGAGAGCTATGCAATGATAATAACGAATTTGGAATAACCTACAACTTTTTTAACAACCCTAAAATAATGAAAAATACAAATGTATTTATTTATAATATATATGGGGGTGGGCTAAAGGAATAATACTGGTCTGGAGGGGCTTGGGGTGGGGTATGACCTAGGGAAATTGTGGGCATGGTGGGGACCCCCCAATTTTTTATTTTTTTTAAATCATTTTTTTTCATTATTTTAGGGTTGAGAAAAAGGTTTTATTTATTCCAGCTTTTGTTGTAATCACATGGAACCCTGCTGAGATCGGTGACCAGGACCCTTATGTGTCCTTCTGTGCCCTGGCCTCCCACACCTTATCGTCCTCAGCCTCCGCCCGTTCCCAGCACTTGGCTTGGCACCCACTGGCCTATGCCACCGCATTACTAGACAAGTGGGCAAATTCTACAAAATTAACAGGGTATTGCCCTTAGTAGATTACGTTCACACAATAAGTAGGCAACCCACATCTGTGTTTTAAGCTATTAGCAGCCAGATGGGACCCAGGAGCGGTCCAGTTGGTAAAACCAAAACCTGTGGTAGGGACAACAGTTTAAGCTAGAATGGAGACAAGGCTGTGGCAGAAGACAGAAGGATAGAGCGAAGAAAATACTATCCCTGCCTACTGTGCACTCTCAACTAGGCTGCGGTGTTACAACACCTGTCTAATAGTGACAGAATAAGGGTAAAATTACCACCTTCTATAGTATGTAACATGTTCAGCTTTGTAAGTCCTGTACCACTCTCTTCCAGATGTATTTATATTGGAAGAGACTACAAGTAAAAGAAAAAGCGCACCAGGGAAGGTAAAAAGGATATATTCTAACTTTTTAAACACTCGTGTGGCATCTAATGGGGTAAACAATCCTTTAATAACCCATAGATTGTCACGCTGACCCTGGATTGCCTGCACTTATTTATTGGCAGCTGATCACTCCATAGCACTTCCCTCCTGGCACACCTTGCACTCCCCCTATCCCCATCACTTCTCTTCTCTCTGCACCTACATGTTCTGAATGCCTAGTAGGTTCGCCTCTACCCTTCAACGTTATATTTGATTTTCATTGCCATGTTCCCTCCCTGCTGCCCTGTGGGCGCCTTGAAACACAATTTACTTGCTGTATAAGCGTCTTACGAATGCACAATAAGTACAAATAAATGAAATCAAATGTTTGTGGTTTGCACCACAAAAATGCATCAGAGCCAACAACTTAGGGAAATATATGGAGGGATGGAGAATGGCAAGGAGGGCATGTGATGGGAACAGAGAGGGGAGTTTGCCATCAGTGGGGGGATCAACTGGCTATGAGTGGTTCTTGAAGAGCAGAATCTTCTAGACTGTCCTCAAGTGCATGAGAGTAGTCCATGCTCCGAGTGGCTTATGGGGAAATACGGCAATGACAGTCAGGCCAGACAAACACATGTGTGTGGGCTGGATTTGTCTAGTTCAGTAATTTAGGGCACTGTGTAGCTAGTAGCTTTGCCACTGTCACTGGCCCAACATGGTTTAAAATAGGCAAATGTCATCAAAAAATTCCAATATGTGCTACTCAAATATTTGGTCGCAAAAGTTCTTTTGTTGCCCGGGCTTATTTGTTGTCCAGTCTGATCCATGTTGGTGGCAAACTGGTAAGCGTTGGTATTTTGTTGCAGAGTCCAGAGCAGGAGGCATCCTGTTTTCTGTGTTGTACCCTCTTGCATTTGTTGAAGTCTAGATAGGAGATGTTGTGACTTCTGGAGCCCCCAAGAACGTCCCAGTAAATGGGTGAGTGAGTGGGATTAATGGCACTGTACGCTTCCATTGTATGCTCCTTTTGGTGTAATTCGTCGCTGCAGTTGGGCCCAGACACCAATTAAAAGTTTAAAAGGAAGGCTTCACGATATACTCTAAAGCATTACGGCTCACTTCAAATCTGAGATCCATAGGGAGGGTGTGCTATTGGTGAGGATACCAGATGGCAAAAGGATTGCCACCATGACTGTATGGCAAAAGTGTATGTACCAGTGTATGGAATCTGGGTGATAGAGTACGGCGAAAGAAGTGTGAGTGACAAGGTGCATGGCCAAAAGTACAGCTACCATGAGGGATATAGTCTACTGCCAAAGGACGAATGCTGGGAGTGATAAAGTGTATGGCAAAAGCACGGACATCGTGCTCGATACAGTATCCGCCCTACACTTGTGAGCAGGTATCTCCTAAACTATAAGTCCAAACCCGGGAATTTTGAAGTGCGGCAAAATTGGCGGTAAATATATCACCACCTAAAAAGTGATGCTAACGGAATTACCTCATATTTTTCCTGCACCGTAAATCTAGTAAGGAGCCCCATTGAGCTTGTACTGAGCAGGTTTTTTTCCTGTCATAACACGCTTTTCTTTTTTGGACAGGCCAACGCGACACAGTTCGAATTTATAGTTCCCTATGGTTCAAAAAAGACTACGCGGATTTGAATCAATATATGTCTATTGGTCAAAAAAGCTTTAGACTCAATTAGAACAATAGTGACCTCTTTGCCCAAATTGGATTGAGCAGATTTGAGCCGCGTAGGAGTAGAATTGGACAATTACCAACTCGGCTCAATTCCTCTTTATGAGTCCTATCTGCGGACGCTTGAATGGCTAGAACCGGATCAAACCATTATTTGCCTTCTTGAAACCTGAGAGTGTTCTTCTGGTTATAGTGTTTGATAGATGGTCATACCATAATCCAGAAGCTTGCTACCAAAGGACCAGTGGGCCGGCCCATGGGTGCACTACGTATCTGTTGCAGCAATCTCTTTGACTAATTTGAACATCTTGCCTGAGTTTGTCCTGGCAGGAACTCTTATTGGTAATTTGGGTGTGCTTCCACCATTTCATTATTGATTATTAATATTTATGTTCCTCCGAGCCTGAACTTAAAATCAAGGTTGAGGTGTATTGTTCACGAACTAATGGAGATATAGATGGCCCATTTACAAATCGTACTTATGGGTGATTTCAGGTCTAAAATTCTCCCAACAATCATGACCGCATCTTTGATGCAGACCTCCTGCAAACAAAGCAAGACACAGGTGGTATTGAGTGGGCCAATCTTTTGGGGGCCTTAGACATAGGCATGTTAAATGGTAGATATGAGCAGGATATACCTGGCAAACATACCAGAGTTTCCGGCAAGTGTGTCTCTACCATTGATTACAATTTTGGCTCAGAATGGCTTTTTCTATTGGAGGTGGATATCTTAGTTGTTCCTAGAGAGGAAAGCGATCATTTTCTCCTACTGTTTGTTATTGATATCCTGCTCCCATAGCAACTTAGGATCTCATAGGCGGAGTGGATATAAACTATGGCAAAAACAGAACCAGGTGGAACCCAACTAAACTACACCTAACTAATGACTGCCAATCTAGAATTGACTCCTTGGGCCTCATAAATTTGCCGGTCCGGTAACAACGGTACCGGTAAGCTTGCCAGTACCGTTGTTATGGACCATCAAACTACGAGTACTGCTAGTGGGAGCTTTCCCCCCACCCAGGACTGGCTTGGCAGGCGTACCGGCACCCGCGAGCAGAGCATGTCGGATTCACCGGCACCATTCTCAATGGTGCCGGTGCATCCAAACTCCCCATTCCCATTGAGCCCTATGGGGCTCAAATGGAAAAGGGGAGCATTTTATTCCGGCGCCCGCGAATGGGCATTTATCAGGTACGGCGGGGGCGTAATGACCCAGTAATTGCCCATTCGTGGGTGCCGGAAAAAATCGCAAGTTTAGCAGCAGCCTTCTGGTTTTACCAGCAAGGCTACCGCCAAACTTGTAATGAGGCCCCCGGTGTTCTAATAACTACATCTGGAAAGCCTATGAGCACTGGCTTATAACTATTCATTTTACACCTAACACAACTATTCAAACCATTCCCTTGGCTGAACTGAACTATGTGCCTCGCACTGAGCATTGGATCACTCCTGCCAAGCGCGTTTTAGCTTTATACTCTGGCGTCTTATCTAGAATCCACAATTGAATACCTCCTGATAGATTTAGCAGTAACTGCACTGTCAAGCGATCACACTGTGTTGTACATAGACACAAATTAAATAAAGAAAATACGAGATGATAAAAGATGCTTGAGACGGGACCTATGCAGAATCGTTGCTAATAACCATCTCAATGCCTTTGGGCTGTAGTGCGCTACACAAATTCTAATAAATAAAAAGAAATAAATAATGTGGGGCTCGAGCTTGCTCACTTCATGCGTGAAAGATAAAGAAATTCTCAAAACGGATGAAGTCCTTTCATAAACTCTTGAAACTTGGGCAATGGCACGCCCTGACAATGGCAATTAGACATCACCACGCCCAGCTTTTCTGGCGGCCGGTCAGACCTACGGTCGGACCAGCAGTCGCTTTGGCCAACGTAAACAAGGAGGACAGAGAAACAAATACAAAGTCCACTCTTGGGAAAGATTGCACTGCCCATTTGGAGCTTGTATTAACTGGAGCTAAATGGGTTTATACATTGCTTCCTGTGGACTTGGCTAAAATGCTCAGGTCATTCAAAATCTCCCAGGCCACCGGTCCAGATGGCCTATGTAATGCCCTCATTAAACTCAATCCGGACTGGTGGGCTCACGTACTGTATACGTTATTCAGTGCCTTTAGCCTTACTGACATAATACTTAATACATGGAGAGAAATTATGATCATTCCTATTCACGAAAAGGGATCCAGAAGAGAGGCCAAAAGCGACAGGCTACTTGCCAGACTGGACGCACCGGCCAACATCTTTGCTGGAGTCTAACTAGTTGTTGGATAAGTGGGCTTCTGATCAACGCATCATCCACATGCACCAAACGGCTTCCGTAAAGGAGCTGGCACTTTAACCAACATCCTGACCTTGGCTAACCTGGGTGAATACTCATGGTACACTAGAAGCCAGAACGTCAATGCCGTCTCTATTGACTTGAGTTCGGCCTTTGAAACGGTTCCACATGATGTACCTTGGCACAAATTACACAAATGGGGGGTTCTCTCTGGTTTGTTAAAAACCGTCATCTCACTTTTCTCCAACACCAAAGTGAAAATCGGGATGACAAGTGCAGTAGCCAGCACTGGTTTTATTGGAACACACAAAGGACTAAAACATACATGCACTCTGGACCCCATACTATTCAACCTGTATTTGGCCAACTTACTTGAGGCTCTGCTGAGAGACAAGTTCTTCGCATCCAGATTGGGTATCTCGCGAGTGCGTTGGCTCGGGTAGGCTGAGGACCTTGTTCTACTAGCTAGCTCTCCTAGAGGGCTTCAATACACACTTGCCAAACTTAACGCATACTCGGTTCTCAATGGGCCTAGAATAAACATTGAGCAAAACAAAAAGGTGATGGCTGGAATGTTTTGAATTAAACATAAGCACAGGCACAGCTCTGGGCCACCCTCAAGAGCATTGTTGTTCAGCCTGCCAAGCCATTACAGGAGAAGAAAGACCATATGCAAATCAGGCTTGGTCCCACCCCAAAAGGGGCAGTCCAGCCCGAACTGCTAGTTCACGTCCTTTCTGCACGAGACCGAAAGCTTTCCAGACAGTTTCGGCCCTTAGAATAAACATTACCAAGGCCATGACCTCTAAACCAAAGCAAACTGAGCGTGCAGGTCATGCTGCACTCAAGATCGGGGTTCAACTCATTAGTTTAGTTTAGTTTATTTATTTGTAGAGCGCACCTAACCCTGAGGTATCTGGGTGCTTGGTCTAGTCACTACGTATGACTGTCCAGGTCTAACTATGGACCATAAACTAACGTGGGGCTGCCACGTCAACATGCTGGATGCAATAGTTAGACCAAATCTTGGAGGGATCTTGAAATTTGATCGAGAAAATGCAGGCTTTTCCTTAATCCCTCTTCTAAATTTATACAAGTCTAAAATTTGGCCACTGATGTTATATGGCACAGAGATATGGGTCATCAAACTAGTACCCAAATTACTTCAGATGGAAAAGGGTTACCTTGAAACTATTCTGACCCTTTGCCTGAATCCCACATTGAGTGTGTATTGCTATGTATTTGGCATGGATAAGCATCCAATCTGCTACCACCACCTCTACGGCTACGCTGCGTGGTACAGCGAAACGTCAGCGTTGGCTCTTCTGATTTTAAAGGCTTGTGTAGGAAATAAATAATGCCTTTTTGTGTAACCGCCGTTTGCCCCCCCCGCACCCCCAGTGCTTTTGTTGCATGCATTTCTGCAACGCGTGGCTTGCAGTGCCCGCCTGGAGAAGCGTTTCACAGCGCTTTCTGTTTGTGGGTTGTGTAAGCTTGCCATCGGCTTTGACGTTGATAGATTGAATTTACACTGGAAATTGGTTAATTCTCCCCCCTACCCCCTAATACATTAATATCACTTAACTACGTATTAATTATGGATCAGGTTCCGGTCTATATAAAAACCAGCCCTAGCCTACTGCGTAATGAAGCTTGCAAATAGAACGCCCGTTCTAATGTGCAGCTGAGGGCCATTACTCTACCAAAGTTCACATTTCTTCATTAAAGAAATTATTCTTGATATGGACATGGAACAGTCACTTGACCTCTCAACTAAGTCGCTGAGCCATCCTCATATTTTCTAATATCTGCGCTATTACAATTCCTGCTTGCCAGAATAGCCATATCATTGGATCGTCACTGAGTTTATGCGACTGAAACGTAATAATGTCGATTCACTCGAAGTTTTGGGGGGGCAGATAGGACTGGCTAGAGAACCTCGCCACTGTATTCTATGTGGCACGCAGGTCCTAGAAACAGTAACACAGTAAAGCACTTGCTATTGGGGTGAGAGAGCCTTACCAACATTAGAAGGACCTCACTTTTGAGGTGTGGTTCAGATGTGTCTCGAAATAACTTAACACATCCACCTTTTTTGAAGGAAATGCTGTGGCTTTAATCTTTCATCTGATTGAAATGTGGAGTACAGTAAATCGATTATGGATGCTTTCTGGCACTACTGAGATTAATAATGTGTATATTTGTATTTGATCTTTTATTGAACATTTTAAGTTTATGTGACGTGATTAGCGATTAAGTTCTATGGATTTTATATTGTCTATGACTGTACACAAAGACTTAATAGGCATCGCGTTTGCCTTAGAAGCAAGACAATGCACAGCAACACAGAATCGAATCCCCGGGTCGCGCTTACAAAATGGTCCCGGTACTAAGGGTGTTATAAATGAACAATTATAATTAGTGATAAATAAAATAAATACATTAAAACTTTTTTTCCAGCAGGGTTGATGCACCATTCTGAATAAACAGTCTTTCTGTGGTCTGTGATGTCTTTTAATGCGTATTGGCCCATAAGCTTGGCCCTCTTGCTGGGCAATTCTCACCTCCTGGACATCAAACTGGGGGTCACAATTCAATGGCATGAACTGGTAGTGCCACCTGCTGTCTGCTGCCATGTAACCTGGTAACAGCTTTTCCATGAGGGGTATCTGTTGTGGCTTGTCCTGTGCCCCTTTGCCGTGGCTTATGTCTGGTGTGTGGTATCGTGGCTGAGGTCACTGTTGGAACCCAGGCAGCATCTTGTGAATCGAGGGTTCTAAGTAGTCAGTTGGAAGGTGACCGCCTGGGTGGTGGGCGCTGGTGTGCCACTGCACTGGGAAGAATAAAAAAGAGCCTACACACATACATGTGCTGCTGTCCTTGGTACTACCCATCCATCAGCTTATAACAGTCTCCTTTTCTTTAACAATTGAAGCAGCTCATCATATCTATTGAAATCTAGAAGTAAATACATTTTTCCACTTCTGAAAGCTTAATTCACAGCAGGTGTCCTTCCTTGTTTATGACATTCCATTTTGTAAAATAACACAGATACATTTAGAGTGTTTTAATCGGTATTAGCATAATTGACCTAAAAACATTTGACCTAGAACATTTGATCGAAGTTTTTTTTACCTTTATTTTGGTCAAATCTAATTAAATATATATATATATATATATATGGGCGGGTAAGGCTTTAGATTAGGTTGAGGGGAAGTTAGGGAGAGGGGTTGCGGGGGGGTCTCCCCCACATTTTAGACTGAAAAAAAGTCAAATAAATTTGATCAAATGTGATTAGGTCAAATGTTTTAGGTCAAATAGACCAAACCGTTCTAATCTACTCATTTTACTGCATTACCCGGTGAAGACATGTATTCTGTGTTGTGGTAATTCTTGCTCTAAAAGTGAACCTGCGTGTTTTGCCCACCATGTTTATATAACCGTATATATTGTCCGATTCACTGAGGAGCCCTGGTTGTTTCACAGAAAAGTCAACCAATTGCGAATCTACCTCGTTGCTGTGCAGAGAGATTCCCTGGGGCTGGGTCTTTGAATGACAACACAAATCGAGGAAACATTAGCTGCATCCTATCCCCAAGTCACACAATCAAAGTCACGCCAATCAATCAGTTCGACCCATTGCCCAGTACATGTGTGGGTCAGGTGCTTGGCTCGTTTTCTTGACATGACAATTTGGATTTGTGTGGATGTAAGAGACATTTGTCTCAAACTGTTGAAGACAGAGGTGTATCATTTCTAAGCAGGAAATCTTGATTCTCCACATTACTGAAATTGTGTGATCCTGAGCAAATCACCTCTGCTTTCTACTCCTCTTTCCCCTTAAGTGTGAACATTGGGGATGCATAAAACAGGGTCCACCTTAAAAAGTACTATAAAGAACCTTAACCAGCATTGTTTGCCATTATATTTTGCTTTGGTATAGGGACAGCTGCCTGAAGTCCCAATTAGTGTCATAAGATAGGCCTGACATTGGGTAACTAAATAACACATATTTTGATGAGGTGTGCTGTCCATGGTCATTAGCTTTTAATTATATCAAATCATAGTTTTAGAAAGTGGCAAAACACAGCAGCTTCGGTCGCTTAAAAGTCCACAAATAGGATTTTGTGAGCTGGCATTGGGGATGTTTGGAACAAAATTAGATATAGGCCTCCTCAAAAGCAAGTATTAGGATGGGGCAGAGAATATTTGGGATGCTCAAAATGAAGGACTATGCCTTAGAAATGGCCACTAGGTGGCAAAGGAGGATCTGTCCTGTCTGAAGATTGTGCCCTGTTGGCATGGCAAGGGTGCATGGCACTGACAGCAAGGGCGACAACGATGAGCTTGGTACCCAATCACGACAAACTCATGGCTCTGAAATGAACCTCTATTTAAGAGACTGGCCCTCATTTTACGTTTGTGGAAGTTCCCAGCCAACACGTTGCAAATGTATTTCAAAGGCTCCATGTGGTTGGCAAGTGGGTTCGCAGCATCTTCTACACTACCGTGGAGACACAGAGTTCACTCCAATTCCACCTTGGAACTGGTTATTTGTGTTTAATGAAGTGGACCCTGAATTCACTCCAAAAACGAATAGATGACAATACAAAGCATATGAGCGAGCTGGAACATTCTGCTGCCAGAACATTCTGCCTCCTGCACTGCCTCCGGGCCACCACTTGCACTGGGGTCAGTATCTGTACCCATACAGTCCCCCACCCACTTTTCTTCTGCACTTATCAGATACACCCTATCGGACTAACCTAGCACTTTGCCAATTGCTGGCTGCACTACCACTGTTCATCGCCTTTATTTATTTATTTTACTTATTATAATTGATTCTCTTCTCTCCTCTGTTCCGCACTTTCCACTTCTCCCCCCCCTCCATGCACTTTCCCCATTTTTCCCTTCCCCTTATGCACTTGCGCGCTCTTAATGTCACTGGGCCTAGTAAGATTGTTGTTTTTGTTCTCTCGTGTTCCCCTCCCTTGTGCTCTGAAACAGTTGTGTATGAGCGCAATATAAATAAAGTATCGCTTCATTTAATTTCATAACTTTTGCAAAAAGGGGCATTATGCAAGTACAGGGCTTTCAGGAGGAGCGGCCATGGAGAGAGTGGGCGCATTTGATGACTGAGAGGTTTGATGTTCTGAGAACCTTATTAACACCAACCACATAGAGAAGCAAGGGAACACGTTCTGGCAAGAATCTGGAGGTATATTTTCCCTTGGCTGGAATTGTAATGCACAGTCACCCATTTATATGCTCGATGCTAATAAGGCCACGTCGAATACTCTCATGTCCCATGGTGGAATATGAAGCTGAAAGAGTCACATAGCCCTCATGTCTTTTCTGCTTCAGTACAGCAGAGAGTGATTCAATCTACTCTTTTACTGCAATAGCTATCAAGCTCTAACTGAAGCTCTTCTATTTCCAATATTGAGGCCGAGACATTTAAGAGAATGGTGCGCAAATGTTGCCCTGCATTTATCCATTTACTTTGTGCACACGCTCCAGATGTTTCTTGGGCTCCAATACAATTAATTAACAGAGCTGTGATGATGATAAGAAAAAGAAGATTGCATGTGGTGGCAACGGAGCAGTTTCACCTGTCATTTTATATATATTAAAATATATATATATTTCAAATGCTGGAATATTTGCCATGTTGAATGAGCAGACTGTGTTTGTTGTATACTGGTATAATCACTCTACCATTTTCTTTGTTTTTCTTTACTTCATGATGATGAATAATGCACAACTTTATGAGAAAATGTTATATGAGAAACTGACATCCAGTCCCATGAAGGAACTTGAAAGTAAAGTACGAGCATCTATATTAGAGTGGGAAACCAAAGGTCTACTGGAGGAGGATGAAGAGTGGGAGACCAAGGTCTACTGGAGGAGGATGAAGAGTGGGAGACCAAAGGTCTACTGGAGGAGGATGAAGAGTGGGAGACCAAAGGTCTACTGGAGGAGGATGAAGAGTAGGAGACCAAACGTCTACTGGAGGAGGATGAAGAGTGGAAGACCAAAGGTCTACTGGAGGAGGATGAAGAGTGGGAGAGCAAAGGTCTACTTGAGGAGGATGAAGAGTAGGAGACCAAAGGTCTACTGGAGGAGGATGAAGAGTGGGAGACCAAAGGTCTACTGGAGGAGGATGAAGAGTGGGAGACCAAAGGTCTACTGGAGGAGGATGAAGAGTGGGAGACCAAAGGTCTACTGGAGGAGGATGAAGAGTGGGAGACCAAACGTCTACTGGAGGAGGATGAAGAGTGGAAGACCAAAGGTCTACTGGAGGAGGATGAAGAGTGGGAGAGCAAAGGTCTACTTGAGGAGGATGAAGAGTAGGAGACCAAAGGTCTACTGGAGGAGGATGAAGAGTGGGAGACCAAAGGTCTACTGGAGGAGGATGAAGAGTGGGAGACCAAAGGTCTACTGGAGGAGGATGAAGAGTGGGAGACCAAAGGTCTACTGGAGGAGGATGAAGAGTGGGAGACCAAAGGTCTACTGGCGGAGGATGAAGAGTGGAAGACCAAAGGTCTACTGGAGGAGAATGAAGAGTGGGAGACCAAAGGTCTACTGGAGGAGGATGAAGAGTGGGAGACCAAAGGTCTACTGGAGGAGGATGACTGCAAATTCTTCTTTACTCCTCATTCTATCATTCCTACCATATACTTTCTTCTGAAGCTGCATACAGATATGAGCAGACCTCCAGGAAGACCTAGCATAAAACTGGTGGGATCACTGTTAGAAAATATGTCCAAATATATTAATGAAGTGCTTTTTCCATGTGTGTCCACATTACTCTCCTACCCAAAAGATACTAAAGATTTCTCATGCAAAATTGATGATTTACCGTGGGAATGAGAATATGTCCTAGCCACCATGGACGTTGTATCATTGTATACTTCCCATCTATATAACTTTGGTAAGCAGGCCTGCGCGGATTTCCTGAACACACGATCATTGAACTACTTGCACCTCACTGAAATGATCATGGCGGTTTAAACGCAACAGCAACCTGCGTCAAAGGCTGGTCCACACATATCGAGACAGATCAAAAGAACAATCGATCCTCAATCGATGGGGACTACCGCCCATAATTGGGCACCACAAATGTGGCAATTGCGTAGCATACCTGTTAACGGAAACGAGATGTGTGTTTGAACACAAAAACATAAGATGGGAATTAAAAAAACCTTCCAAACTGCTTGACCAAGAACGCCACATACATTATCTCATGCCCATGTAATCTGTTGTACGTTGGAAAAACAACTCGAGAGATCAGAGTGAGGATAAGTGAACACCGATCAAGCATACGCAACAATGTGAATGACAAGCCTCTAGTTGAACATTTTGGGAAAAAGGGACATAAAGATACAGACCTCAAATAGTTTGTTTTGCAAACCATTAAATACAGAAGCAGAGGTGGTAACATGGCCACGGCACTACATAAACCTGAGCAGCGCTGGATCTATTCTTTAAACACAGTCCGGCAGGGCTTGAACATTTCCGTCGGGTGGAATGCCTTAGTGAACAAATGAACCGGGAAAACATGCATAATGACCGCACTATGGTCTTTTGAGGAATCACGAGGGCACAGTGTTAACCCTAGAACTACCATCAACAGGAAAATAATGCGGGCACCTGGATACTCTGTATTACATCTCCCATAATACGTTGTTGTATGCGGGAAATGTTCGTTGAGTATATGTTGAGAACCAAGATTGTGCCACATCAGACAAGAAAAGTCCAGTAGATTTGTCGCACCCTTCACCAAAAATGGTAGAGAGAGACAAGAAGCAGTGATGCTGACACATGGCAAAGGGCAACATAATGAAACGATTCTGTCTTCTTTCTATGTACAGAAGAGAACATATACAGAAACTCGCGTTTAGATGCTCTACACTGCATCTCCCATAATGCCTTGCGGCACGTGAGAAATATGCAGAAACTCGGGTTTAGATATTCTACACTACATCTCCCATAATGCCTTGCGGCACGTAGGAAATATGGTTGAAATTGTGTTTGACAAATCAAGATAGTGGTACAACAGGTAAGTAAAAGTCCAGCAGATTACCCACACTCTTCGCCAAAAATGGCACAGAGAGATAAGGAATAGTGATTCTGATACACAACAAGGGGAACAGGAGTATAGGATCCTGTCCTCTTTCTATGTTCACAATAGAACATACGTTGAAACGAGCAGTGCGCCTTCACGTAGCAACCGGGATAGTGCGAGCAAGAAACAGGAACCAGGCGAGGCGAATTACCATTCTAAACAAAGCGGTAAGTATGACTCTAGGAGCCTTTCAGTAGGGGCACGCAATGTAAAACCAGTGAATGTAGAGAAGGGGCATTTCTCTGTAACTAAAAATGAAACGCCCAACAAAGAGGGGGGATCGAAGGAGTGGGAGACATTTTTGGACAAGCTCCATATAGTACCATGCCACGAGATGGCATGACTTTATTTTCTACTTTGTCATGTTGTTGATAATGACACGATATTTGGGAATGTGCAACGGAGTAACCCAGCCATATATGTCACTATAGGGATGCTCTGCTGAGAACAGTGTCCCCACGGGATTTGAACAGACATCCATACGTGGTGCAGAGAGGGCCTCCACAATCCACGAGACACGTTTTGGGAATCTCAAATAAGTAAATTAGGCAAAAGGCCACAAAGAGAGATACAATGGGATGGCAATTAGTCATCAATATGTATTCATGTGGGTCTGGGATGGAATACCAGTACCTGCACTAACACCGCAAACTTGCTCCATGGAAGTGGGATATTACCCGGATTCTGTGAGCTGGGACCTAATATCTAACCGCTAAGAAAGTGATTCACTCTGAATTAGTAAGTAGCATTCTCTTTTAAAAAAATACGGATGGCTGAAACCATAAAAAACCGGGTCGGATTGGCCTCTCGGCCTTTCAGGCCGTGGGCGGGCCAAAATCGTCCCTGCGGAGTGAGGGCCGGTTTCTGGCCATGCCTGGGCTGCTTTGGAAAAAAAAGGATTTTTTTTCTTTTTTCAATTTTTTTTTTTCTTTTTCTGAAAGACTTTCATCCTTCTGAGGTCGATAAATGAGTACCAGCACAGGTTGGGTGATATTGTATGCATATTTGTACTATAAAAAAGAGCTTAAGTGCTAGACAATAACATATTATCATTTGGTCTTGGACGTCTGCTTGGATTCACAGTAATTTAGTGTACTTAGGACCAATGCCATTTGATGCCACTTCCTGTTTTTTCAAGGGGTTAAAGGTCGTGTTTCATCGCTTCCCGGATGTCACTTTGGGGTGGGGTCAAATGACATCACTTCCGGTGATGTCATCAGAGGTCAAGGGTCGTGAGGTGAGGGGTGAGCCACTTTTTTTTGGGTGACCGGACCTATTTCTTGTCCCAGTCCAACCCTGATAAGAAATCATTCAAATCAGAACATTGCATTTGTTTGTTTCTTCCTACTGTGTAGGATCTGGTACAGTGTACCGCAATCACGTGACACAATCCGTTGGAGAGTACATTGTCATTTGCATCGTCATTGGAATTTGCACCCTGGGTGAACCAGACTAGGTAAAATTTACCTCCTTGCTCACATTAATTGTGTTTTATTTTGAGATGACATGGATGCCAAAAATCAAAATTGTAATTAGTTTATCATTATATTTGTAGATCACAAAGGCCAATTCCATCTATCATTGAGGGAACAACACTTTTTTGTTATCCTCCGTCCTGAGGAAGTTCGGCTGAACAATTGGGGAAAGATGATCTGCACCCACAAAAATACGACCGGAACACGTGTCGACAAACTGTCACCCTCTATATACAGATAGAGGGATACATCTGTAAAATACCAGAGTTGAAATCTAGGAGATGTGTTTTATGGAGATGGGTAGAATAGACACCCACATGAAAGTATAAGTTTGAATGGAAGAGAACTATACATTGGTTTTGTGAGCTTTTTGATGATTAATTTGAATTGTGTAATGAAGTGAACATTTTTGTATTGGTAAAAAACTTTTGATTTTACATATATGGCTTCCTGTTATTATTTATCTATTGGTCAATGTTTTGTTATTTCCATATAATCTCACCTGGAGGACCATATATTTATACCAGGCACCCTTTAAGTTTATTTATACATGTGATTGACCTGTGGCTAAAAAACAATGCATTTCACTGCATTGACGATTTGTTCGTGATTTGGAAAGGTAACGGAAAAGAGTGGGTGAGCTTTGTGCAATTATTGAATGACAATCAGTACAACTTGAGGCTTACTGAAACACATAGCAGAAGTCCCATCGTTTTCTTGGAGCTGGTTATCAAACAAGAAGGTGGACGGTTGTCTAGTGAACTCTAAAGTAAACTGACAGGCTCGAATACTCCTCTTCACGCTATGAGCAGCCACCTAAAGGATGTCATTTGGAGTATTCCCTATGGGGAATTCATTAGACTCTGCAGAAATTGTTCTTCCATTTAGGCTTTTGACAAGTAGAGCAAGATCACAGCTTGAGGTTTGCAACAACAAGCATACCCCAAAAGGATCATTGAGCAATCTTATATTAAGTTTCGTAAATGCGACAAGAATATTCTGCTGTCAGAGATTCAAGATTCTGAAGTTGGAAGATTGGAGGGGGATGTTACTCAATTGATTCTAACCTTTGGCACTTATGCGCAACAAATAAAAGAGATCCTGAGAAAACATTGGAGGATTTTGAAAGTTGATAAAGATCTCAGTCCAATACTGAACAATTTTCCTGATGTCAGTTGTCGTAAGTCCTCGTATTTTAAAGACACATTGATAATTTGTTGTATGGAGTGGAGTGATGGAAGCGAACCCACAAGGTGGCTTAGAGAATCAGGACAAGGCTTCTTCAAGTGCGCTAGATGCAAGACTTGCTAGTTTGCCATCAATTGATCACCTTGCAGCACCCCATACTGGGCCATCCTATTAGAATTACCACCAAAATCACATGTGACTTTGACTTTGTAGTTTATGTGCTATAGTGCCCATGTAATAAGTGGTATATTGGCAGCACCAAATGCAAACTGAAGGTGCAAGTTCTACACCATCTTAGAGCTATAAGAAATCACGATGCGGCCGACCACGTGGCAAAGCATTTCCACGATGTACATGGAGGCAAATTGGATGGTATTGGATTATTTGGTTTACATAAAATAGATGTAGGACCCAGAAGTGGTGACAAGGAACGCTTGTTATGCCAGCTAGAGACCCAGTATCGCCTTGATTTTTAAACAAAATATCTAATTGGACATAATATAAGTGAGGAGCTGTATACCTTTTGGGGGTACATAATTTGTAGACTCCTCTACTATTTTGCTGACTATATGACTTACTTTGCAACCTGTTTTGGACATCATACTTGTTGTTGTTTCATGTGTGTAATTATCTTTGCTTGCCTGATTAATTGCTCTATAAGAAATTCCTTCTTTTTCCTCTTCTCTTTCTCTTTCTTCTGAGTCTGTAGGAGTGTCTTTTAGTCATATTAATACATAGGGGTTATGTGTAGGTCTAACAATGTGCTATTAATCTATATGGCACCAGGCCCTGTACATCTTGCAGAGTGTAATGCTCCCCAGAATGTATGCCTTTTTCTATTTGTGAAGGCACCATGAACTTTGTCATAGCTGTCATAATGTGTTAGACATCCACATGGCACTTTGCGTTGTAAATTATGCAGATCTTGGTAATGTTCCCCTCTGACATTTTAACTGTGAGTTTTTGGTCCTTGTGAACACATGCACATGCACTTTATATTGCACAGGTTTTTCCTTTTGTGCAAAGTATAAATTGTGCTTTGCAGCAAACTGGGTGTGTGTCTTGGAACGCATCACAGACTGGGAGGTCAGCTGTCTGACATAGGTCAGTGCGCGTTAATTTTTGGGGACACGACATAGTGCATTTTAAAGATGCCTGTAACTGATAAAAGTATTACTTGGCTCATATTTGGCTGCATTAATACCCATTGTTTTGGGATCTAAGGCTGAAATTTCAGTCACTCTTTCCTTATTGAGCCCGTCGCCTTCTTGATGATTATTTCACGGCGTTGCCCCACTTTTAACATGAATTACTGAGACCAAGAGAGAGTGCCTTTGAGATCCTGATGTATGAGGGGACTGGCCGAGACAGAGAGAGAGATGCTTTGAGATCCTGATGCATGAGGGGACTTGCTGAGACAGAGAGAGAGGCTTTGAGATCCTGATGCATGAGGGGACTTGATGAGACAGAGAGAGAGGAGATTTGAGATCCAAATGCATTAGAGGACTGGCTAAGACCGAGAGTGAGAGAGAAGCTTTGAGATCCTGATACATGAGGGGACTGGCTGAGACCAAGAGAGAGGCTTTGAGATCCTGATGCATGAGGGGACTTGCTGAGAGAGAGGAGATTTGAGATCCAAATGCATTAGAGGACTGGCTAAGACCGAGAGTGAGAGAGAGGCTTTGAGATCCTGATTCATTAGGGGACTGACTGAGACTGAGTGAGGCGTGGAGATCCTGATGCAGGAAGGGACTGTCAGACCGAGAGAGAGGGACTTTGCGAGATCACATCCATGCTATATCAAATCAATACAAATTATAACATAGAAGACAGACTGGCAATAGTGGGTTCAGTGTCAGTGTCCACAGAATGACTCCATGAAAGTCTGCCTGCCGGAGTTCCACAATGAAGGGCATGTGGCAAACTCTTACACCTCTCGGGAGTGTGCCAAACCCAAGCGATGCTGGTGCATGCCTGCCCGGCCATCTTGGAAGAAGCTGAAGAGCGTGCACAATTATTAATTAAATTAGCTGCAGTTCCCTGGCAGAAGGAGCGTGTGCATGGCTGGAGATAAAGGCCATGGCCTGGCCACATAGGTGCAGAATCCCTGCACAGGTCCTCCAAAAAAAAAAAACTCTCTTCTCATGAGTTCAACAGCCATATAGTTTGCTGCTGTTAAAAACAAAACTGTATTTTCATTTTAAATAATTATTGTGAGCCAGTGAATTCAATGACGGCAGTGCACTGCTTTTGCGTTAAAGGCCATGGTTATTGGCATCCTAATGGCACCCCCTCATTTGGTGACTGCTGGAGAGGCTGTTAATGGACATCTGGAATTTAAATCTGATGCAGGTCATTTAACTCTTATATTGATATGCTGTGACATTTAAAATATTACTCCGAGATGACGACTGTGCGTGATGCATGCTGCGCAAAACTGTTGAACTATTCTGTCAGCATACAAATGCTGCGCAGCTGCATGTGATGATCTTTGCTTATTGCTTCTTGACAATTAAGTAGCTCATAGACCGTAGAAATATATAACGCTATTAGTGTTTCAAGCAATCATGTTGTAATCTCAGGGCCATTAACAGGTGCTAATGACCAAAGTTAATAGACCTGAACAAAACAAAGGCATTTAACAAGGACCAAGTGACTTAACCACCTATTGGCACCATCAGCGTGTGCAGGAGCCAATCAGGTTGCTCCAAGCCTGGGCTGAATCTACCGATACAAGCCTGGGTTCAGAGCAACCCAAGTGCTCTGCACACCAGCCCTCCACCCAGCACTGATGTTTTCCCCTCCGCTGTGTGATGAACCAGGATTGAGACGTGGGCGCAGAGGATTCATGTTTTGTTTATACATTTTATTCAATAAAGGAGTTGGAAATATTCCTGACTATCCCTAAACTAAGGTATTTCCCTATCTCAACCAAAACGAAGGGCCTGTCCTTCATCAAGATGTCCAAAGCAAAAAATGTCCTGTGTCCAAAGTCCCATGGTAGCCCTCGCACTATAAAAGTAACTCTAAGTTGCTAAGGAAAAATGTCTTTGGCCTTGAAGGTGCACAAATGCTCAAGTTAAAAAAAAAAAGGTGTAACTCCAACACAAGTTCCCAATAAATAGTGTTCACAGTTCCAGTGAATGGCTCCCTTCCCCAGGTTTCTCTTTAAAAATGCAATAGATTGATAAAACTGTCAAAGTTCTTTATAGCCCAAGAGGATAAATCCTTCCTCTTGGCATCACACTCCACTCCTAGGGAAATGTCTCCCTTCCCCAGGTATGTTCAACCAATTCAAAATCCTAAGGGCATGAATCTTCCTTGCGCTTCTTTGTTCATCAAAACAGCTTGGATGTGGGCCCCAGCCTCAAAGGACACCTGGAATATACCCCTGCCAGGTTCTTTTCCCATTCAATGCAATTTGATGAACAAGCTTGTCTTTGCCTGGTGAACTTTCCTCTCAGGCTTTTTTGCATGTGGTTACTTTACACACTTGCAAACTTGACTTTGCCTGGTATACTCCCCTGCTAGAACTTTCACATGTAGTTCACTTTATAAACTTGCAAACTTGACACCTGTTATTATTCCTTTTGACATTTCGGGTTTCAAATCCTCTTTCATTCATTTCACTGGCTCTTATCTGCCCTTGTTAACATTGCTGAAGCGACCAGGTGTCACAGATTCCCTTCTCAGGACTCGCCAGCTTTTTTTGTGGCATTCTCAGGTCCTCTTGCAGTAAACATGAAGCAGCGCACTGGCATCCTGTCTACAGCTTCATGGTTTCACTGGTTTCGCCTAGCGGGTTCCACATCCTGTGCAGCTCCTGCTCTGCTGCTGAGCCCTTCTCTGTGTTTGAGAGCACAGTGAACCCGCTCAGACAGTCCTTCTCCTTCTGTCATCTCTCCACACCTCCAGGCTCTATAGTCTTCTCTGCGGTTCTGCAGTACCTCGGTCAGCACAGAGAGGATGAGGCTTCTCCAGCCAGCGTCTCTCTCCTCCATGCTGGTTTGGGTTTTTAAATGTCCCAGCACCTATCATATGCTCGCAACCACTAGATCGCTTCATGGGCTTCTCAGCATCACCAATCCTCATTGCTCCATTCAGCTTCCTCGTCCCAGTGCTTCCTACCATGAGCAACTGGGAACATTCAAATGTTTATCTTTAGCCTTCATGGAAGGTAGTAGTCTATTATTGCAATATGCAATTGAGACAGGGGATCCGGAGGGTGTGTTATTCACTCTATAAGGGGAATTTAGGTTGTAGGAGTTTGATGAGGAAGGTGTATTATAGAAAAGTTGGCTATTGGGAATAGAAGGAGCATCCCTAAAGGAAAAGGGAAATACCATGTCTTGTCTTGTGAGTCTCTCCTATTCCCCTGAGAGTCTTCTCCCCCATGTGGTCCTCCTGCAGAGAGTCAACCCTAGGGTCAGGTCAGTTAGTGGCTGCCGTCCCCTGGCCATATGAGGAGAGACTTTCCTCCGGAAATGAGTGATGACATCACCAGATGCATCACACCTGCCTTCTGCCCCCATTCCCGCTCCGAAACAGCCGTCCTCTTCTTCCCAGAAAAGAGCTGCTCTGCCCAGTGTTAAGATGAATTTCTGAATGCTG
Source organism: Ambystoma mexicanum (assembly GCF_040938575.1). Classification (NCBI taxonomy): domain Eukaryota; kingdom Metazoa; phylum Chordata; class Amphibia; order Caudata; family Ambystomatidae; genus Ambystoma; species Ambystoma mexicanum. Next base: position 157,163,774 of record NC_090938.1, on the reverse strand, counting down.
ACCTGGTGGGCAGAGGTTCAGAAGGCCAGCCTAGTTTTTTGGAACAGGGTAACATTCTGGACAAGCCAGACCAATCAAGTTAGTTTGGGGGCAGTCAAGAGGAGGGGTGAGGGATGACTGAAAGACCTCAATGAGTACATAGAGTAAAGGACACTTACAAATCACTCCCAGTCAGGTGTAGATATATTAAAAATACAAATACATTTATTTCAAAGCCTTTGAGTTTCAACACACAAATCAAAACACAGTAATACTATTAAGCCAACACAATCCTATCTCAATACATATATACAAGACCAATGGGGTCTAAAGGGTTCATTCATAAAATGGGTCCACAACCTAAATGGGGAGGAAACAGGCAGTACAAATAGTCTTTAGCCCCTTCTACATCCAACACACTCCTAACTAAGAGGCAGTCTCTAAGAGTGGAGCCTAATGCTCAAATGTACATGCAATGCTAGCGCACGCGGTAGTTCAAATGGGCAAAACGGGGTCTCTTCAAGGGTCTGTAGCAGCTCAGGAATGTGGGTGAGGTGATGAAGAATAGGTTCCCACTATTCGAGGAGGGCCTCCACTGGACGGCAGAGTCGACTCAGAGTTAGGAATAGTTTGCTAGTTCGCACTAGCAGTGGAAAGGAGAGGGGCCCTGAGGGGCCACTTGTGCATTAAAATGGGTGGAGGCACTAGGGGCCACCAGTTAAGGTTGCGATTATTCACGACCCCCAGCCTACTCTGGACCAAACTTCGGCACTTCGGTTGCAAGTTCAAATGCAGCAATTTAGCGGCTCTAAGGCTGTCAGTGTCGAAGATACAGTGATGATTCCCAAATGAGAAAGTGGCAATTTCTCCACTTCTGGTGGATGGATCAGGCCAGTTGTGCTGCAGCAGGCTTCAGGGGCAAGAGGGGCACAAATACAGCACACCTGCAAAGTTCGTCACCACGGCTGGGCGACACGGTAACCGCGTATACTCCGGTTCTGGTGCACTCGCCTCACTTCAGACCTGGGAACGCCAAGAGTACGAAATTCAGTGTGAGGGTGCAATGAACACAGAGCTAGTAATATACCAAGTTTCAAGGGCCTCCTCAAAATGGCGGCGGTATAAGGGCATAGAGTCGGCGTAAGCTGGTCAGCATACTGGTTGTTCCAGGAAAACTTCCGAGGCGGCTTACTTGCAGGTTTTGATGAAGGTGCTGAGAATAGTTGGTCCCACTATTCCAATGGGTCGAAGCGTCTTCGCAGACTTTCTAGGATGACCAGATGCAGAGGGGTCCTACGGGAAGACGGCGGTCTCAGGGTGCCAAACCTTCCAGCAGGTCACCAGAGGTTCCTCGAATTGGCTTCTTAGTTTCAAGATACTTGGATCGTATCCTACGTTCAGTGAGAACTCCAGAAATTTACATGGTATGGGTGTTTGGGGACTTCTCTTATCCAGAATCTCCTTCGCGCCAAAACAAAGAGGACCCAATGGTAGAGCTGCTCACATACAGGTTACCATACATGGACCAATCACAGACCACGGTGGTCCCAGGCATTCACAACACTTCAGACTCTCTGGCACCCAGGAAGTGTATTGAGAACAGACATCTCAGCCCACATCCTGGAGGCACACACACAAGGCATGCAGAAGCCCTTGAAAGCTTGGCGTTTCATAGGAGAATGCATTCCCAAATAAGGACTGACCCGGGTTGGCTCCACCTTGGGAAGGTGAAGGGGCAAGATAGCCAAAGGACAGGACAAAGAACCTTGTGGCATGGCCATTTTGGAGTAAGGCCACCTATTTGTGCAAAACGCGGTAAATGCGGTTTACCTGGCAGGAAAGGGTTAAAAATATATGAAATGATAAGCTGCCATAAGCCCTGTTCAAGGCACATCTGCACTTCTAAAAAATCCTTCGAGAGTATCTAGGGCCTTTGGAAATGACTAATAGAGCCAAGTGCTCTGTACTGGAAGGTACATTGTACACTTTTTACATGTTGCAGAAAAGTTGCAACTTTGGAAAGGACTAAGGGAAACAAAGTCTCCCAGTACTGACTGTCTTAAAGGCATGTCAGTTTCCCCATAAAAAGTTCAGAGCAGTGCAGAAGGCTGGGCTTCTCTGGTAAAGTCAGACTATGCGGTTTTGTGAAAACAAAATCAAAATATCGAGGCTAAATACCCGAAAAGGAAATACACCGAACACGGGTTACAAAGGAACATACAAAGTACTTTATTTTATACTGAATTCAGTTACAAAAACAGAGCAAAATCAGATAGCTATCGGCCCTCAGTGCAACACAACGAACTCCAGCGTGGTTCAGTGAGAGACACTGTACATTAGAATGCATTGGCTTTTTATACATTTTGTGAGCACAATGTCCGGCCCCACTTCGGGTTAATATTCCATTAATACATCATCGATCTAGGGCTCATGCCAAGTCTCGAACAACCGCATATAACTGATTTGCTTTTAATACATGAATCAACAAGCCTATACAGCAACTGTGTATTCTGGGATTTTCCATGTTAGTCTTCTTAAACATGAATACAATGTGGTTAAACAAGTGTTCTATGTTCAGTATTTGAATACATTGTCTTTATAGTATACTCGTGGATTAGTTTCTTTACACGAGTAATCCCTTACACACAGGTCAATGTAGGACAAGGTCTCAGTTCACGACCTCAACAAGTGGCCTGCAGGCAAGTTACATATTAGCTATGTACAGAGGTCAAGACGGCCATGTTGTATTTTGGAATGACATTGTCCCAAACTTTCTCTAACATTTTTGTCATCTTATGGGCACATACATGCGTAGGACCATGGGCCATGATGACCATCACCATTACATATGCGTCAGGGGGTAGCCATTTCCCTTCCGCTATATCCACCCAACACCCGTCCACATCAAGTTTCCCGAAGCCTTCAGACCACCTTTTGGATTCTTCTAACGTGGCATCAGCTTGGATATCCCGTATGGACCCCACACCCTCATCCATTGCATAAGCATTTACAGTCTCTATTAAAACATACATCTCCGTAAGGGGATCCGTTGCAGTTTGTCTAGCTATCTGATCAGCGAAAGCATTCCCTTTCCCTATATCATCTGTAACCTTTCGATGTGCTGCACATTTCATAACTGCTAACTGAGTAGGGAGCGCAAGCGCTCAAAGTAGTTGTACTATTAGGGAGCTGTGTTGGATTTTAGTGCCATGTGAAGTTAGGAACCCTCTTTCTGACCAAAGTCTCCCAAAGTTGTGAACCACCCCAAAGGCATACTGACTGTCAGTATATATATTTACTGCAAGCCCTTCAGAAAGTTCACAAGCTCGGGTCAATGCTATAATCTCTGTAGCCTGCGCAGAATTATGCGTGATTCTCTTAGTTTCCACAACCGTACTTAATGTGGTGATTGCATAAGCAGCTGTGGATGTACCATCCGGAAGTTTAAAGCAGGAGCCATCACAAAACAGTTCTCCTTGCGGATTATCCAAAGAGGTGTCTTTCAAATCAATTCTACCCTTTGTCTCATGTTCGGTAGTATACAAACATTCATGTGACTCTTCATCGCTGCAAGTAGTATCTTGCGGGAAAGGTAGGAGTTCAGCCGGATTAAGAACACAACACCTCTTAATTTGAATGTGAGGAGCAAACAAGATCAATTCATATCTTGTCAACCGTGCAGAAGTGAGGTGTTGCGTTTGAGTTCGGTTCAGTAGAACATCTACAGAGTGAGGCACCATCAGGGTTAGATCATGGCCTACGACCATTCCCTCACTCTCTTTTACAGACGCAGCAGCAGCAGCGACAGCTCGCAAACATCTTGGTAAAGCGCATGCTACAGGATCAAGGGTGGAAGAAAAGTAATGTGGGATGTTTTTACCCATGCATCCAAGCCCTACCATAAAACTGTGCAGTACTGGCATGGAAAACATCATGATGGCCAGAACTCCCCAGAGAGTGCACAGGGAAAACATGAAGAATAGCCTGCCACCCATTTTTGCTTATGTTGTGAGCACAGGAGGGCACCGCCTAAAACCACCATTGGGCTACACGCACAGTAGCCTGAAACCATTGGGAATGGCAATGCTGATTGCCAAAAGCAACCCCGAACTGTGGGGAATTAATTTTCTTAATAACAAAAATGGATGCAGTACCGGTGCTCACCACTATCAGAAAGCCGGCGTTTTAAAACCACCAGACTTTTGTATAAAACTGAACCGAGGAACCCAAACCAGGCTAAGGAAAGACTTGCTGAGAGGTGGATACAATGTAAAACTATATTCTGAAATGACTTGAAGGAAGTAATTATTTAATGTATATGTAAAAATTGTAAGTTTGATTTAAACTGGGAACTAAAGTGACATTTAGCTGAATTCTGCCTGACAACTACCCCCGACAGGAGAAACCTGCTCAGCCACTCTTCCCAGGCCTGGCTGCATCCTGTTGCCCCCACCAAAAGGAGATCACACCTCTCTGATTGAATTAAGGGAGGGTGAACAAAGCCTTGCACTGGACTCAGGCAAATGTTATATTGGGGGGGCTGTAAAGTGGCTTCCTCTTGGGAGAAACTGGGAGGGGCAGTGCCTCTGCTAGCAGCTGAGCGTAGGGGAAGTGGATAAACCAGTTATTCCACCATGTGATGTGGGAAGCCACACCCCTTTTTGACCAGGGCATAATTTTAAAAAGACAGATAACTCATAGTGCGGACTGGTCAAAATTATATAATTAATATCATTATTCTTGGGATTTTTCAGTGCACATTTTAAGAGGTGTTGGGACCATGTGGTATGTTCTAGGGGATAGTAGCGGGAAAAAAACGTTGTTACTCCAAATGTATGCATGTTAAAAATCTGACACTTTATCATCTGTAACCCATATCCCTGGTGCACAGTTGTGTAAAATCTGGAAAGGTTTAGAGGTCGTTATCTGGATGAAAAGGGGAGAATTTTGTCATCAGTGGACACAACATTGTACAAAGACAGGGATCGGTTTGGTGCTACAGAAAATATGTTAACTGGACCTATAATATTAGAAAAATGGGACATAGATAAATATGTGTTTGGGTCAGAAATAGATTTGTATGCAATTTGAAAAGGGGAGGTTCCTCTGACCATAAAACCTACAGCATCACTCTGACACTCCATTTCTTCCCCCCAATCAAGGGAGAGAGGAAAGCTTGGCCAATGATAAGTGAGAGGGGCAGGCTTAGCTAGGCCCAGGCACACACCCATTTTCAAAACACATAAAAAGGGCCAATGAAACCCAGGTAGGGGATTCACTTTCCACTTTCTTGCGGGACGCTTTGCCGGGAGACTCCAGACTTCAAATCCATCAACCTCCAGAGACCAGAGATCCAGAGAGACCAGAACTGTGCAGTGCTGAGAGCAGAACCAGAGACCAGACTGCTGTTCAGAACCACCCGCCGGAAGCCCCGTCCAACCTGACCAGACCTTGACGGCTTATTTCAAAAATATAGTGTGAGTACTCATTGTGCCAAAACCAATCTCTTAGTTTAAAATAATCTAATCCAAACTATTTTAGCCTATTAGAACTGCCTCCTAGAATCGTGTCATTCTGTCATCTTTAAAACTGAGAACTGTCATCTGTCATTCTGAGCTTTAAAATTTCAAATCCGAAAAACTACTTTCACAAAATCGGCCGTATCTCCCGAACCGTTTGTGCTAGGAGCGAAATTTAACTTTTATCTTAAAGCTAAGATTCTAAGCTTTCCAACGAGCCTAGACTTCCTACTCCTTATAGTGCCTCCGGAATCGCGCTCGACGCACGTGACTAAATTTGCCGCGATTTGGATTTTGCTCAATTTCAGCCACGTGTAAAAATATTTGTCCTTGCTTTGCTTGCTGAAATTCGTGTGCAACCTGCTAATCATTCATAGAGTATTGTTAAAGTGATCATGAACTAATATAAAGTAGCCATCACCTACCCTGAACCTCTAGAGGGAATTAAAAGCATTTATGGCACATTTCTCACTTCATTGTTATCACATTCAAAGCATTTGGGCCTGTGTTTTAAAACTTCTACCTGTTTTCCTCTAAGCTTGCTGGGGGGAACTGAATTTCATATTGTATTTGATTGCGTTCCTGAGAACTGTGCGCTCCTCCTTCCATTTCTTACATTGCATAGGGGGTGGGGGGTGAATTGCCAGAGAAAAAGTGATTATATTCTCTTTTGCTAAAATCAGATCAAGTTATTTCTGTATTGCATTTCATTCCTCATTGCTTTTCCCTTGAAACCATAAAAGTATTTTCGCTGCCTTATCCATCCTATACCAACTCCTCATTGATTGTAAAGAAGTGTGCTAGTGTTAGGTTACCCATTGTTGATCAACATTATATTCATAAGTGTGATATCAATTATTAATTTCCTATAAAAGTGTGATATATATATATATATATATATATATATATATATATATATATAGTTTAATTTTTCAAATAAACCCTTTTAAATTTGCAAAACAAATCTGCTTCTTGACTCAGTGGGGTCAGGGGGATTCTAAGCGAGGGGTGTTATACAAGGGTTCATCATCCAGATTATAACTTGACATAAAAATATATGAATAAGGGCTTCCCTTGGGCATCCCAGACAAGGCATTGACTTAGCTGTAGTGCTGATTGAATATCGCTTACAAAGTGGGGGCTCGGAGCAGGGATATTCTGGGTTAGATTTACCACCTGTGCAAATTAATACGTGTGCCAACTGACCAGATACAAATATCCGGTTAGATCACCAAGCTGTTTTACACTGTGAAAGCACCCCTCAAAGGAACGCTCTAAGGAAATGGGCTGTTTTGCAAAATAAAATACTAACTGTTGTAAGTCAGGAGGGAGATCAATCTCCAGCATGACGACCGTGGTAGATATGAAAATAGCGAGGGAGCACCTCTTACATAAGCTATTTGTGAGAGGTGAGTGGGCTCATCAGGACCAGGCGGTCTGGTTGCAGGCAATCGCGCAACAGGTCACTGAAACAGGGTCAGATATATGAAGAGATCAGGGTCCCCTAAATGCGGCCCTGAGCAAACTATATATGGCCCCTAAGGCAAAAGATGAACACAATAAGATTGCCAGGATAGCGGCATATTTGTATCTATATATGGGAGCCATGCAGGACAAATGTGCTGAAGGCCAAGATCTGGCAAATAGGCAACAGATGGCGTTAGAGAAGGCCCAATCTGACCTGGTCTCTTCTGAGCCGAGGCTGCACGGGAGCCAAGGGTCAGAAAATGACAGCAGACAGTACATCACTAAAATAAAGGAGGATATGTATAGGCTGCAACAGGAAAAGGCTGACCAGGATACCAGATTTCTGGCCTTGCAGAAGGAGTACCAAGAAGGTTTGGACTCCCTTCTGCAGAGCCAGAAAGAGCTGGAGCAACAACCGGACTTCAACAGGGCATGCAAAGAACAGGTAGCCACCCTGCAAATTCAATTAGACGGAGAGAAAGAGGAGAGCAATAAATTGATTCTGAAAGACCTGGATACCCAGGCAGAGTTTGATCAGGAGCGCCAGAAAGCTGGTGCCTTCCAAAGGCAAAGGGACGACCTGGCAGCACAGATGCAGGCTCTTAGTCAGGAAAGGGATACCTCAGGCCAGGAAGTCTGCCACTTAAAAAGGAAAATGGAAGAAAATCACCTGGCGGGACTGGGTGACCTCCAAAAAGAACACCAGAACTTGTTAGAGCACACCAGGAGGGTGGAGGATGCTCTGGCAAGAAAGGAGCAGGCCAATAGAGACACAGCTCAGGAGGTAACCCTCCTGCAGCAAAGACTGGCCCAGTACTCCAGGACCAATCAGGAGGCACAGAGAGAGAATGAGGCTATCTGCCAGCACAATGATAGGCTCCAGCAACAGGTAGTGATGCAGGAGAGACTGATCGAGTCTAGTAAGGCCTTAGTGGAGGAACTGAAAGCGCAGGCTCTTGCATTGCAAAAGGGAGCAGGGGCTTATAGAGCGAAGTTCGCTGGGAAAGGGAAACGTCTGAGCATAACCTCAGGAGCCCTAGTGCCAGAGGCCTTCACCTCTACCAGTCCCTGGACTCTGCCATCCCCATGTTCCCTGGCGCACATGAGCACGGGGCCACAGGGATGGCAGATTACTATCCAGCTAAAAGTATGGGGCTCATAGGCCAGTACCACCCAGGAATGGAGGGGCGGGCATCCGGGTATGGGCACCCAAGCACAGTGCAAATTAGTGGAGAATTCCAGGAGAGTAGGCCCATTAAGGGCATCCTGAAAACCTCTGCCCGGTTAGGTCAGTGGGGGGGGGGGTACCCATCAAATCCTGGCAGCAAGGAGGGATCTGAAGACTCCTCTGAGCGTTACAGGACACAGGAGAACAGGTCCCCACATTCTGCCAGCCATTCCCAGGCTCGCAGAATCCGGGAAAACCTGGAAGATCAGACGTGCACCTCTGGGAGCAGTGCTTCGGAGTCAGAGGATGAATGGACCAGGGTTGCCCGAACCAAAAAGGCCAATAAGGCAAAAAGGGCCTTGCTTAAGGACCCATTGAAACAAATAAAGGCAATAAGGAGTGTCATCACGCCTTATCACAAGAACGCCAAGTATTCTATTTGGGAACACTTGGAGCTTTACGAGCAAATGATGGAGACTTTCCATTTGAAGGACAGCCAAAGCTGTATTCAACATGTAAAGTGGACCTTCTCACCAAAAAACTCCAGTTTCTTTGCGGGGCTGGAGGACCAAAACCATTCAAGATGGTCCACCTACAGGGCGGCCATCTTGAAACATTTTTCTGTTCACAGAAATCCCCAAGAGGCTTGCAAGGCAGCCTACAATTTACAATGTGGGGAGGATCAGGTCCCACAAGAATTTGTGCAAGAATTGAAGCGTGCTTTTGCGCAGACCACCAGAAGGGTGCGCACGGACAGCAGAGAGTTCATCAATACGTTTTTCCATGCTCTGCCCAAATACATCATGACCCAGCTAGTGAGAGACTTTCACGAGAAGAGGTCACTAGACTGGGTCATTGAACAGGCTACCCGGATCTATGAGGTGCAGAAGCCCATAGACAATAAAAATAATGCACAGAAAAACCCCAAAACCAACAGCAGCCCTGCTGCTGCCAAGGTGGCAGAGGTAAAGGTTGCCCCCGTTTTAGATTTGGAGATGGGGGGCCTAAAAACCTGCCTGAACCAAATAACTCTAACACCAGAAGGCCCTCGGGCCAGTCACAGACAGGGAGTCAAGGAGGTAGTCCCACAAATGGGGTCCCTCGCTCCCCTGATTATGTAAGTCCCCGCTACAAGGGAAACCGACCCATCCTGGGTTATGTGTGGACTCCTCCAGCCTAAGGGGGGGGAATCCAGCCAAGCACCTGACCCAGGGAACTTCCCTCCTAACGTCCACCAGGAGGGCAGAAATTCACCAAATCCTGGGCAGAATTTTTCCCCAGGTATCCACCCAATTTCCAGCCCCAAAATCATCCATCCTTCTTTCCCCAATTCCCTGAGCCCAGACAGCCTAATCCGGGAGAGCGGAGGCCAAGGGTGGAGGGGTTCCCAAATCTTCCCAATCCGGGGTATTACCAGAGAAGGGATAGTTACCCTTCCCGGGATCAGGCCAGGGGAGAAAATAGAGCCCTGTATCAGCCTGAGCGGGTTTCATAACTTGAGCGCCAGGTCCAAAATATGGCACGGGATCTGGGTCACATACTGAGGGCTCAACAGAACCCTCAGATGAGCATGCCACCGCAGAATGCCCAAACCCTGGACCTGGTGCTCCAGAACAATGACGGGGCAACACCCCGATAACCCACCGGTTCCCAGGGAGGAGGCACAAGGGGAAGGGGGGTGTAAAGCCTTGGAGGAAGCTTCCTTCCCAACTTGTAAACAGCCCCTGGAAAACCAGGAACCGGAAACAAAACCTCCTGCCCCTGAAAGCCTGCCTCCCAAGGAGCAGAGGGGTTGGTAGGAGAAACAAAGGACTCAAACAGACCCACTTTGTGGAGGAGGTACAGGTCTTCCAATTTGAGGGAGAGGGATCCTCAGAAGATCCTGGGAAAAGGATCTTCTCCTTCAGAGATGGGGGAACTCCTCCCAAGGAAAAATGGGTCCCAAGGGATGCCAATTCAGACTGGGGAGATGTGGAGACTGAGCTACCGCCGGCCATCATCTCATCCCAGAACCAACAATACCAAAATCCCATGGGCCAAACCGATCCTGATGACTGCCTCCAAAAAGGGGGGGGCAGCCCAGAACCCGAAACCATTTCCAGTTGCCAACTTTTTCTTTCAGATTCCCGAGACTCTGCACAGAATTCTGCCAAAATATCTTCTCTTGCAATGTCCAAAACCAGAAAATTGGCCCACCAGTTGTCCAAAAATGTGCATTATCTGTGCCCCCTTGAGGAGAAGGAGGGAAGATATAATGCCCCGTTACAAGTACAGGGGCAGGGTATAATTTTGGCACTGGTGGACACTGGATCCCAAGCTACCCTTCTGTCCAAAAGGGCCTTTGATGAACTAAATGCAGGAAGGGGGGAGAATACCGTATTCCTCTCACCTCTCTTCCTGGACAACTGCAGAACTTTGACGGGAAGGAAATTCCTGTCGAGGGGACTGCAGATTTGGACATCAAAATAGGGCGACATAAGGTGAAACACCCGGTCATAGTAGTGACTACAGAAGGCACCCCTTGTTTACTAGGGAATTACCTCCTGAGAAGGTTGTCACCCCTAATCGATTGCGTAAACAAGGTCCTCTGGACCCAGACTAGCCGACCAATAAAATTAAAACAGAGTGTCAACCATGTTAGTTTAAATGGCACCTGCCACATGGTGGAACAAAAATCTGACCAAGTTGAATTTGACTTCCAGAACAACCAAATTCCAGACGTGACAGTAATAGCAGTAGGACAACAGACTGGTGATGGGGGGTGCTCTCTATTTCTGAAAATCAACCTTCCTTCCAGTTTAAGGTGGTATTCCACACTGCAAGGAAACATTCTGAAATTCTTTACCAATCCACAATCAGACACTCCCACTCGTATAGTCCAGAAAGATGTGAAATCAGCTCAGAGCCTGGCTGATATTCAGCAAATTGGAGAGCAGTTGTTCATCCCTGTTCAGTTAAATGATGGGAAGGACTCTGTTCTCGCTCGAGTGTGTGTGAACAACGGTAAGAGCTTCATCAGAGAAGCCATGTTCTGCCAACTCCCAAAAGATCCAGCCATTCCCACATTCAAACTGATAGACAAATGGGAAATGGATCTGGAAGCACCCAATTCCAAACATCTCCTGCCAAGCAGGTGTATGCTCAAAATCTCCATTGGCAACAAGAGCATGGTCCATAATTGTTGGGTCGTGCGAGATGTGACTGCCGCCTTTTACTTGGGCAGTGACATTCTCAATTGCTTCGCCATTAGTTTGGACCTAATAAACTTCGAAGCTTGGTCCCGATTAGCGAATAATCCCATGGGGTTTGATGATCCAGAAAAAGCATTTTGGTCAGCTCAATTGCTACCTTATGCAGTTGAAATTCAGATTAAAGAGGAAGTCACCATCCCAGAAAGGACCCGACAATTTTCCCTGGAAGTGAAAGTTAAAAGAGGACATAAAATTGAAAAACCCTGATGCTTACATACATCTAAATGCTTCTCTCCAACAGCAAGGGTTGGGGGTAAACCCAACTCCATTAGTCAACATATAACATGACACCATTCCAATAGAGGTGGATAACAGCGACTTAAAGAGTATTACTCTAGCCGCATGTACCATTATTGGAATGGCGGTTGATGACCGACATTTTTCCATTGATCTAGGAAATGAACTGTTAGGACCAACCCCCAAGGACTGTTTTGACAGTGACAGTGATGACAACACAACACCAGACAGGATTTTCACCCGGCATGGGGGGAACTTCCTGGTGTACACTTCTTGCCCTTAAGGTAAGTAAGATGTGACTTGTGACTTCAGGAGGGATGAGGTGATTTTCCAGGTCCATGAGGGCTGCCTTTCCCACCTGAAGCCTCCAGTCTAAATCAGCACTTTGACCAGGGACTTCTCCACCCAGCTGGAGGAGGCCGCTGAGATAGCCAAACCAGAAGTCTTTCCAGGCTTCAGGCAGATGGTGGAAGAGAGGGTCAACCTAGCTGATGCCTGCGTGACTCTGGAACAGAAGTAAAAGTTGAAACAAGTTTTCTTGGATTTCCAAGATCTCTTTGCAGTAGACTCATATGACTGTGGTCGCACCGACATCCACACCACAACAATTCCCACGGACCCTGGAATTACTCCAGTGTTTGTGAAGCAATATCGTTTGCCTCTCGCATCCATGGAGTCCCTTACTGAAATAATTAAGAACCTTGAGTCCCGGGGAATAATCCGTCCAGTCCACAGCACTTTCAATAATCCGGTGCTGGGAATATTGAAGCCAAACGGCCAGTGGAGACTCTGCGCCGGCCTTAGGAAGCTCAACAAACGGGTCCATACTTCCCGATGGCCTCTGCCCTACATTGACCAGGGGCTGGCCCAGATTCAGGGGTCACAGGTATTCACAGCAATAGACCTGACCAATGGATACTGGACCGTGCCGGTCAGTAGGGAGGGCCAATACAAACTGGCTTTTACCTTTGGGGGCCAGCAGTACACATGGACCCGGACTCCCCTCGGATATCTCAACTCCGGCAATGAATTCAACATTTTCCTACATAAGGCCATGCCCGACCTGGGTGCGAGGGGTAACCTGGCTTATGTAGATGATGTCCTCATCAAAAGTTCATCTGTGGAGGAACACATAGCAGAGATCCGTTATGGTCTGACACAGTTGAGGGCCGCCGGAGCAAAACTTTCCTTTCAGAAAGCACAGTGGTGTAGAACCCGTGTTAATTTCTTGGGGCATGAGATTACTCCTCAGGGTCTCTGTCCCCAGGAAAAGAAAGTGGAAGCACTTCAGAAACTGAAAGACCCCACGACTCTGCGGGAACTAAGGAGCCTCCTTGGACTGACTAATTACAGCAGAAAGTTCATTGAAGGCTACGCAGAGATCACTAGACCCCTGATTCATCTTGTGAAGGGGGGGTCAAGTGGGAATGGGGTCCAGAACAATCCGAGGCAGTAAGACAACTCAAATGAAAGCCTCTCACAAGCACCTTGCCTAGCTTACCCTGTCAGAAACAAGGAGTTCTTCCTGGAGACAGGGTTCTCTAATACGTGCTTAACAGCAGTATTATACCAAAAGCATGACAAGGTCAATAAAGTAATCTCCTATGCGAGCAAAACTTTATCCTCGGTGGAGGAAAAATTCAACGATTGTGAGAAGGCACTCCTGGCAACGGTGTGGGCATTGAAGAATTACCGCCCGTTTATCCAGGGGGAAAACATCATAGTGGAGACTCCACACCAGCCTCTTCAATATCTCCAAAGTGACAGAATCCGGGCCGGAAATGTGAGTAATTCCCGAATTACTTCCTGGATTCTGTCAACGCAAGGCTTTCCTGTAGAGGTCAGATATGGCCAAAACAAGAAGAGTCTCCTCGCGCAAGGTCTGGCTGACTTGCATGATTGTGCCAGAGAAAACTGTCTCGAGGACGAAAGTCTAAAAATCAAGGACAACATGGAGGCATACCTCAATTCCCCACACAAAGTCTTTGAAGAAGACAAGTGTGAGGGAATGCCCACTGTCTATGTGGATGGATGCTCGTACCATGTTGACAACAACGGGGAGAAAGAACTGGTGGCCGGCGTAGGGAATGCATGGGTGAATGAGTCCCCAGAACCCTCCGCTGGATACAAAATTGGTCCCCGAAATAGTCAGGTGGCAGAATTGATGGCTGTGCATCAGGCCATCCTCACTGATGTCCAACATCAACTCCACGAACTGGTCATAATCACAGATTCGGATTATGTACGGAACGGGTTCATGGAGCACCTGGTTAATTGGAAAACCAGAGGCATGTTATGTGCTAATAACAAACCTCTGAAACATGGGAAGCTAACCCAAAATATTGATGATCTGGTCTCATCGAATGGGATGACCATCTACTGGAAAAAGATCAAGGGTCATTCCAAAGTAGAGGGACCAGACAAAACTGGAAATGACTTAGCTGATCAGCGGGCCAAAACCGGGGACATCCAAGGGGATCTAATAGAAATAGAGTCCCTGTTGGGGGAAATCCAGGTCACTGCTATCACTAGGTCCCAGACAAATGCTCACAATGATCATTCAACTGCACAATGGAGTAAGGAGACCCCGGATGCTGATTTGATTACAGCTCAGAAGGGGGATCCAATAATTGGTAAGTTGTACCAACACATTGAGGACCCTGAGAACTTTCCCCTGACGGATACAGATTACATTGGGAAAGAGGACCTAAGAGTGTTGATGAAATGCCCAAAGAGGTTCCGAATCCAAGACGGTTTGTTGGTAAGGAAATCCCAAGCTGGCCATGATCAGTGGGTGGTTCCTACCTCATTCCGAAGCCTGATTTTAAGTCACGCCCATGATGCGGCCACCCCCGGTCATAGGGGATTTCACACAACACTGGAAATCTTAAGAGAGGTTGCATACTGGCCACACATGGGGCAGGACCTCGACCAATACTTGAAGGGGTGTCTTGTGTGTGCACAATTTCAGCCATCATCCCTCACGCACTGTGCACCTCTCCGAAAGAGGGGAATGACACTGCCATGGTCAGATTTGCAAATCGACTTTGTAGACCCTGTAATTCGCTCGTCTAGAGGAAACAAGTACATGTTGACCGTTAAATGCTTGTTTACCAAGTGGGTGGAATGTCTCCCGGCCCCAAACTGCAAGACAGAAACAGCAGCTGCCCTGATGATTAACCACATCTTTTCCCGTTTTGGTCTACCTCAAAAGATTGAGTCAGACAGGTGTAGCCACTTCACCAGTGAAGTAATGACAAAGATGTGGGAGATACTTGGGGTCAAAAGGAAGTTACATATTGCTTACCGGCCTGCTTCCTCTGGGGCAGTAGAACGCTACAACTGAACCATTGTGAGCATCTTAAAAAAGTTTGTGGTAGATTCTGGGCCAAGTTGGGATATCCGATTACCTTTGGTACTAATGGCCATCAGATCTACCCCTTCATCTGCAACTAAAATGTCACCATTTGAGTTGATGACTGGACGCAAGATGGTGCTTCCTCAGCATTTGCTCTACAGGACCCAGGAGCAGACACTGATAAATGCCTCCACAACTCATGAGTATGTGGAGAATTTAAGGAAACACCTCCAACATGCTTTTGCCTATGCTCAGCGGAATCTAGAAAGATCAGCTGAGAGTATGAAAACGCACTATGATTTGAAAACCACCAGGAAGGATTATGATGTGGGAGACAGGGTCTATCTATACAATTTCCAAAGGAACCAGGCCAAACAGCAACATTTTTGCCTATATGGAAGGGACCCTTTGAAATTATAGACACGATCTCCCCTGTTGCCTACAAAATCCGCATCCCCAAAGGTAATTTGGCAGAAGGGGAAGATAAGTGGGTCCATATTAATCAGCTGAAGTGTTGCCATCCCAGGCACCCTCTGCAACAACTGGAGGAATCCACTGGAATCCCAGAGGGGGCCGCTCCAGAGTAATTTAGTTCCAACCTTAAAATATTCCACATATAGTATATAAAATTTTGTGATTCTTGTATATATATGTTCTTGTCTCCTAAAAAAAAAAATGTATATGTTCATATCTTCTGATTTCTAAAATGTATATGTCGCCCCACTATATCAATAGTGGGGGAGAAATGTCTATGAATAGGTATTTCCACTTTTGCTTTCTCATCCTAGGAGAGAGGAAACCATGGAGACTGACCAAGGAGGATGACCTTGGGACCGGGAGCGAAGATCCGAGAGACCCGGGGTACCACCCAATCCTCCCATCAGGACCAGCAAGAAGAACTGATTGATCGACTGGAGGGAGGAAAAGATGCTGAACTGTGCCATCTACGGAATTGGAAGAAGATGAGGCGAACATCCCAGATCTTGCAAGTTCCATCAGTGAAAGTCAGAATGGCCATCGCAAGAGGGGGGGGGCTTGTGGGATGTTTTTACCCATGCATCCAAGCCCTACCATAAAACTGTGCAGTACTGGCATGGAAAACATGATGGCCAGAACTCCCCAGAGACTGCACAGGGAAAACATGAAGAATAGGCTGCCACCCATTTTTGCCTATGTTGTGAGCACAGGAGGGCACCGCCTAAAACCACCATTGGGCTACACACACAGTAGCCTGAAACCATTGGGAATGGCAATGCTGATTGCCAAAAGCAACCCAGAACTGTGGGGAATTAATTTTCTTAATAACAAAAATGGATGCAGTACCGGTGCTCACCACTATCAGAAAGCCAGCGTTTTAAAACCACCAGACTTTTGTATAAAACTGAACAGAGGAACCCAAACCAGGCCAAGGAAAGACTTGCTAAGAGGTGGATACAATGTAAAACTATATTCTGAAATGACTTGAAGGAAGTAATTATTTAATGTATATGTAAAAATTGTAAGTTTGATTTAAACTGGGAACTAAAGTGACATTTAGCTGAATTCTGTCTGACAACTACCCCCGACAGGAGAAACCTGCTCAGCCACTCTTCCCAGGCCTGGCTGCATCCTGTTGCCCCCACCAAAAGGAGATCACACCTCTCTGATTGAATTAAGGGAGGTTGAACAAAGCCTTGTCCTGGACTCAGGCAAATGTTATATTGGGGGGGCCGCAAAGTGGCTTCCTCTTGGGAGAAACTGGGAGGGGCAGTGCCTCTGCTAGCAGCTGAGCTTGGGGGAAGTGGATAAACCAGTTATTCCACCATGTGATGTGGGAAGCCACACCCCCTTTTTGACCAGGGCATAATTTTAAAAAGATAGATAACTCAGTGCGGACTGGTCAAAATTATATAATTAATATCATTATTCTTGGGATTTTTCAGTGCACATTTTACGAGGTGTTGGGACCATGTGGTATGTTCTAGGGGATAGTAGCGGAAAAAAGGTTGGTACTCCAAATGTATGCATGTTAAAAATCTGACGCTTATAATCTGTAACCCATATCCCTGGTGCACAATTGTGTAAAATCTGGAAAGGTTTAGAGGTCGTTATCTGGATGAAAAGGGGAGAATTCTGTCATCAGTGGACACGACATCGTACATCGTACAAAGACAGGGATCGGATGGTTTGGTGCTACAGAAAATATGTTAACTGGACCTATAATATTAGAAAAATGGGACATAGATAAATATGTGTTTGGGTCAGAAATAGATTTGTGTGCAATTTGAAAAGGGGAGGTTCCTCTGACCATAAAACCTACAGCATCACTCTGACACTCCATTTCCTCCCCCCAATCAAGGGAGAGAGGAAAGCTTGGCCAATGATAAGTGAGAGGGGCAGGCTTAGCTAGGCCCAGGCACACACCCATTTTCAAAAAACATAAAAAGGGCCACTGAAACCCAGGTAGGGGATTCACTTTCCACTTTCCTGCGGGACGCTTTGCCGGGAGACTCCAGACTTCAAATCCATCAACCTCCAGAGACCAGAGATCCAGAGAGACCAGAGAGACCAGAACTGTGCAGTGCTGAGAGCAGAACCAGAGACCAGACCGCTGTTCAGAACCACCAGCTGGAAGTCCCGTCCAAAATGACCAGACCTTGACGGCTTATTTCAAAAATATAGTGAGAGTACTCATTGTGCCAAAACCAATCTCTTAGGCTAAAATAGTTTGGATTAGATTATTTTAAACTATTAGAACTGCCTCCTAGAATCGTGTCATTCTGTCATCTTTAAAACTGAGAACTGTCATCTGTCATTCTGAGCTTTAAAATTTCAAATCCGAAAAACGACGATTTTCACAAAATCGGCCGTATCTCCGGAAACGTTTGTGCTAGGAGCGAAATTTAACTTTTATCTTAAAGCTAAGATTCTAAGCTTTCCAACGAGCCTAGATTTCCTACTCCTTATAGTGCCTCCGTAATCGCGCTCGACGCACGCGTCTAAATTTGCCGCGATTTGAGATTTTGCTCAATTTCAGCCAAGTGTAAAAATATTTGTCCTTGCTTTGCTTGCTGAAATTCGTGTGCAACCTGCTAATCATTCATAGAGTATTGTTAAAGTGATCTTGAACTAATATAAAGTAGCCATCACCTACCCTGAACCTTTAGAGGGAATTAAAAGCATTTTTGGCACATTTCTCACTTCATTGTCATCACATTCAAAGCATTTGGGCCTGTGTTTTTAAAACTTCTACCTGTTTTCCTCTAAGCTTGCTGGGGGGGAACTGAATTTCATATTGTATTTGATTGCATTCCTGAGAACTGTTTGCTCCTCCTTCCATTTCTTACATTGCATAGGGGGGGCGGGTGAATTGCCAAAGAAAAAGTGATTATATTATCTTTTGCTAAAATCAGATCAAGTTATTTCTGTATTGCATTTCATTCCTCATTGCTTTTCCCTTGAAACCATAAAAGTATTTTTGCTGCCTTATCCATCCTATACAACTCCTCATTGATTGTAAAGAAGTGTGTGTCAGACAAGCTCCTCCTTTCTCCCGACTTCACCCCTGTTCCCTGTCTTTCTTTGATTCCTTCCTGCTCACCTGGGGGTTTCTCTTCCTTTTCTGCTCCAAATCGCCTTCTCCAGACCGCTTGCTCTCTTGTCTGATGATAAGACCTACCCCGAGAGGATCCACCCTGCCCCTCTAACTCGGGGCAAAGGGGCCCCCGAACCGGGGTAGACCGGCGTAGGGGAAAAAGCCGAGCGGGCACAAAAAACCCCTTGTTGCAGGTCTGGTAGCAGGGCTTGGCAGGACCACTTCCGATAGTAATGCGGCTAAGCAAAGTGGAGAGCCAGCAGGGACCGGGTACAGAGAGAGTGCACGGGGAAAAGATACACACCATCCCAGGTGAGGGAGAGAAAGAACTGGAAGGACGTGGGAGGCAAAGAGGAACGGAAGGAGATGGCAGAGAAGGAAAGAGAGGTAAGGGAGAGAGCGGTGGCAGCAGCCACGGAACGGAAAACTGCAGCGTACCAACCCGAAGCCTGACGCGAAGGTTGCAACGCGCGGGCTTCCGGGTTGGATGACGTTAAATGGGCTCCGCAGAGGAGGGGCAGAAGACTAGACCGCTGCAAGCGGACGCTGGCAGCGTGACGGCCGAATCAATGGCCGCCCCATCGCCAGCGACTCCACAGCCGCCAACGGCGGCCGAGCGTGACAGTATGCCCCCCTCCAGAGCCGATCCCCCCGGGCTTACCCGGATGAGCCCGGTGAAAACTCCTGACTAGTCTGGGTGCATGAACATAGGATTTAGGCTCCCAGGAGTCCTCTGAACTGGGGTAGTTCTTCCAGGAAACCAGGTATTCCAACCTGCCCCTACGATATCTGGAATCATGGATGGCCGATACTTCGTATTCTTCGGGCAGGGATTTGGCATAACTGGACAGCCCTGTAGCCTTCTTAACAGAAAGGTGGGGATCAACCAGACGGAGGAGAGAGGAGTGAAAGACCGGGTGTACCCGGTGCATGGACTTGGGCAGTTGTAATTTATAAGCAACTGGATTGATCTTCTTGATGATTTTATAAGGCCCTACAAATCGGGGAGTCAATTTGGTTGAATGTACCCATCTAGGCAAGAATCTGGTTGATAACCAAACCCGATCACCCTCCTTCCAATCAGGGCAGGGCAAGCGAGCCCTATCAGAAAAAACCTTATACCTGTGCCTAGCAGCCGCCAAACTCCGTTGAGCGGTAGAGTGTGCGGCCATTACCTGATCCAAGGTAGATTCAATAGTGGGTATATTAGAGGGTGAGGAAAAAACAGGAAGTACACTACGAGGGTGAAACCCATAAGAACAGAAAAAGGGGCTAAGACCCGTCGCCGAATGTACTGCGTTATTGTAGGCGAATTCTGCTGTGGGCAGAAGGTTAACCCAATTGTCCTGATTCTTGTTGATGTAACACCTAAGGTATTGCTCGAGGGAGGCGTTAAGTCGCTCCGTCTGACCATTTGTCTGGGGGTGGAAGCCAGATGATAAAGCTCTTTCTATCCCTAGTCGGTGGCATAGGGCTCCCCAAAACCGAGATGTGTATTGGCTACCTCTGTCAGAGATGATTTTATCGGGAAGACCATGGAGTCTGAATATGTCCCTAAGAAAAACCTCTGCCATCTGGACGGCAGACGGTATTCCTTGTAGTGCAGAAAAATGCGCCAGTTTAGTAAATGAGTCTATAGTAACCATGAGACAGGTCGAACCCTGGGATAAGGGCAGGTCTACAATGAAGTCAGTAGAGATTTGAGACCACGGTCTGTTGGGTAATTCTGGTTGCGTCAATAACCCATATGGTTTGCGGGTTGTATTCTTATTCTGTGCGCACACCATACATGTTCTACAGTGACGTCTCACATCCTGGGAGAGCGATGGCCAAAAGAATGAGCGAGAGATCAACTCTGTAGTTCCTTTAACTACTCTATGTCCAGCGGTCACATGGTTATGGCCCCAGACCAGGACCTTCTGCTGTAAGGTTTTGGAGGGAACATACAAACGCTGTCCCACAGGCAAAAGTCCTTCCGACCAACAGATCTGTGGACGTAGATTCCCAGGTATTAAGGTGACTAAGTCCGGTCTGGTTACCATCTTGGTTTCTTGCAGGAAGGAAGAAACTAATCCCACAATCCTGCTTTGGGGAAGCAGAGGGTTACAGACTGGAGGTGTGAGGTACTCGGAAGACTGACTTCTGGATAAAGCATCGGCCAGACTATTCTGAGTGCCTGGTATGTACGTTATAGTAAAATCATATTGGCTAAAGAAATGTGCCCAACGGGCCTGCCTTGAGTTGACACAATCCATACTTCTGAGTACCTTCAGGTTCTTATGGTCAGTACGTAGTACGAAAGGATGGGTCCCGCCTTGTAGTAGGTGTCTCCATTCTTCACAAGGGACCTTGAGAGCCAAAAGTTCTTTTTCTATTAAGGAGTAATTCCGTTGGCTTGTTGAAAGAGTTTTAGACAGATAGGCTAACGGATGTTCCTTGCCATCACTGAGTTGAAGGAGAACAGCTCCCAAGGCGTTGGCCGAGGCGTCGGCCTCAACAATGAAGGGCTGATCCTGATCCGGTTGAGACAGAATCGGCGCAGAGCAGAATCTTTTCTTCAGGTCCATAAAGGCTTGGTTGGCCGATTCCGACCAAAGAAAGGGCTTGGCATCCTTCTTCAGTAGAGCGGTTATGGGAAGCACAATCTGTGAGAACTGATTGATAAATTTTCTATAGAAATTGTCCAACCCCAGAAACCGTTGGACGTCCTTTAGGGATGCAGGAACTGGCCAGTCCAAGATGGCAGAAACTTTCCTCGGATCCATCAAGATTCCATTTTGAGAGAGGATGTATCCTAAATATTGGTCAAGCTGGAGAAATGCCTCTTCTACCAGCATTTCTCCAGCTTGACCAATAGCTGTTGCGACCGTAAACGCTGGAAGACTGTCTGCAGATGACACACGTGTTCAGAGTCGGTCTTCGAGAACACCAAGATGTCATCCAAATAAACTATGACACTGCAATACAACAGATCGGAAAACAGACGATCCATAAAGCGTTGGAATATGGCGGGTGCGTTTACTAGGCCAAACGGCATCACCCGATACTCAAAAAGGCCAAACGGGGTCCGAAAGGCCGTCTTCCATTCATCCCCATGTCTAATTCGTAGGAGATGATGAGCACTACGGAGGTCCAATTTAGAAAATACTGTGGAACCTTGGACGGCTTCTAGAATGTCTGTTATCAAAGGCATGTTTTAACGGTCTCGCACCGTGACCTTGTTCAGGCCACGATAATCAATACAGGGCCTTAGCTCCGAGGAATCCTTCTTAGGTATAAAGAAGAGAGAAGCACCGGCCGGGGATTTGGAAGGTCGAATAAGGCCATTCGCTAAATGGGAATCCAAATATTTGCGAAGGGCCCTCTTTTCCATAAGAGACAAGGAGAACATGCGACTGAATGGCACCAGGGCATCAGGCAGCAACTCGATGGCACAGTCTTCCGGCCGATGTGGGGGTAGTTCCAAAACCAAGTTGTCTTTGAAGAGGTCCGAGAATTTGGTCAATTCCGGAGGGACCTTACAAATCTCGTTTACTCCTTCTTGTAGAGGAGTAAGGACCTGTACCGGTTCTCCTGAAGGAGGGAGTCCACAATTGTGTTTACAAAAATAGGAAGTGAAGGCCAAAGTGTTCTGTGTCCAATCTATAAGCGGATTATGCTTCCTCAACCAGGGGATTCCAAGAATTACTGGGAAATGCGCTGCTCTGATTAAGTCGAACTGTAGCTGTTCCGAATGGTGAAAGATACGAACCGTCATGGTTTCTGTGGAGTGGGTGATAGGACCCGACGAAAGCGGGGAACCATCGACTCCTTCAACCTTTTGGACTTCCTTCCTTTGTACCAGAGGGAGCCCTTGTTTATGTGCCCACGTCGTATCCATAAACACTCCTGCAGCACCACAATCCAACAGGGCCATGGTGGTAAGGACCCCCATCGAGGTAGTCAATTGGATGGGGACTGCCATGAGACGTGAGTCCAGTGTGGTTGGGTGAGGAGCCACCGTCACTGTAAGATAGGGACTAATAGTCCGGCCTCGGTCACTCGTCCCTTTTAGTTCCGAGGTCGTTCGTTTCCCGACCGTCTCGGCGGTACTTCGGGACAATTTCGAAGCAGATGGGAATCCGAGCCACAGTACATACAAAGCCCCAATTCTCTGCGGCGTCTTCTCTCTTCGGATGACAATGGAGTTCTGGCTGAACCGACTTGCATAGGTTCTTCCTTGTTGCTGGGGTGAGCTGGAGAAGGTAAGGAATGGGTACCTTGAGGAAGGGAGACAGGGGACTTATGCTTCCTTCTTTCTGCCTTGCGTTCGTTCAAACGATACTCAATCTGGGTAACTATGGAGAACAAATCCGACAGGGTTGTGGGACGAGCTATTCTTGCCAGCTCGTCTTTTATCTCCTCCTTCAGTCCACGACGGAATACAGTATACTGGGCCTGTTCTGGCCATCCTGCGGTGGAAGCCAAGCGCTTAAAGGTGGATATATACGTCAACAGGTCACTAGAACCCTGTTGAACGTCCAGTAGCTCTTCTGCTGCCACATGAGTAATCGCAGCTTGTTCAAAAGTCTGGCGCAATAAGGTCACAAAACCACCGTAATTATTAATCACAGGATCGTTGTTTGACACCCAGGGAGTGACCCATGCTAATGCGTTCCCTGTCATGTTGGATACCATAAACCCCACCTTGGTGTGATCAGTTAAAAACAAACCTGGTCTGAACGTGAAATACATAGAACATGCTTCCAGAAATTCCTTGAGGCGCTTCGGGGTCCCATCAAACTTGCCAGTAGACAAAGCCATGGGAGGCAAATCGTGATCCCTGGGTTCTCGAGCTGTGATCTCTCAATGCGAGATTGTCAGCCTTAACGTTCTGTAATTCGACGTTCAAGGCCTGGACTGCGGCCAATAACTCTTGTACTTGTTCGGGGGTGGCCATAGTTGCTTCCTGGCGTTGTAATCTGTCAGAAAAGCTCCTCCTTTCTCCTGACTTCACCCCTGTTCCCCGTCTTTCTTTGATTCCTTCCTGCTCACCTGGGGGTTTCTCTTCCTTTTCTGCTCCAAATCGCCTTCTCCGGACCGCTTGCTCTCTTGTCTGATGATCAGACCTACCCCGAGAGGAAGCCACCCTGCCCCTCTAACTCGGGGCAAAGGGGCCCCCGAACCGGGGTAGACCGGCGTAGGGGAAAAAGCCGAGCGGGCACAAAAAACCCCTTGTTGCAGGTCTGGTAGCAGGGCTTGGCAGGACCACTTCCGATAGTAATGCGGCTAAGCAAAGTGGAGAGCCAGCAGGGACCGGGTACAGAGAGAGTGTACGGGGAAAAGATACACACCATCCCAGGCGAGGGAGAGAAAGAACTGGAAGGAGGTGGGAGGCAAAGAGGAACGGAAGGAGATGGCAGAGAAGGAAAGAGAGGTAAGGGAGAGAGCGGTGGCAGCAGCCACGGAACGGAAAACTGCAGCGTACCAACCCGAAGCCTGACGCGAAGGTTGCAACGCGCGGGCTTCCGGGTTGGATGACGTTAAATGGGCTCCGCAGAGGAGGGGCGGAAGACTAGACCGCTGCAAGCGGACGCCGGCAGCGTGATGGCCGAATCAATGGCCGCCCCATCGCCAGCGACTCCACAGCCGCCAACAGTGGCCGAGCGTGACAGTGTGCTAGTGTTAGGTTACCCATTGTTGATCAACATTATATTCATAAGTGTGATATCAATTATTAATTTCTTATAAAAGTGTGATATATATATTTAATTTTTCAAATAAACCCTTTTAAATTTGCAAAACAAATCTGCTTCTTGGCTCAGTGGGGTCAGGGGGATTCTAAGCGAGAGGTGTTATACAAGGGTTCATCATCCAGACTATAACTTGCCATAAAAATATATAAATAAGGGCTTCCCTTGGGCATCCCAGACAAGGCACTGACTTAGTGGGATTGCTTGATTGGAGTCACTTACAGATACCGCACGGCCTATTCTTCCCTCCATGTTCCTGCGTTAATACTGCCAAAGCACATCCATCACATTCATGCACAAACAACACAAAGGCCTTTTCATAGTTTGGTGTGCCCAAAACTGGTGCAGAGCATAATGCAGTCTTAAGCAAGTCAAATGATTGCTGGTGTTCCGCGATCCATAGCAATGGCGAAGAAATGCCCTTCTTTGTCAAAGCCAACATCGGTTTGATCACTAGTGAAAAATGTGGGATCCACAACCTACTGTAAGAAGCCATACCTATCAAGGCTCTAACTTCCTTCTGTGTATTTGGGGCAGACATGGCAGAAATGTGTTTTATTCTTTCAGGTGTCAATCTTCTTCCGTCCTTTGACGGGAGATAGCCTCATTAGGCGACCTCCTGGCAACAATATTGAAATTTTTTAAGCAAAGGTTTGTGACCATGCTTAGCTAGATGGATAAACAATAACACAGTGCCCTCCTTACAGGCTCTCTCAGTCAGCAGCTAAAAGCAAGTCATGAACGTACTGAAGCAATGTACAGGTAGAGGGCAATTCAAGGGTATCAAGTTGTTCTTTCAAAGTCCTACTATAAATGATAGGAGACTCTGGGTACCCTTGAGGTGCACGAGTAAATGTGAAATGAGCATCCCCCTAAGGTGAACGCGAACAAGTATCTACTATCCTTGTGTATAGGAATACTAAAGAAAGCATTCTTTAGATCCACCACACTAAAGTAAGTAGCTGTAGCTGGAATCATGGTTAGGATTGTCGGTACATCAGGCACAATTGGAAATTGTGGAGCCACGACTTTATTAATGGCACGTAAATCAATTATGAAACGGAATGGAATTGCATTATCGCCTTCCTTGTACACGGGTAAGATCGGACTATTACACAAACTTCCTGAAATTTCTTCAAT
The DNA here is from genome assembly GCF_040938575.1 of Ambystoma mexicanum. Taxonomy (NCBI): domain Eukaryota; kingdom Metazoa; phylum Chordata; class Amphibia; order Caudata; family Ambystomatidae; genus Ambystoma; species Ambystoma mexicanum. The sequence continues at coordinate 157,138,349 of NC_090938.1, read as the reverse complement.
CACCCCGCGATGCACAAAATCGGAAACAATGCATTTCAAAGCTTGCTTACCCTCAACTGAAATCTTATACTGGGGAATGCGTGGCAGCTCAATTACACGTTTCAAAACTATCTTAACAGGTTCAATCTGTAAAACACCAACATCATTGTCGTCAACAGCCCACAAGCTCTCTGGTACATTAATGAATTCTGGTGGCAAAGGTCTAGTCAAGAATTGCGAGACAGAAAATTGCTGTGGTGAAATCGTCAAGCGCACTCCATCAGAACAACAATAGATCACTGCATTTAATTCTTTTAACACATTCAACACCAGCAAGTTCTCTCCACAATTTGAAGTCAACAGAAATGGACAGTGGTCTGTAAAGGGACCCAAAGAAATAGTACCGGCGAAGAAACCGGACAAACAACTGGTGTGCTAGAAAACCCTACAGAAACATTGTTTTGCCCTGACAGTGGAGTGTTTGGAACCCGTGAATGATCAATGGAATACTCCTGTGCTCCAGTATCTATCAAAAACTGATGTTTCTTATTTCTCACCACCATTTCGACATAGGAACCTTTCTGACTGACGGGAATAGGTGTAGGTTCCAAACCCTGCTTCGGGCAATCCTAACGAAACAGAATGTCATCAAAAGGAAGCTCTTCAGATAAATATGCAGCGGAAGGATGATCAAATATGTTCCTGGTGTCCACACTCGAAATCTGATTATCCTGCGAGAAAGGTTGCTGAGGATCCTGTATAAACTGACCTCTACCAGGGCCCCCTACAACCGAGTGACCTCTGGATCGTCTTCCCATATTCCCGAATGTGTTATTCGACCTTTGTTGAAGGACGGGGCATTGTGCACGCTAATGACCCTCTTGACGACAATAGGAGCACTGGTTAATATTCACAGGACCCAAGGGCACATTCCCTTGCGGGACATACTGACCTCTAATCTGAGAACTACCCCCTCTGGGGCCTCTAACAATTTGCTGCAATAGCACTTGGTTTTCAAATCACCTTTTCGTTTTTCAACTCTATCTTTTTAATTATTGACACGGTTCTCATAGTACTGAGCCATGTGCAGTACTTCTGATTGCGATTTCGCCTGCCAAGCGCTCTCAGAAGACATAATTTGTGACTGGATGTCAGGTAGCAATCCACGCACAAATTTGTCCACAAATAACCTTTTACCAGACTCTGTGCCTAGGTCTTGTCCGCTGAAATCCGAGAATACCTGTTCAAACCGATTAAAGAACTCGGTAGCACCCTCAGACTTTCCTTGGACACAGGCCGTACGTTTGTCCCATATAATTCTTTTCTCTGGAATTATAGGTTTCAATTTTGCAATGATTCTATCAGGCAAAGTTAATATCACCTGAGGCGGTCTTTCACCAGCTGGCCTTTCTCCATCGAGTCTAGTTCTATTCACCCATGTATCTCCCAACCCTGGCACATCGTCTATAGTTCTAACTTGCTTCCACAAATCTACGGGCATGAGTACAGGGAATAACAAATCGATATCGCCTAAGGTGAACACTGAGGATTGCAAGACGACTCTATTTCTTTATAGAATCATGTCAGATTTTTCCTAATATCAGGAATAGATTGTCTTATAGTATTCACTTCCTGTCTCGGGAACGGGACGTGAACGAACTGTGATACATAATGTACAGGAATGTTCACAGCAACTATACCCTGTGCAGCATCAGCTGCAACCACAACCTTCGGGACAAATGTCGGAGGAATCTCTCTCATAGGCAACTGAGAAGTAGGTGACTCCGAACGCTTACTAAGCAACAGAGCTAAATCGAGTGCTAAAGCAGTCGAAGAAGTGTCAAGTGAAAAAGCTCTCTTGTAAATGCTCAATAACTCAGTGGGACAACTAATCTTTCTTTTTACACAATCATCCTGCAGGTACTCTATCTTTACCTGTATCACTTTGCTCTGCATTCTGGCGTATACTGACTATATGTGTTATATACTTCAACTGGAGTTATCGACATATCCGAAATCCATCTAAGTGCGTCCTTCGTACAAATTCGTGCTTCCTCAGATATTGATTTACTACAAGGAAGGAACCGTTTCTGTACATACATACTTTCCTCCTCATCATCCTCATTCTGCAATTTTTCAGACTCCTTTCTATACCCAAATAACCTCTCGACATGCTCATTTACTTTCTCCAGTGTCTCTAGAAAACGCTAAATTATTTAGATCCCTTAACCCTTGCGGGAGATCTGTATTATTTTATTTTCCCCACATTACATATAACTGAGTCCCTAAACCTTCAATAAAAACATTTTTCTCTGGAAAATTATCCATGTTACAAAGTGTGGCAAAAACATTAGCTTGATCATCCTTCTCCATACAATACTAAGCCCATGAAATTAACTCACGTTTCTTCTCCGGTGGTACAGCATTGCGAGTGACAATCTTTGACCATGCACATCGATCGATTACAAGCGGCTCAGGACCACTTGGAAGAGAGGGAGCAGGCCAATTCAATGGAGGTACTGTAACTGGTGCAATAAGAAGAGGTGGAGGAGCTGGAGGAAGGGGAACCTTAGGAGGAGCAGGAACAACGGGAACAACAGCAGGTAAAGCAGGAATAACAGGAGGGAGAGGCAAAGCAGCAGGAACAGGAACATACGGAGGTGGCGCAGAGGCACCAGGCCTTCGTTCATTTAACAATTTATCTATAAATTCATCGGAAGCATGGAGGTCTTTGCAAGGATATATTTTTTTAATTCCAAGTAAGAAAGCCCTATCCATCTTCCTAGTCGATTCAGAAAGTTTATCTTGGTCATACAATAATGCTTTTTCGGCGTTCGTCTTATGACGGCGCGCATGCTTTTCTCTACTTTTAAGTTGTTGCAACGCTTCTTTTTTCCAATTCTCCAAAACATCAAATGCTGCAGGTGTAGCCTTTTTCTTTAATAGAATTGGCTCTAAATACTCAATACGAGGGATTTCAAAACTACCATTGATTGGCCACTGAAGTTCGGAGGCATGTCTGGTTTGTCTGTGCCAAATGTCATTAAATACTGTACTTCCAATGCCATGCTTACAGTACATAGTACATGCCGGCGACCCCTCCTGTGGTGCCGGACGGCTAAATTCCAAAGATTGTCTATCACTGCGGAACAACGCCCTGAAGCAGGTAGACAATTTCCCAGGCATATCAAATTATTGGTGTTACCTGGTTAATAATTGTGTCTGCAGATACAATGCGCAAAAATTCAAATTTTCAGGGTTGAATTAAGAGTCGGGTCACTACTCACCTGAACAAACCTAAGGAGGTCTGATCGAATTTCAAAGAATCTTACCTAAATAGTCTTACCTCGTGTATGGTGATTTCGGCAAATCTGCCCGCCTCGATAAGTGGACCCTTGTCAAGATGCCGTCTCGACCACAAGCTAATCGTCCAGGGATCGGGTCGTGCAGCGCTGCTGAGGTGTCGCGTCTTGTTCAGTGGGACCCCTTTTTGTCACACCGTCCGATCCCGGTCAGATAGCGTGTGTCAACCTTCGACAATCCGGCATCAATCTTGAGGGTCCCTATTCGGGCGCCAACTGTGAAAACAGAATCAAAATATCGAGGTTAAGTACCCCAAAAGGAAATACATCGAACACGGGTTACAAAGGAACATACAAAGTACTTTATTTTATACTGAATCCAGTTACAAAAACAGAGCAAAATCAGATAGCTATCGGCCCTCAGTGCAACACGTCGAACTCCAGCCTGGTTCAGTGTGTTCAGTGAGAGACGCTGTACATTAGAATGCATTGGCTTTTTATACATTTTGTGAGCACGATTTCGATCCCCACTTCCGGTTAATATTCCATTAATACATCATTGATCTAGGGTTCATGCCAAGTCTCGAGCAACCGCATATAACTGGTTTGCTTTTAATACATGTATCAACAAGCCTTTACAGCAACTGTGTATTCTGGGATTTTCCATGTTAGTCTTCTTAAACATTAATACAATGTGGTTAAACAAGTGTTCTATGTTGAGTATTTGAATACATTGTCTTTATAGTATACTCATGGATTAGTTTCTTTACACAAGTAATCCCTTACATACAGGTCAATGTAGGACAAGGTCTCAGTTCACGAACTCAACAAGTGGCCTGCAGGCAAGTTACATATTAGTTATGTACAGAGGTCAAGACGGCCATGTTGTATTTTAACTCACAGGGTGACTTTTACAAAGCGAATCCTAAAATGGCGGATTGACCTAAAATGGCGGCTTACATTGATCTAAAGGTCAGGACCTTGCAACACGGATTCTTTTGCAAGCGACTTTCGTGCAGCTTGGCATAGGCCAATTTACATATATTTATTGCAATAGGAGGTACGATATAATTTCTCTGTTGACAGTTTAACATCAGCAAAAATTGAGGGGGTACACAACTGGAGGGAAAATTACATATGAAATGGAAATCTTTCCTAACACCCAGGCCGCACAGTCAGCTTTGTTTCCAGTTCAAGCCATGGAAATGGAAGAGAGGTTCTGAGCAGAGTCCAGAGTTCCATTTCAATGGCAACCCTGACTCGCCCTGGCCGCTGCTGTAAACGAAGCAACGCAGGCCTTTTTTTTCTCCTTTTTCTATTAGCATCTCACGGGTTTGCCTCAGGGTGCTAATAACAATAATCCTAGGTTCTGCATTAGAACCCGGCATTAAGTACCTCTCTTTGCTCAGGCCTTTAACTCAGACCTTTAACTAGGGCTCCTAGCTGTTATCAGCCAGTGAAGCCTGCAGAACGTAGGATTATTGCTTAATTAATGGCTGAGGGAGGTTGGGTGAGATGTGTCATTGTTGCTATTGAACATTCCACACAACGAGGCTAGAACGTTCTTTTTAAAACGAGGAAAGAGCAAGTAGCTACTGTGATGCTGGAAATCCAATGGAGGAACAGGTCCATGTGGGACTCTTGGCAGTGCTGCTCTTCCTGTTTTTGTTTGTGGTGAACAGAGACCCTTGGGGTACCCTTATGGCACCCATGGGTGGGGGTACAGCCCGGTACCCCTAGTGTATATTTTTGGGCACCCGTGGGCGGTCCACAGAGCAGGGCAGGGCCTGGTGGCAGCTCCATGCTGAATTTGGCGGTGCTCTGAGTATCCTCCATTTTGGGATACCCAGGCTCTGCCTTAGGAATCAGTGGATTCCAGATACGAGACAAGATGGCCACTGTTGCCTCTTGAATTCTATTACCGGTTACCTTGTTTTCCCCAAAGTTCTGGGAAGCCCTGACTCTGTCCCTTACCCTAACTGGCTGTTGGGTGGTAGAACCACATATGGTATTGTGGGGAAGTCCAGGGAAGACTGGCTGGCGCATTCCCATTGACTGCGTGTTGTGGGTACACCCTTGGAGTGGGACCTGTATGAATGGACCAATATGCATTCCATGTTATGGGTGTCTGGGTGGAAGTGAATTGCTTGAATGAACTGTGAGCCTGATTGGCTGCCTGCCTGCACTAATGCCATTCTGACTGATTGGTTGACTGAGCGTGGCTCAGCAGTGTGAATGAGGGACCAATGTGTATATCTGGGGACCTCTCACTTACCAATTTGTTCAGAAGCTGAAGTTGAAACTTGAAGCTGCTGAACATAAGGTAGAGCTTAACAGGCCGATGGGTCTTTTTAACCACCTGACATTGCTACCACGTGAACATACGGTCCTTAATCAGTAACATGTCATGCAAAGGATGGGACGCAGAATAACTCTTACATCAACCAATCAGACTGACTCAGGAAGTTGGCAAAGTCTCATCCGACTGTTTTATTATCAATTGTCTAAAACAGCAAGTTACAACAGACATCAACGGACGTTCAATCTTGCTCTTAATGCAAATCACATGAAAATACACTTACATAGCAAAAATGTGTCAATAATGATGTCATACTATGTGGCAAACAAGAAAAACCTACGAGGGATCAGGATTCGATTAAGGGGAACATCCAAGTATATTTTCTATACTGGGGTGGGTTGTGATAGGACATCTACTGTCAGGTGGACAATTTAAGCCTGCCTCTAATGCAAGTCATCCTCAACACTTATTAAGTACACATAATACTATTGGTTCTTAAGCTATAAGGCCTTTCGTTATATGGCCCACTACAATTGGTTGGCATGCTCGTGCCATATCTGGAACATTTGGCTCCTTAGCAGCCATAAGCTCATACCCAGGTGCCAGCAGCTGGACATGACTTTTGCTTCCCACCCAATTATTCCAACTTCTCTCACCACCCATGCCTTCTGCCATGCAAACTGTCTTTGAACGTGGCCTTGCAGTCGATTCTTTTCTCTTGGGAAAAAAAGGGAATATGGGTACATGCTTATCACAGTTCTGGTCTGCATGCCCAACTCCTATTTCCATCCTCAGTTCACGTGACAGGAGACCGCAATTCGGTCCATTTTATAGCATTTAATTTTCTTGAATTAACAAACTTGGCACTCATGGTGTTCCTTCCTTGCACCTTGACGAGGGATAATTCAGCTTCTCACATTCACTGTTCTTTGAGGATAGATGACCAGTTCTTAGCGGCCTTTAGTCTTGATACCAGGCCAGACAGCCCGTCTTGCTTCAAGTATGCGATCTCCAGCTAATTATTTGCTGCGACACACACAGCTCTGAATCCTTTTTTCTCTGTGCGATTGAGCTTACTAAGATTTGTGGCACCAATGTCCAGACACTATACAATGGCGGCGTTGCCTGCAGTCTATTCACTATGTATAGCCAGCTCCTATGATCACTTGGTCTACTTGCGTTGCTGCGTCTGTACATTCATTGAGCAACTTGCGTTTTCTGCAGTGCGTCATAAACATGTGCAATCTTCATTTTGCATAGGATCGTTCACTCGATTCCTTATTAAGTCATCAGTTTCTATAAGGTCCATAAATCATCATCTTCTTAGTGTGTCACTCTCGCTTCTTGTGACATCACCAGCTTCTCTTTCTCTTATTTTCATATTCCTTCAGGGATCTCCTCCAAGAGACTTGTCATCCCTTCGGCCATACATCTGGTATGGCTTTCTTAATGGATACCTTTTCTCGAACACTCGTCGCGGTATGGTCACAACTATTGGTGTCAAATATGGTTCGGTTTCAGGCTTCCAACATACAGGTATCGGGGGTCAGACTTCCTGTAGAGGCATTTGGCTGCTTGTCTACACTCCCCCCTCTGGTCGAGTCATCAACCACACCTTCATTGGTCTCCACATCTTGATGCTCTTTCTTGAAGCAGTGCTTCTTTGGAGTCCAGATCTTCATCACTCTTTTCAGGGAACCAGCTGATTTAACATGTTCGTCCACACTCCAGATCATGTAACTGCATTGCCCATTTGGATTAGAATAGATCCATCATCCCAGGTACTTCTTGTCTTCTTCGGATACAGGAACTTCATTCCCTCAGGAGCTACAATGCTGTCCTGTATTTGTCCTCCGATTTCTTCATCAGTCAATTCCTTATGTTCAAATCCTGATTCAACATTAATCATGATTCTCATTCCCACTGCTTTCTTGGCTGTCTTCTTGCAATGTGCAATTAATATCCTGATCACACAGAATCCAAACATCACCATCACCAATATTGCTCCAAGAAGCTTGAAGATGTTTGCCATCCACTGTGGGACCCAAGAGAAGATAGACGCAACCCAACTGTTGTCTGCAACACCCCCTGTTTCATCTTTTATTTTGTTATGCAGTTTCGTTAGCAACTTTATGACCTCTGTCAAGGTCCCATTCTCATTATCATGAGAAGGTGTAAATGTGTAACATGATGGCCGATTTTGGTGCAAACTCCTCCTTCCATTGCTGTAATCATATCCAGGATGTATCTGTTCTGGAAGGTCATTAGTCATATGGCCCTCAATTCTTCCTCATAGCGTTTAATCATTTTATGGTGGTGTTAATCGTCTACAGAAGTTCCCAGCAAGTGATTTGTAACCGCTTCACATTAGCCACTGTCTGGATCCCAGGCATAAAGATAACCGTAAATATTGAAGCAGTCTTGCTGAACAACCTGTGTTCATATGGGATGGCATCAAAGGCTTCTATTGATTTTGCTGAGAAATAATTCTCCCTTCTTGTTCGATTGAGAAATTCGAGTGATCTTCTCCTTCTCAAATGGGCATCTGCTTTCGGAAATTCACCAATGTTCAGGTCTCGATGTGGTCCTTGATAGTTTTGGAGGAACAGGGGTGAACCTGTTTCGATGAGACTTTCATAGCTCTGACTTGTCTAGAAACCTAGTCTGGAGAGAAAAGGGGAAAGGCAGAGAAGGAGGGTGGAGGGGTGGCTGCAGAAGGGCCAGATGAAGAGCAGGGAATAGCGGGAGGGGGATGAGAGGAGGAGAGTGAGGACAGGATGTCCTGAGTTTTTTAAATGAAGTGAGAAGCCAGTGCCATGCAGAGGGCCTGGGAAGGGACAGGAGAGGTAGAGACTGCGTCAGGATTGGCCAGTTCCTTGCAGATTTTTAAGAGTTCAGCCGAGTTGTTAGATGCCGCAGAGATACGGGCTTGGATATGAGCTCTCTTCTTCGTGAGGACGGAGAGCTGGTATTATCTTTGCAGCAGGCGGCAGGCCAGTTTGTCAGAGGGTGAACCTGAAGCACGCCATTTCCTCTCGGCAACCCTACACTTGCGTTTTAGGTTGACAAGGTCTGAGTCATACCAGGAGATACACTTGGCTTTGGGCTTCAGGCGGATTCTCATGACAGGGGCAAGGATATCCAGAGTATCAGATATAGCAGCGTGGAGAGGGCTGTGTCAGGGTGAGAGTCAGCTATCGGGGGAGGAGAGGGAGAGAAGGTGGCGGCGAAAGCCTCAACTGACACGCGCTTCATGGGTCGGATGACCGAGAAGGTGGGTGGCAGTGACGGAGGTGGATTGGCCTGCGTGGTGGGGAGTGTGAGGTGGGAGGATAGGAGAAAGTGGTCACTACAGGAGAGAGGAGTGGAGAGAGGAAGGTCTGAAGAGATCAGAACATCGAGAGTGTGCCCTGCAGAATGAGTCGGGCCAGAGGGGAGAATGGTGAGTGAGAGAGAGTTGCAGAGGTCGTGAAAGAGTTCAGAGTGGGGACAGAAGGCATCCAGGTGGATGTTGAAGTCTCCAAGAAGGAGGAGTTGAGTGTTTGAGGCCAGGAGTGAGGCTGATGCTGTTCTGCCTTGGAACTGTCCTCTTGTCAGGCAAAGAGCAAGATGCGTCAGGCAATGGGCTTTTTTCACTGATACTTCTGTGGCAATGAATATTATGGAGGTTTCTAAAGCATAAAGTATGAGGGAACACACATAGCAACCCTCCTTAGATGTTCTCTCTCCCACCTTTTTCATGTGCTGATAGCACATGTTAATACTCAGGTGGGCTGCTTTATCCAAGTATTCATCTATCTCCTCATTATCATCCTCCACACTTCTCTTGTGTCTCCTCAATAAAATGGTTGCAGCCCTTGGAAACAACTCTAAAGCAGCTTTACCATGGGAAGACAACAAAAGGGGCTTTGGCTCATCGGTAATAGGTAAATCAACAATAGTTCCTGGGGTGCGGAGGATCAAAGGGATATCTCCTTTGTTTGGATCATAGAAAAGGCAAATCAGGAGAAACAGAAAGACACAAAGCATACTTGTACATATGTATATCACAAACCAACATATGAATCCCCACCACTTGTGCTGTTCTGGAATTGCTTGGGCTTGCTTATTCTCCAAAATCGTGTTCACCTCATTATTCCTCATTTCTACTTTGATCATTTAAGGAAAAAGAACAAAATGCTTTACTCCTGAAGTTGTAATATCTGTTCAATAACTGTGATTAGCAGTCTTCTAATCACTGGCCCATTTTATGAACCCAGTAAAAAAGTGCGAACATCAATGTCTCTTCTGTCAAGAGCAGTATAAGCTTGAAGAATAAACGCAAAGACAGCAAGCACAAGATGAGGTACACCCCCCCATCTGTGAGGACCATAGAGCTAGCCAAATAGATTCTCAGTGAGGAACGAGTCTGGGTATTGCTCTCATTTCCAATTCTTAATCAGGTGTTGTCATTTAGGGATAGTCGTGATGCATCAACACTTTTCTAATGTTCATTTTCTGAATTTCTTTGACTCCTGGCAAAGAACTGCACTCCTGCTATAATATATTTAAGGAGTGTCCAAGGGGAGTCAAAATTCAAATGCAAATCTACATTTATCAGCTATTAGTTATATTGTCCTTCTTCTTTGTCATTGATCAAGTCTGCACTCGCTGAAATTCTTCTTCTTGTCCCGCTTCTAAATTGGCAGCTTTGGGTGGTATGGTCTCACCTCTTTACGGTTTAGTGTCACTTCCCATACTAGAAACTTTGCTGCACAAGTGGAATCAGGCTGTGTACAAGGACCTGCCTTAATCGACCTGGAGAAGGGACACACCACCACCACTATCGGGTATCTACCTGTATCAACTACACACCTGCAGCATATCAACATGGTCAATATGTAAATGCTGAAAAGGAATATTCGGTCAAGGAATTACTCCTCTAATCATTCTTTTGACATATGATTCAGTTAACTACATAAAACACAACACGTTCTAACAGATTTGCAATAAATCAGTCTTCCACAATTGTTACAGCAAGACTTTCCCTAGTTACATGCGTGGGGTAATGCAGCCTGTAGTCATGCTACTGGCATCACCGGCTTTTCAGTGCTATCCTGTTACCATAATGAGTCTGTGGGGGACAAGGAACACCCCCCTGCTCTTCCTGTGGTGCGCTTCCTTGAATTTCCATTAGTTGGGTCATCTGTAATTTATTAAACACTTCTTGCATCACCATAACTGTGACTATCTCTTTCTTAATATTTGGGGTATCAAAACTTGAAATATCTGCAGAATATGCAACCCTCTTGGCTTCTACATCTGTGTCTTTGTTCCCACAAGAAATAAAGTCTGTTCGCTTAGTGTGAGCAGTGCATTTAAGACCAATATGGATAATGGGAGTTGTAGTGCCTTAATAAGCCTGTCCAATAAGGATGCATGTTGCACTGGAGTGCCATCCGCACAGAGGTAGCCTCTCCTTTTCCAAAGTGCTAGCCCTGCATGTACAGTTGACATCACGTAGGCAGAGTCAGTGTTCACATCACTTCCAGCCCTTTGTGTTTGTCGAGCGTGACAATGAGCGCTTCCAATTCTGCTGCTTACGACGAAAAGTGAGACGTAGTCTTGCACTTGCTACCACTTTGAATTTGCCATTTGCTCTATGCCTCACTACAGCCACGCCAGAATGCTGTTCTCCTCTAGTTTGATCATTTTTCGAAGACGCATCAATAAAGAGAATTTCCCCTCCTGGCAATGCAATCTCCTTTATGCAAAGTATATCATCATAAAATTCAACATAACTTGCACAGTCATGCACATGATCGCCCTCTGTCACTGGCTCAGCTATAATTTTGGCAGGGTTCGGGGGCACTTTTGAGCAGCCAAACAAGTTGGCCGCCTAAACAAGGCGCTCCAGCCTCGACATATGCATAGCTGAGATAAATCCATCTGTGCCCTGTATGTTTTTTAAATCTACAACACTGGTACATAGAGGATTGACTGGTGCACATGTGTGTTTAATTCTGTCAAAAACCAGAGGCTCTCTGCGGAGCGCTGGCCCACTGAAGATTTGCTATGGGCCGGCGTCAGGTGTTGGTGAAGAACAAGGTGACTGCGTGGTGAACTGCACAGTGTACTGCCTGATCCCCTCCGGCCCCCGCTGACATTGCAGGTGGAGCGGCTGACATTGCCAACAACAGTGAGCGAAACACCTGCTGCACATACTCCGGCACTCGGGAGTCTACAAGAAACACCAGCCCGCTGAGGTGTCATGTTGAACTGGGGCTGTGGATACTTGGGCTGCATGGTGTACTGCCGTGAGTGCAGCCTGGAGCCCCTTAATTGCCAGGGGCATCACCTGAAGAGGGAAAATCGAGATCAAACCCATGCCCCCTCACCCCAGGCGCATATACAGAAGAACAGCAGGAAGAACAAGGAGCGCACTTATCATTTGAACCAGGCCCCAGCGCACCCATGGGTGACAAATATGCTGAAAGACACCCACTTCACCAACAGTGCAACTTCCATGCTACATTACAATAAATGCAGCAATATCACAATCTACAAATACAAACATCCCTGTTTAAAGGCTTGCAAATGCCTATATGAATTAACATGGTATAATTGTACAGTGTAAAGCCATGTTTCAGGAAAATTACAGCCAAGTTCATTTCTCTCACTGAACACTAGCTGCAGATGCCTTTACCAATACTCCTCGCAAACCCACGAGCAGCCAAGGTCGCGCAGTCAGATAACATTGCTTTCTGCAGACAAACATTTTTTATTTCTCCACTAATGCTACTAAGCCACGGCAAAGCACCAAAGCCCAGTGTGTTTTTTTTTCTTTTCTTTCTGGGAACAAAAGACTTTCGCAAAGACTTGCACAACATTTGAAAAATAATTGTAACAAGAATGGCTCAGCCCTGGCTAATGAGCGCTCAGAGCTCAGGTGCGAAATGCTTGCTTCAGCTAAAAAGTTATGGGAACAAATTCATAATGCAACAAGCTAGAATTAGGTAATGGTGGGCTGGCACAGCTAAACCAACCCACTGACGCAAAAACTCTAATGTCCAATTATCAGGCTCTCTATAAGGGCTACATAGGTAACCTATTACCTAGCAGCCAATAACGGGAGGAGATAGGTTTCTGGGAGCAAAAGTTAGAAAATAATTGAGCATATTTTCAATTTATGTGAGCCTTCTGGGCTCAGCACCTTAGCCAGTGCACTCCACGTTGAACAACCCACTAGCAGCACAGGAGCAAGCAAGGGAGGGGTGCAGTGCATGGAAGCAAATTTGAAGGCACAGGTACAGAGGAATTAAATTTAAAGGGAAGATAACAGGGTAGGTTCAAGGAGTAACAATAGCAACAGAGAGGGGGAACTGGAAAGGGAAGAAAGGGATTGGAGGAGGAGAGAAGGACTGAACGAGACAGCACAGCCAAACATGATAGAGGATCAGCAAGGGGTGGTGCAGCATGCATGGGGTTATGGAAGGCAGGAAGGAAGGATAGCGCGCTAGACATTGACTGTGTGCACTGTAGATTGTGGCAAGAGAAGATGGTTAAAAAAATAATAATAATAATAATAATAATAATAATAAAAAAGAAAACGGCAGAGGCAGAGAAAGGGAGATGAGGACAAATTGGCACAAAATAAATGATTAAAGTATGCAATGGGAGGAGCAGTTAAAAACAGCCACAACACACACGCACAAGCATCACAATAGCAGTATCAACAACCACCACAATATGTACCGCCCATCTGGGGAGGATACATGGGGCAGGACGGGATCATTTCAGCAGACACCACAAGCACCAACGCAGGCACTGTCACCACTACATGTACAGACACAACAAATGACAGCACCACTACCCCAGGACGTACAAGCATCACAACCCAGGGGCAATGCACAGCAGCTAGCACCCATACAGAACACTGACAATAGCAACAGTACCGGTTACATGACTGGGAGGGGTCTTCCTGATGGGGAACAAACCTTTCAAAGGACATAGATTGACATTATACCCCTAATAGGACAGCCCAAGACCAACTTGATTTGACTCACTCTGCCACACACACTCATGCTCCTCCTCCCTGACAGAGCAGACGAGACGCACGCCGACACACACACTCACTCACTCACACTGAATAATGCAGAGGACAATTGCATTGGGGTGGTGATAGGTATCAAAACATTTTCTTTTCTGTGTGACAGTGGGGCGACTAGGCCATGCATTAGGGAAGAGACATTTGGACATCATGAGCGATGTGGATATGACCACCTTATTAACAGAGAAATCCATAGCTTGTTAAACACCAGGCATACACATGTTGAAAGTCAGGAAGATTGTTTAAGCATAATGGGGGTGCACGGTACAGACGAGGGTGCATAATGATAGCGCATCACAAGAGAGTACATTTAGCTACATTTTGAGCACACATCTTTCAGCGAGGAGACTGAGCGCATGAATACACAAATAACACAGAACAATTAAATGAGACACACAAGGTGGGGGGAGGCCTACATTTCATTGACGGTTCACCACGGGAGGAGAGAAATAGGGGTAAAGGGTGGATGATCCATGTTCCCAACAGAATGAATTTGGCGACAAAATAACAGTGCAAGTAGTAATGCCACTAGCGCTTTTGAACACCGCACTGGCACAAATGCATTAGCCAACACACATAGGGAAAGAGGTCATTGCCGCACGAACTGGAGAATAATGGTTGTATTAAAATTTGAGGGCAGATAATGGGGGGAGAAATATATTGTTTAAATGTAACAGTAATTACAGTAGTGGAGTAATAAAATACTAGACTAAATCAGTAATTAACAGAGTAGGTAGGGTTTAAAAAGTGGACATGAGGTGGGATAGAGAGAATGGGAGTAAATTGTGACGGTTGGGTTTGAAAGAAAAGAGGAAGTAAATAAATAAATATATACAAAGAGGGGAGAGGGACAGGTGGCGAATAATTGGTAGCGAATTTCATTAGTACCAGCTTAAAGTGCCTGCAGTTCACTGTGAGACAAGCCCTGAGAAGGTGAGAGAAGAGCCATAGAAAAAAAGATTTGAAAACCCTGAGATTATCTTAACTAAGTAACATGGTCCACTTAATTTAGAAACACAGCCACCCTATATGACAAATGTACCACCCTGATGTTTCCCTGTTTAGCTTATCAGTGCCTGATGCCCCACGGGACAAAGGGCACGCACTATAAATAGCTTACAACAAAAGCACTGTAAATATAAAGATCCAAAGATCCATTTGTACACTAGCACCTAAATTGCGTATATATGATCCAAGTGTGTAATGAGTATCTTCACATAAATTAAGTGCCTACCCATTTTCCGGGTACATTTCAAATAGTGCAACAAGTTACGGTCAGACCGTCATTGAACGCCACCAGGTGGTGACAGGATGGTGCATAAATGTACCATTGGCTCCTCCCACTAGGACACAGAATAGTGCAAGAGTAGTGCAGAGAGGTTAGGTCAAGAAATTGAAGAATATGTAAATGCTCAGGTCTCAAGCGCTTCCATTTAATTTGTCGCCAGATATAAAGGACCCAGGGCAGGCCTGAAGACAACGGACAACTAACACCCAATGGCTACGGACTACAGTGGGACATTTTGCCCTCCTGACAGAATTTGTTAGATGTGTGAGGCATAAAGCCCTACAAAGCGGTGGCTACCCTGGCAACGAGGGAGCAACGATCAACAGGGCCAACACAAGAGATTTTCATGAACTGCAAAATAGCACGAACACTCCCGAGCTAGGGAAATATGGCCATCCTCTGGTCCAACGCACACTAGCAACTAGGATAGGGACCGACACACCCATGTCCAAAGTTTAATTGAGTTTCATATTACATTTTGTGCACCTACAGCTGTAACACTGTTTTGTTCCTTCTCTTTTCCCCGCACATGCAGGTTGTTGCTTATGAATGATGTAATGTTATCTTCCATTAGTAACCCTGAGGCCTACTCATTAAACCATCGTGAAGCATTCCCCACTCAATTGCCCACCCTATCAGGAACCTCAGACCCCTTAGAGCACGTTTCCCTGAAGTATATTGCCTTGCTTTCATTGAATAAACAGCCCAAGATTTTCCCTACCCATATTCAGAAATTTTGAAAACACAAAATGTCCAGGGGGAGGTTTCATTTTTGCCCTTAGTGATTTTTTAGTTCGCAGAGCTTGAGGTTACTAACAAGTACTTACGTATTAACGCCTTTCTTGCGATTTTCAGGCGGGCAACTTTATCATCTCATCAGCTGCAAGGACCCAGCAGCGTAAGTGGTTATGGGCAAGCAAATAAGGACTTTTACCTTCACAATGGGACTATTAATGATGAACGAAATAATGGGGGTGGTAATTTGAAAATGATATGTAATAGTGAGCATTACCGCTGTATCCCCTGCTAACATTCCTTAACC